>NC_061510.1:73587308-73940834 GCF_022539505.1 Lolium rigidum
CGGGGTTTATTGAAGGCCCACTACCCGAAGAATAAGAAGACTCGAGAGCCCAAGATGTATTTAAGGAAAAGATAGAGTTGTAATAGGAAGTGTTATTTGTAATCTGGCGGGATGAGTTCGAAACCATCCCGGACTACGTAATCCTTGTATAGCACGAATCCCTCGGCTCCACCTATATAAAGGGGGGTCGAGGGACGAGAAGATCATCGAATCATTGTCTGCAAACCCTAGTTTTCATATTCGTCGAGTACTTTTCGGCTGAAACCTTCGAGGTCTACTTGCCCTCTACTTCTAACTAAACCCTAGCCTACAATCCATAGGCATTGACAAGTTAATCCCTTGTCAACAAGTATAAACGAATTACATATAAGCATGCACCAAAACTTTTAAAGATCCAAGAAAGATATACTTTGGACAAAACACCAAAAGAATTAAATAAGGCATAGAGGTGTCACAAAACAAATTTGTTGTCCAAATTATATCTAAGAAGCAAATCAAAAGATTTGTTCAACAAAGTTCAACAAATGAACTAAGAAGAAACCATTGAGCATAAAGGATGAAATAAAGCAAACATGCTCAAAGATTTATCTCATTCAACAAATAAAGCATAGAAGAAGGAATGAGATAGCAAAACTCCCAGAAGAGCAAGGTTCGAACAAATAAACCAAACTCTCTACACTTTTCACAATGGCACAATGTACCGTAAAGAAAGGTTTGTCTTCCAAAATAAACACTTGATATGAATCAAGAGAATTTATCAAAAGATTTTTCAAAGGGACAAGGAAGACACATGGGAGCAACAAAGATTTCTTGGAAATAAAATAAGGCAAATAAGAAACAATCCAAGATGAAGATGATCCAAAACATCAACCACATACAAGGTTATCAATTGTCAAAGACAATGGGTATATTGGAAATAATTTCCGATGGTGAATTGACAATGATAGTAAGGATTAACTTCACAATAAAAGGCATAGGATAAGTATATAGAATTAAGCACTATGCACGGATGAAGATTCTTGATGGCTTCAATTAGTCAAACAATCATGCACGGCAATGATTAGAATAATTTGAAACAAACGGTGTCCCGAATGAGATATAGTGATATGTATTTGAGGAAGAACCGCACCAAGAATTTCTTATTCAAACAAGAACCCACAAGATGGTTAAGAGCATCAACTCTAAGTGGCATAACCTCATATGTTCACATTATCTAGGCTTGTGATATGTACAAAACATATTACTCCCCCATAATGTGATAAAACATTTCTTCTCAACAAAAGGCAACTAAAATTCGACTAGAGATGATTAATGGATATTTAGAATTTGAATTTCTCATGAGTATGACACACCACATAGTGACTAGATAATCTTGCAATATCAATACTAAGTGGTGGTACCCATGTACACACATTTTAAAGAAAGAGAGATGCACAAAGCATATCACTCCCCCAAAATGGGATGTTCCATTAATCACTTCAAAGAGAGCCAAATAAGATATCATCAAGATGCATTAGGCTCAAATCAATACACAAGTATATGATGAGTCAAACAAACATACTTGAATACACAAGATAGGCAAGTAAGACACAACACATACATACACATATTTGGTACAAAACCAAACATGCAAAGGGGCAAGTAACTTACAATAAACATGAAGAGTTGAAGTATAAGTTACCGCAATGAGGAACATTGGATATAAGATATAGATGATAATCCATATGACTTGGCTTGGTAAAAATATAATATATGAAGATCCCTTAATTCTTCATGAAGTAGCCAAGTCTCCAATGCCCTCCACTTGTACCTATTGATCAAGTTTGAGATTGTTGGTCCCCAACCAAGTTGGGTCCTAAGAGGTTAGTCACAATAGGCTTGGCAACCCAAATGGTTCGTTTCTTGAAACCACTTTGAGTTCCAACAAATTTAGCAAATACATTGCCATCCTTATCCTTCCCTAGAGAATAATCATCATCAACAATTATAGGGTTAGATAAGGTACCACCTAAGCAAGAAGAAGCAAAGTGCCCCTTCTCACGGCATAAGTAGCAAGTGTTCCCCTTTCTCTTCTTTATTGATTTCTTCTTTTGGGGAACATTATCTTGATTCTTCTTGGGAAGTGGCCTATATTCAACTTGAGGTCGAGCATGAGCTTGACCTTGACCTTGCGGCCGTTTCCCTTGTTGTTTCTCACTCAAGTGCTTCTTCTTCTTCAATGGGCATGATCTAACATGATGCCCTTCAACCTTGCACTTGAAGCAAACCAACTTGGCCGGATCATTGAATTTATCTTGGCCCTTCTTCTTGTTGCTCTTGCTCTTGGACTTGTTCTTGTTATTGGAGTTGAATCCAAGTCCACTCTTGTCATTGGGGGATTGTTGCACACTTAGCATCTTGTCAAGTGCGGATTTCCCTCCATGACGCTTTTCTAAGTCTTTCTTCAAAGAAAGAACTTGGGCCTCGAGCTCTTTTATCTCCTCTACATGGTTAGTAGAAATACAAGTACTAGAGGAAGTGGAAGCTTCATTGTTAGAGCAACAAGGCAAAGTGAGTAATCCAACACAAGGTGTATCACTAGTTTGACTAGATGGATTACAAGGACTAGCACATGGCAATATAGCATTAGTAGTAGAGATTGTGCTAACATCCATATGAGGCTCACAAGATGTTACCTTAGTGATACTTGCCTCATGAGCTAATTTTAGCCCATCATAGGAAATTAGAAGATCATCATGAGAGCTTGAGAGCTTTTTATGACTTTCTTCCAATTCCCTATAATTGCTAGTTAGCAACTCAAATTGAGCCCTTAGCTCAACATTCTCCTCTAAGGTAGGTGCTTCACAAGAATTAGAGTTAGTAGCACAAGCATCAACAATAGTTTTCTCATTTTCATGCATATAGGATTCAATTTTTGTGTAAGCATAAAATTAGTATGCTTCTCATCTTTTAGCTCATGCTTGAGGAGAGTGAATCTCATTTCCTCATTTTCAACATGGGACTCCAACTCCACTATGGTTTCCCTATATTTATTCAAGGTATCCATAGAGTGTTCGAGATTAGCACGAGCTTCATTATTACCATGAAGAGAAGCATATACTATTGCCATATTATGCACCAAGGTATTATATTCTCCATCATTATCATCATCATCATTCTCATCATCAGAGGATGTGTTAGGAGTCAAAGTAGGAGATACCTTTGATCCATTTGCCATAAGGCACATGTGCATACCGAAGGATGAAGATGAAAATATTCTTGAATCCTCATTTGAAAACGTGTCTTGATCCATAGAGTGTTTGGTTTCCTCCACATTGTTAGTCAACAAACAACTAGAGGAAATATAAGCATTTTGATTATGGGAGCAAGACAAGGTAAGCATATCATCATGAGATCTATGTAAGCAATTTACACATGATATGCAAGGACTATCAACACAAGCATGTAGGTTATTTTCAATGCTAGATGTGTTTAAGTCCAAAGAGGAAGCATTACAATGGGATAGAGATGAAGAATCATCACTATTGAGCACAATATTAACATTGCAATTTTCCTCACCACTCACCATATCATTACCTCGTGTCTTGCTACACGTTGGTGAAGTGGAAGAAGATGATAACTCATCATGACCGGAGGTGGAAGCAACTTGGAGCTCTTCATGATGTGAAGGGGAAGAGAGCTCCTCGGAGTCACCACCGACCAATTGAGAAGTGGATCCACCAAACATTTCCTTAAGCTTGATCCACATCTCATGAGACGATTTTCGCTTTATATATATCAAGAACCTACGAAAGTCGGGTCTCAAGGAGAATAAAAGCTCATTAGATACTTGAGCTTCAAGATGTAAGTTTTTCTCATCCTCTAAAGATAGATTTTGAGAATCCATCGGAGGAGAAAAACCGACATCTAGAAATTGCTCTATATGAGGACACAAGGTCCGAAGGTTACAAAGCAAGCAATTTCGCCACAAAAGATAATTTGTGCCATTAAAGACAATTGGGTCATTGTGCACTATACTAGCCGACATCTTTACTCTCAAGGCGGTGAAGCCTTAAACAAGGAGAGACCTTGCTCTGATACCAATTGAAAGATCGAGATGTCGCCTAGAGGGGGGGTGAATAGGCAATTACAAACTCTTGCGGATTTGTCTTGTAAGAATGCGGAATTAAACTATCGTTTAGTTTACAAGCACAAACCCTAAATATGCTAAGCTCAACTAAGTGTAACAATAGCAACTAGAGCTAAGAAAGATAGGCACAAGATATATGTAGCACAAGTGACAGCAAGATATATGTACTTCAAGCACGATGGCTATCACAAGGAAAGAGAACTCGGGTATAGAAATAACCGAGGCACGCGGAGACGAGGATGTATTCCCGTGTTCCCTTGCTTTGCAACAAGGTACGTCACGTTTGGAGGAGTGGAGGTCCCACGAAGGATTCCCGCGCCACGAAGGCTCACCCTATTCTCCGAACCACACCCACGAAGGACAATGGCCCTTTCCTTATGGTTAGCTTTTCCTCCGCTCCGGAGATGGCAAGCTCCACAACCACTTCACAAGCTCCACGAAGGAGAAGCCCGGGCCCCTTCACAATCTTCCACGAAGAGATCACCGGGACACCAACCAAGCCAACTAGGAGGTCACCCTCCAAGAGTAACAAGCTCACGGTCTCTCACTCGAACAAATCGTGGTGGAGAGCTCAACACTATGCAATGATGCAAAGCAAGAACACCGGAGGTGTTCAAGTCCTTCACACTCAAGTCCCACCAAAGCAACGAATGCTAGGATGAGATTGGAGAGGAAGAACAAGGGGGAAAGTCAACCAAAGACTCCAAGATCTAGATCCCAAGAGATTCCCTCACTTAGAGAAGAAATGGTTTGGTGGAAGTGTAGATCTAGATCTCCTCTCTCAAATCCTCAAGTATGAGCAAGAATGGTTGGATGAATCAAGGGAGAGAGCAACTTCTTCAAATGCAACAATGGAGGTGAGAGAAAAGGGAAGAAGTTGTTATCTCAAGGTAGGAGAAAGGTATTTATAGTGGGGGAAGAAGAAATAACCGTTGGGGAAGAAACAGGGTGAAAAACGCATAAAAATCGGACTGAAAGAGTGCCCAGCCGGTTGCCAGGCCGGCCGACCGGCCTGGGCGCTGAGGAGCCCGGTCGGCGGCTGGTCCGGCCGGCCCAGGCAACCGGGCGGCGAGCGGATCGCGCGGCCGGGCGGCGGGAACGCTCGGGTCGCGCGGGCGCGCCGGGCCGCGTGATGGGCCGAAGGCGGAGAGGCGGCCCGGTAGCGCTCGGTGGCGCGGGGAGCAGGCCGCGCGGGGCTCGAAGCCCATCCGTGCGGGAGGCCGGTCCGGCCGGGGCCTGCACGGGCGGGCCGGTCGGTGGCCGCGCGCCCAGGCCGGACAAGGCAGCGGGCCGGTCAGACCGGGGCGGCAGCCGAGCGGGCCGGCGTGCAGCCCGGCGGACCGGTCGCCAACCGGCTGCCCCGGGTGGGCCGGCGTGCAGCCCGGCGGACCGGTCGCCAACCGGCTGCCCCTCTTTTCTTTTTCCTCTTTTTCTTCTTTTTCCTTTTCCTTTAATAACTAGAGCTCCCGAACTCCAATTGACATGAAACTAATTTCGTTTGGAAGATAACGACAAATGCTATCCTATAAAAAGTGCAAACTCAAGAATCTGTGGAAGGGAATTTTATCATGAATATAAAAGGTAGAACCTTATATCATGAATAACTAGGTAAAATTACCTAACCTAGAAAACGCCATAGAAGATGCATGCAAACTCCGTTTTCGATGAACTTGGGCTTGTTGTAAAGCTAGCAACAAGCTCAAGAACCTCACATAGAGAAACACCAAGAAGCAATAAGGATATGCAAAGTATGCAAAGGATTGAGCTCTCTAAGACGATGTGATCAAGTTACTCAACCGAAAGCCCCTCTTAATAGTGCGGCTATCTATCCTATAATCCGGTCTCCCAACATCCACCTTGAGACCGGTAAAAGGAAAAACCTAGCAAGGCCATACCTTTGCCTTGCGCATCCCGCTTGATCTTGATGATAACTCTTCAAGCTTCACTCAAGCCGGAATGCCTCACTTGACCAATGTTGCTTCGTGAAGACTCACAGATGCTCCCCCATACACTATGATGGGAAAGCTCCATTGATGCACATCTTCACTAGTCCATTATCACCAAATGGATGGAAAGCTTCAAGCATGTGATTCACTTGAGATGCTTATCTTGAACTTGCCCAACTCAACCTTGTATCTTCTCATACTCACATAAGATAGAGCATGGCTAATATTGAGTTCCACATAAGAACTCCATCTTCGTTTCTTCTTCTTGATCATATCACATATATATATATATATATATATATACCAGCACTATTCTGCAACCGGTTGCAGAATAATATTCTGAGCACCGACTTGTACTTCCCTGGACACAAGGTTGTACTTCCCGGATAACAGGGTTCAACTTTCTGTCGAACATACCTGAACTTCCCATTTTCTTCAGAGCTACTGATTCTACTTCGTGTTTCCCAACCATTTATCGGAACTATGGAAATGATATACCGTTGGATAGATAATGAAAAACCGCAACTTTTTCATGTTCACACTTTTCACAGATTTTGCATTGTTTAAATTTAATTTTGAAAATACGAAAACGCTTCTATATGGCCAGAAAACGAACTTTTAGTTCGATTTTTGAATCGCTTATCGAAACTGCGCAAATGATATACCGTTGGAAAGATAATGAAATTGCGCAACTTTTTCATGTTTTATGTTTTTTGAAAATCCTCACAGTTTTTGAACAATTTTGAAAATACCGAAATTCGGACGTACTCAAAAAACGAGCGGACAGTAATTTGGATGATTTGTTTCAACCGTATATCGGAATGATGCAAATGATATGGCGTTGGAAAGCTATGGACTAGGCGCAACTTTCTTATTCCAATTGTTTTCTCTAATTCCTTACGGTTTAATAGAATAACACGAATTACTTGTCCGCCTTTTTTTGTGACGGGCACCGAATGATTTTTCCCGCGATTTTCATGCGGTGTATTTAAACAATGCAAATGATATACGGTTGGAAAGGTCTCAAAATGGCGCATCTTTTTCATACCTACCATTTTTTCCAACTCCAAACTATTCGAAAGTAATTTTAGAAGTTTTGAAATCATGTTTCCGGTATATTTTGTGGGATAACAATTTGAATTTAATAGATTAGATCCATTTATTTGTTGTAAAATGTTGTAGGTAATGAAATTAGACATATACTCTACCATATAAAGCTTTTGGTGACAATTATTGAAGTGGTTGGTGATCAAATCGATGAGATTTGAACAATAGATTTCCGCCCCGTAAAAACAGAGCATTGAACTTCCCTCGACACGAACTTGCACTTCTAGGGAATTGCGGTTGTACTTCTCGGCGCTGTTTCACGAAAGTGTTCAGTAAAATGACTATAAGTTTCTCATACGGTGTTCGTTTGAGGTCCATGGCCACACAAAATGCTCAGCACAACCACGCGCATCTGAACTTCCCACGACATGTCCTTGTACTTGCTTGGCCTTCGTGGTTGTACTTCCTGGAAATATTTTGATACTAGTGTGTTTTACAAAAACTAGCATGTGTGCTTCAAAATGATAATGTTAGATTGTCCCTATATTCTATTTTAAGAGATTCTGCACTTCCCGGATCTTAATATCTAAACTTCACAATGTTGCTATGTGAACTTATGTGGGGGTATTTTCTTCATGTAATTACCGCTTGTACTTACTGTTGTCTCCGCCTGTACTTCTCAGAATCACTGCTCGTACTTCCTTGCAGATGACAGGATTATTTTGTTTTTTCTACATTTGGACTTTGTCGGGTTACTTATCCTTCCTATATTAAGTGGGTGTATTGCTCGTGTTGAATGGTTGTACTTCTCATTGTCAAGTATATGAACTTCTTTACGGGTGATGGGATTATTATTGTTTTTTCCTATGTGAACTTAGGTGGGAGTATTTTTCTTTGAACACTTTTAATTCATGTAATTACCGCTTGTACTTCCTGTTGTCTCCGTTTGTACTTCTCGGAATCACTACACGTACTTCCTCACATATGACGGGATTATTTTGTTTTTTCTACATTTGGACTTTGTCGGGTTTCTTGTACTTTTCTATATTAAGTGGGTGTACTTCTCATGCTGAATGGTTGTGCTTCTCGTTTTCAAATATATGAACTTCCTCGCGGGTGACGGGATTATTTTTGTTTTTTTGTACATTTGGATTTTGTCGGTTTTCTTGTACTTCCTATATTAAGCGGGTGTACTGCTCGTGTTGAATGGTTGCACTTCTCCACATCAACTATTTGATCTTCCTCGCGAGGTATTTTTTTATGTTTTTTCTAGATTTGAATTTTGTTGGTTTTCTTTTACTTCCTATAATAACTGCTTGTACTGCTCGTGTTAAATGGTTGTACTTATCTGTGTCTAGCATTTGAACTTCCTCGCGGATGACCGGATTATATTTTTTGTACATTTGGATTTTCTCTGTTTTCTTGTACTTCATATATTAAGAAGGTGTACTGCTCGTGTCTAATACTTGTACTTATCAGCGTCAAGTAGTTGAACTTCCTCGCGGAAGCAAACAGTGAACTCGTTTTTCAATAAAAACAAGCATACTGCCAACGTAGAAAGTCAACGCTCAGCCGCTCGAGTCCATCGTCCCTGAGGGCGGGGTAGGAGGAGGCGGCGGTTTCCCGGTGTGGGGGGAGGCAACGGCGGGGCAGAGGTAGTGGCTTCCGAGGGCGGGGCAGAGGCAGCGGCCGCCGAGGGCGGGGCATGCAGCGGCAGTGGTTGCCAGGTGTTGGGGAGGCGGCGGCGGTTGACAGGCGTGGGGGAGGTGGTTTAAATATTTGCCAGTTGAGCTTCCCGCATATTCTTTTTTTCTCTGTACTCCTCATGATAGTTATGTGAAGGCAAGATAAAAAAAAGGGAAACATATATCGATATGAACTTCCTTTATTTTGATAATTCGTGTTGTGTGTATGACCTGACAAGATGATGCGAGTATACGACACAACTCTCTCGTCGGTAGAACATACATGTTGAGCACCGCAGACATCTTGACATTAGATGGCAAGAAAATATTTATAGCTACAAACTCATCTAAGATTTTTGCAATTACCCAAAAATTCATCGCTAAGTTTTCTTTTGATGCATAAACACAAACAGCTATAAGGGAAGAAATGCTAATTAACTCAGTTACTTGGTATTCAGTTCGCACTGAATCTTCAGGCTGTGAACATCTTGAAGAGCTAAATACGTCAATTGGCAAATCAATCTGTTGCTTCAACGATTGCTCTGCTAGCTGCTGTTTGGATAGATACAACCGCTGTAGTGCCCCTCCGTCTCATCGGCGCGCCAGCAGCTTGAAGATGGTTAATCAGCGCTTCTGCCAACAATAATTGTTCTGCCATTCTCAAAAAAAAAAATAATTGTTCTGCCAACTAACGAGCAGGTATACTGCCGTCAGAGAGAGCGAAGAAACAAGATACGATATGTGGCCAACCTTTCGAATAGGGAGCTTGCTATTCTGCTCGATGTTGTTGGCACAAGTAAATTCAACAACACAAAGCAGCAATACATCTTCGCTGGAATTCATAAACCATCTGCACTTAATTTCACCACCAGGTACACTGCCTCTGTTAACAAGTTTGTACTACCGTCGAGAGAAACAAACAAAGAAGAGCGACAGAGCTGACGACGACCAAGCCGACGACGAACAGGGAAACGGTTCCCAGCGGCGGCGCGAGGCTCGCAGCAAGGCGGCGGCAGAGGGCCGCGGCGGCGCGTGGGCCTGGGGCGGCGGCACGCGGCCCGCAGCGACGCGCGTGGGGCAGGGGCGGCGGGGCGCGGCTCGCAGCGAGGAGGGGGTAGAGGAGCACGGCGGCGCGTGGGCCTAGGGCGGCGGCGGGCGGCTCGCAGTAAGGCGAGGGCAGTGGCGGCGGGTCGCAGCGAGGCCGGGGCAGAGGGATGCAGCGGTGCGCAGCGCGCAGCGAGGCCGAGGCAGAAGGGGCGCGGGTCGAGAGCCGAAGGTAGCTGGAGCGGGTGCGGGGCGGCGGGCGGCCGGGGAAGTAGGGAGCGCGCCGGAGTCGGGGAAGCAGCATGCTCGCTGGCAGGGGTGGGGTGCGTGTCGCGCCGGTGGGTGGAGGAGAAGCAGGCTCGCCGGCTGGGGAGGATTTGGGGGCGGCGTGGAGAGTCACGAGGTGGGAATACTCCTGATAAATTCCGCCCTATTTCCCTCCAAAACTGTTGCCTTAAGGTCCACACCAAATGCCTTACCCTTCGCCTTCGGGATCTCATCCCCCACCTCGTCCACCCTGACCAAACTGGGTTCATCTCCGGTCGCTCCATAGCTGAAAACTTTGTCTACGCTGCCGACATTGTCCAGGCTTGTCACAGGCGCAATGCCCCCGCCGCCATGTTCAAGCTGGACTTCCGCAAGGCATTCGACTCCATTAGTTGGGATGCTCTTGATCGGATTCTTGAAGCCAAGGGCTTCCCCCCTCTCGGCGAGATTGGATTAAAATGCTTAACCGCACTAGTCGGACTGCGGTCCTGCTCAATGGCATTCCTGGACCCTGGATTCAGTGCCGCAGAGGGCTGCGCCAGGGTGATCCGTTGTCCCCCTTCCTTTTCAACATTGTTGCGGATGTTCTTCAACAAATGCTTCTTCAAGCTTCCCGTGATGGGCTCCTTCTCCACCCCCTTGTTGATGACCTTCTTTGCCCCGTTCTCCAATATGCCGATGATACTCTCATTATCATCAGGGCTATTCCGGAGCATGTCGCCAACCTCAAAGCTGTTCTTGACAGGTTTTCTGCCGCCACTTGGTTTGGCCATCAACTTCCACAAAAGTACCTTTGTGCCCATCAAAACCAACCTGGACTCTGCCATGGATATGGCTTCCATCTTTGGATGCGCCGTCTCTTCCTTCCCTCGGACCTATCTTGGCCTCCCCTATCTACGCATAAACTCCGCCTCGCAGATTTCGCGCCCATCATGTCCAAGAGTGACATGAGGCTCTCCGGTTGGCGCGGCAGGTGCCTCCCGATTGGGGGCGTCTCCTTCTTGTTAACTCTGTCCTTACTCGCGATGCTCGCCCACGCCATGAGCGCCGGCCTTCTTCCTCGCTGGCGTCATTGAGGCCATTGACAAGCGGAGGCGCGCCTTTCTCCGGACCGGGGACGAAAACCGCAATGGTGGGCGGTGCAAGGTTGCCTGGACCGACGTCCGCACCCCCAAAAACTTGGTGGCACTGGGCGTCCTTTCTATTCAAGCCCAAAACTCCGCTCTCCTCACTAAGTTCCTCACAAAGCTGCACTCTGACTCCTCTGCTCCGTGGGCTGCCTGGTTCCGGCGTCAATATGGCTGGAATGGGCAACACGACATGGGGGACCAACACTATCTAGACACTCCTGTCTGGAAGGACATCCTCGCCGGCATGGACAAGTTTCGCGCCATCTCTCGAGTGACCATTGGAAATGGGCACTCAACTGCTTTTGGTTTGATCTTTGGTTGGGCAA
Organism: Lolium rigidum; assembly: GCF_022539505.1. NCBI lineage: Eukaryota > Viridiplantae > Streptophyta > Magnoliopsida > Poales > Poaceae > Lolium > Lolium rigidum. Next base: position 73,598,883 of record NC_061510.1, read on the forward strand.
CTCGCCGCTCCATGCCCGCTTCCCTATTCTCGTTTTCCCACTCTGCCCGCCTCAACGTCAATGTCGCCTCTGTCCTCCCGCATGGCCTAGCTTGCTTCTCGGTCCCCCGCCTCTGCGAAGCTGCCACAGGCTGAGCTTCGAGACCTTTACGTTGAGCTTCGCTCGGTACGTCCGACCCTCGGCAACCCGGATATTAGAGTCCGCCGTCTCACGAACAAACCGCTTTCAAACAAAAACCTCTATGCCTCTACTTTCAGCCATCCGCAGGTCGATGATGTGGCGACCAAAATTTGGAGGAGTGCTGCCCCCCTTAAGTGCGGGATCTTCCGTCGGCCGGCTCGGAGAAAGCGTCTTCCAACCAATGAGCGGCGCTTCGGGCACCACCTTACCAACTCGCCTCCTGCCTCGCCTGTCCTGCGGATGAAGACGTGGATCACCTCCTTCTGCTCGCCCCGCGCCGGGCAGGTCCGGCGCCATTTCTACCAAGGCTTCGACGACATGCACTTCAACACCTTTGACGATCTTTGGCTCTTGCACCGCCGCACCTACGAAGACACTACTATCAACACCGCCATCGCCTCGGACCATTTGGAAGCGAAGGAATGCACCGGCCTTTAACGGACTCGATGAAGATCTTCTCACGGCTGTTCGACGATGTATCGAAGATATTAGACTTTGGGCATACCGATGTCACACTCCTTCCTCTACCTCTCTTCTTAATAACCGGTGTAACGGACATGACCCCCCTGAGCTTCTTTCTTTTTTCTATCTCGCTGCCCTCCAAAATATTTGTAACAGACCTTGTATGCTTGGTATGATGATATAAAGTGTTCAGGCTGGCGTAAGCCCGCCGTAGTCCAGGTCAAAAAAAAAAGTCACGAGGTGGGAGAACGTGGAGGTCGTGGGGTGGTTCGTTAGTTTTTTTTTTTTTTTAGCATATGATGGTTCGTTAGTGGGCGTGGGGATTTGGGATTTGGAGTTGGGCCGATCATCGCCTCTACATGGTACAGTGATGCTCAGAATAATATTTTGAGCACCGGTTTCAGAATAGTGCAACCCTATATATATATATATATATATATATATATCGACGCGGATTTTCTACCATGGGTGGTAGCTGTGCATAGGGCGGGAGCCGTTGGATAGAGGGAGCTAAAAACTAATGAGGTGCACATGAAAAGTTAGTCTGGCATCTCATGTAACGGATGTTATATGATGAGACAGCTAAGTGCCTGGGAGGAATAGCAGACTGGCAAACTCAGCTCCGTCTTTAGGTTGTCATTTTGGTTCATTTTTTCGAGTGCTATAGGTCACGGTGCAAAACCTATCCGAATGATAGTTGTATTTTTCTTACCAAATCGACATTTTACTGTCTGCATGGTTACCATGTCGAGCTACTTTTGTTGTTTTTGTTCCAAAACGACAAGTAGACGTCGGCTACGGTCATCACTCCGATCCGTTGTGTCTTTTTTGTTTCCAAAACGACAGGTTAGTATCGGTCACGGCTCAAACCGAGCTGTATCATGTTGTTGTTTTTGCTCCAAAATGACAAGTTACTATCGGTCACGGTGGAAACTGAGCCAAAGGATGGTTGTTGTTTTGTTTCCAAATCGACAAGATACTATCGGTACGGTTACCATGATGAGTGAGTGTTGTTGTTTTGGTTCCAAAACGACAAGTTAACGTCGGCTACGGTCATCATGCAGATTGATTGTGGCAGTCATCATGATTGATTGTGGCGGTTCTATTTACTTTTATGTCAGTGATGGACATGGTCTGAAAAAAGATCACATGGCTCAGTCTACACCTTACACTTTGTGAAGAAACTCTTGCCTTGCATCAAGTTAATAGCATCTAACGTTGGCACCCTCCTCCCATATAGTTTCTTCAGGAACAAAAACAAATGTATGGGCAGTAGAGAGTTTTACGTTGCCTTGGTTGGCTGTGTAATTATCTCCGTAATTCTGGATATCTCCCATGTGAAGCTTCCAAAAAAGCATTTGGGAGTTTTAACTTGTGTACCTTGTAAGATTGCACGAGGCATGTATTCTGAATTCCCTGTTATCCTTCTCGTGTGTTTTGTATGGTTCCGCTGTTCAGAAATAGCCTAAATAGTAAATACACTAAAAATGTCATTCTACTGTCTAACATGTCTTGCTGATTTTGTAACAGTGAGATCATCCTTCCCAATGAAACCTTCCGATCCGGAGTTTTTGTGTTGAAATATTCATGAAGCACCCAAGGAGGCACAATGAGTGACTCAATAATTCGAGAAAAGAAGTGGTGCTCTCAGTTTGGCACGGATCTGAGATAAATATCTTCTGATTGTGCTTCAAGATTTGCAATAGTATAAGTTATTCACTTTGCCAGGAATGCCTTCGACGAGATATTTCGGTATTGTTTTGAGCCCAAGCGTTTTCGGTGTGGACAGAGCTGTTGCTACTTGCCGTATGCAAAACTTGTTCCTAAATTTGGATGATTTTTGGAGCGAGCGTTCGAATAATTGCCCACAAGTACGTCCTGAAGTTGAGCATTAACAAACAGAGTAAAGGGATATATGGTTATTAGTTTGATTTGTGTCCTACAACAATTCTTGTGTGGTTGCAAGTTTACAACCTGGAACTCAACGAGCAGTACGTAGTCAGTTTGGAAGAATATCATATGGGTTATTACTTTGTAAGGTATGTCGATGGCACAATCATCTGGCGACAACCCTTGCGTCGGCGATGATGGGGCTCCGCACCAAATGATCCTCGGACTTCCAATGTAGGCTGCCCTCGGCCAGCTGCCCGCCGTCGCCCTCCCTGCTCACGGTGACGGTGAAGGTCTTCTTTTCCATGGCCGCCTCGAACTCGAGCTCCTCCGGCTCCACCATAACATTGAGCCACTTGGGCACGTGAACGTGGGTGGTGTACCTGGATCTCGCCGGCCCGACGTTGGTCACCGTCCGCTTCACCTTGAACTTCTTGTCGGAGAGCGGCACCACTATCGCCGGGTAGTTGAGCTGCGCCTCCGGGATGGATCCCACCGCGGCGCACGTCAGGTTGCTGTTCCCCGTGATGGTCTTCATGGCCGCCTCGCCGAGGAGCGCGCAGATGTAGGCGCTGTATTCGCCGAGGTCGTAACGAGGCCGGGGTCGACGGCCTTGGCACCGTCCACGTGGCAGGCGCCGATGGAGTAGGACCTCGCCTTCCGGAGCTCCTCGTCCATGATGGGGTGGCCGGCGTTGTCGACCACGCTGGACGTGGTCATGATGGCGGACTTGACCGCGGACGGCGACCAGTCCGGGTGCACCTTCTTCACGAGCGCGGCAATGCCCGTGACGTGCGGCGTGGCCATGGCCGTGCCTGAGGCGACGTTGTTGTTGTACGACTCCGTGTCGCCGTCTACGGGCACCATCGTCGGCCACGCGGCGAGGATATTGAGCCCCGGCGCCATGATGTCCGGCTTGAGCACGCCGGGGCTGGCCACGTTCGGCCCGCGCGACGAGAACGCGGCCACGATCGGCGCCGGCTTCACGTGAACCATCGTGCTGTGGAACAGTATGGTTGCGTTGAGGGCGCGGCCGCCGACGGCAACCCCGCCCTAGCGTAGCCCATGATCTTGGCCCCGTCGGTGGCTGTCACCTGCGACATGGGGAGGTTGAAGTACTTCTCCACGACGATGGTGTACCCGAAGCCAGCCTCGTTGACAAACACCACCCCGGCGCCACCGGCCGCCTGGACCGCCTCGATCGAGCTCAGAGGAGGCATCGGCGCGTCTCGGTGTCGCACAGCACCACCTTGGCGGTGATATTGACGTCGAAGACGTCGCAGTAGTTGCTGTCCCGAGGGTAGTAGGGGGTACTCCTTGGCGCTGAAGCGCTTGTCCTGCGTGAGCGACTCACCGTCGAACGCCTCGCCGTCGCCGAGCCGCACGGTGGCCCGGTAGCTCCGGTCCACCGACCCGACCGCCACTGTAAGTATCCAAGGCGCTTCGTTGGACAACGTGGAGGGCGTCGGCCCGCTGTTGCCGCCGAAGCACACCACGAGGATGCCCTTGGGCATCACCCCGAACGCGCCGATCGCGATCAGGTCCTTGTCCAGTGGCATGGACGGCCCGCCCAGGGAGAGGGAGAGCACGTCGACGCAGTCCTTCACGGCCACGTCCATCCCCGCCAGTATGTCGGACTCGAAGCACCCTTCCCCGTCACACACCTTGTACATGGCCAGGTGCGCGCCCGGTGTGGTCCCGGCGGCCGTGCCCCTGCCCAGCCCAAACGCCGAACCGTCATCCACGAAGTGTCCCGTCGCCGTGCCCGCCGTGTGCGTCCCGTGCCCCACGTTGTCGGTGGTGTCGTTGCCGCCCATGAGAGAGACCAAGCCGACGAGCTTGTTGTTGCACTCGGCGGGCAACTGGCAAAAGCCCTTCCACTTTGCTGGCGGCGGCGAGATGCCCTCGTCCCCGAATGAAGGGATCAAGGCGGTGAGGGCGAATCCTTTTTTCTTCTTACCGTTCAAAACCTCGGCCTAATGGGCAACCATGGATTTTTTCACTTTGCTGGTTGAACGCTGAGTAATAAAAATCGATCGTACCATGGCAAACTTGTTGTTTTGTAGCGGATCGTACCGTGACTCCGTTGTCAAATTGGTTCGGAATGTGTGTCTCATTTTGGTTGTCATTTTGGTAAGAAAATGTGGTAAGAACTTTCCATGGTCATGTGCGTACGTGTTTTTCTTCCAACTCATATGCCATGGATTTTCTACTTAGTTTCGTTTCCATGGTCGGGTAAGTAACAAAGGACTACTTAGTTTCCGTTTATTAGTTACCTCACGGTTAACCTACATTCATTGTAGCTGCACCAAATAATCCAAAAACCCTTCAATTTAATTTTTTTTGCAAGCGGTATAGATTTTATCACATTTGCTATTTGATCGCTGAGTAATAAAACAGATCATACCTTTTTTCTTCTTACCATTCAAAACCTCTCGCCTAATGGGCAACCAAGGATTTTTTCACTTTACTAGTTGATCGCTAAGTAATAAAAACAGATCATTCCTTGGCAAGCTTGTTGTTTTGCGGTGGAGCGTACCGTGACTCCGTTGTAAAATTGGTTCGGAATCTGTGTCTCATTTTGGTTGTCATTTTGGTACGAAAATGTGGTAGAAACGTTCTATGGTCAGGTGCGTACGAAATTTGGATGTACTATTTTAATTTTCTTTACAAATGGGTTGTTGTTTTGGTATCAAAAGGGAAGTGAAAACGCCGACGGCAGCCTATGCCAGCTATTTCCCAACCTGAATCAACTGGATGGCAGTGATTTGAATATAACGGAGGAGGATGCCATGCATGTGTGATGGAGTAACACCGTGTGCTCTCTTTGTGCTCCCTATAGATGATCTAATGGTTGGATTGGTGTGCATAGCTATGCACCATGGTAGCCCACTATTTCCCATATATATATATATATATATATATATATATATATATATATATATATATATATATATATATATATATCTTCATACCGATGATCTTGATGCCAATACACAAGGTATACATTTATCTTCATGGCATCCATACTTGAATCCAACACATGGAGTACAAGTAGTACCTATGGAATATTCCTTCATATAAACTCAATGAAAACATTAGTCCATAGGGGTTGTCATTAATTACCAAAACCACACATAGGGGCAATATACCCTTACACATGGTGTGCGCTAGGCATAATATTTCCTATGTAGTTAGAGTTGTTATCCGGTTCATGATAAATCCAGGTGAAGATCACTCTAATATAGTGTAGTGGATTATCATGTATATCAAAGGTACTTATATATTGTGTTTGGGCTTTCTAAGCAGTGATTATGCATTGCAAGATTGTACATGTGCATATTATGCATGTGGTGCGGAGTCTAAGCAGTCTACTTCTAAATAATCGGTGACTTATGGAGGGGGACAATTTCATGGCAATCAAGGTTTTAAATATGCATTTCATTATCAATCACACATATTGAGTACATTGCATTTGTTGATGCTTGCAAGAAAGTGTTATAGATGAAGAACTTCTTGCGGGAGTTGGGCATGAAGCAAGATCAATACAATATGTTTTAAGATCGTCATAGTGATATCCATCTTGCAAACAATTAAGTTTTTACACTCGACCAAACACATTGATGTGAGGTAACTTTTGACTAGAGATGTTGTGAGTTCCAAGTTTATAAAACTTGAGAATATCCATATGCACAAGAATGGTTCACATATGGCATTCAAGTGATAAGATACATCTACATTTGAAGTTAGCATCCATGCCAGTGCTCGCCTCATTAGTCAAAGGGGACAATTTGTTGGGTATCGCTGATGGCATCAAAACTACACATGTTTAACAATTTGTTGGGACTCCAATCATAGAGTGATGCACCAAGTGTAACCCCCCCCCCCCCCCCACACACACACACACAAAGTTGACTCAAGGTTTTATATCAAATTCTCGAAGAAGTAAGTGATTCTATTTGCAAACAACCTGGAAATGCAAAAAAAACTTTTGTGTCCCCAACTCCACCGAGGTGTTTGTTAGGCATAACTGTGTGTACGTAAAAAAATTTAAATAAAGCAAGTATGGTGTGCAAAGTAATTTTTGTATTATCTAAGTAATGAAGTATTGAAAGTAAGTATGCAAGCAAAGAATAGCAAAGTGTGCTTCTTATAGTTTACAATGGACCAGGTTGATGGTTTCACTTGTCTCATAAACATGGTGACATGAATATATAATTCTACAACAAGCAACGAGTGAAAGAAAAAATAATTTTGTTGTTGATACGTATACATATGGGTATCACATCCTAGTATAGAGATGCTCCAAAACATCTCACTAATATTCTATTAAAAAGTAGACCATGTTTAAGATTAAACAAAGTATGTATTTAAGAACTTTGGCATGAAGTACACATAGAGAGATTAATACAAGCTACTTCCACGGGTTCTTGCATGTATACAAGTTTGATCAGAACATAACATACATGAACGAGGTAACATATGCATCTATTAATATATCCAGAATAAAATAGCAATATCATCTCATAATAAAATATCCACCAACAAGTTAATACAAATATGACCATAATCATGTAGGTAGCTTATATGGCCGGATCTAATTAGTAAAGTACATAGAGAGAGATTGATACACACTACTTCCACGAACCAATGGTTCAAGGCCAGACTACTCTCTCTTCACCATGATGGCGGTGGTGATGATATTGATGGAGGCGAGGGAGCAATCAAGGGCGACTCTGGCAGTGTTTTCCCTCCTATCTTCGCATGAACTTCTCTATTTTGTGTATTTATCTGTTGAGGGCTGCCTCTTTTCGAGTATGCGATATCCAGAATATATAAAGTCAGCTTTCTGTCAACACGAGTTTGTGGGTGTTGCAACCGAGGCAAAAGGGGTTCGGGGGATAGGTGGGCCCCGTGGCGTGGCCAAGGGGGTAGCCACACCATGTGCCTCTTATGGAGGCCTAGTCCGCTCCAGCTTCATGTCCTCTACTCATATACAAAAATCGTGTGCCAAAAGTAGGGGTTCATTTGATGTTTGTAAGGTCCCCGACACCCAAAAACATGCGAAACATGGTTATCCTATTTTGCATCATTAAAACCCAACAAAAAGAAATGTTATTTGCAAATTCCCAAAAATCAATGTAAAACATTTATGGCACCTCACATATCATGCAGATATCATATAATATCCTAAATAAAACAACAAGTTCATGGATACATTTTACATGTATCATCGCCCACAAGTGGGTTGTGAGAGGTCTCATGAAGCTTTTTAGGCATCCCAAACAGGTGTAAAATCTCACCACAGTTATGACTAAGGATCATTTTGGATATTATTTCACATGATAGTTAAATAGGATGTTAAGCATCCCATTTAGCTACCACTAGGTTGTGTGACAAAAATCTTAGGTTACCCTCCATTGGAGAAGAAATCAAGAGACAACATAAGGAGAGAAAATTAAAGGTAAGAGCTTGAGATCAAGCACCGATACTCGCCACAAGGTTGTTAAGTCCATATCCACTACCTTCTCTCCTTATATATGTGATTACACTACCTTCGGTGTGTAGGATAACGTTGCATAGAAAACAAAAAATTTCCTACCGCGAACACGCAATCCAAGCCAAGATGCAATCTAGAAGACGGTAGCAACGAGGGGGTATCGAGTCTCACCCTTGAAGAGATTCCAAAGCCTACAAGATGAGGCTCTTGTTGCTGCGGTAGACGTTCACTTGCCGCTTGCAAAAGCGCGTAGAAGATCTTGATCACGATCGCTTCCGGCGCCACGAACGGGCAGCACCTCCGTACTCGGTCACACGTTCGGTTGTTGATGAAGACGACGTCCACCTCCCCGTTCCAGGCGGGCAGCGGAAGTAGTAGCTCCTCTTGAATCCGACAGCGACGACGGCGTGGTGTCGGTGGTGGTGGAGAAATCCGGCGGAGCTTCGCTTAAGCGTGTGGGATGTGGTGGAGGAGAGATACCGCTAGGGTTTGGGGAGAGAGGGGAGGCTAGGGCGCCGGCCAAGGGCAGCCCTAGGTGGTGCGGCCAAGAGTGGGCAGCCCCCTCCCTCTCCTCCTCATTATATAGGTGGAAATCCCCAAGTGTTGGTATCCAAGTCTTCGAATAAGACCCCAACAATGAAACCTCCCATATGTAGGGAAACCTACTCAAGGTGGGAATCCCACTTGGGGTGGGATTCCCCCCTTCCATGAGGGTGGTTGGCCGGCCACCCTAGGGGAGTCCACCTTGGACTCCTCCCCTTTAGGGTTGGCTGACCATGCAAGGTGGAGTCCCTCCGGGACTCTACTTTCCATGGTGATTTCTTCCGGACTTTTCTATAACCTTCTAGAACCTGCCATAAATGCACCGGATCATTTCCAAACTTGGAATATGACTTCCTATATATGAATCTTATTCTCCGGACCATTCCGGAACTCCTCGTGATGTCCGGGATCTCATCCGGGACTCCGAACAAATATTCGAACTCCATTCCATATTCAAGTTCTACCATTTCAACATCCAACTTTAAGTGTGTCACCCTACGGTTCGTGAACTATGCGGACATGGTTGAGTACTCACTCCGACCAATAACCAATAGCGGGATCCGGAGATCCATAATGGCTCCCACATATTCAACGATGACTTCGGTGATCGAATGAACCATTCACATACGATACCAATTCCCTTTGTCACGCGATATTTTTACTTGTCCGAGGTTTGATCATCGGTATCACTCTATACCTCGTTCAACCTCGTCTCCTGACAAGTACTCTTTACTCGTACCGTGGTATGTGGTCTCTTATGAACTTATTCATATGCTTGCAAGACATTAGACTACATTCCACCGAGAGGGCCCAGAGTATATCTATCCGTCATCGGGATGGACAAATCCCACTGTTGATCCATATGCCTCAACTCATACTTTCCGGATACTTAATCCCACCTTTATAACCACCCATTTACGCAAGTGGCGTTTGATGTAATCAAAGTACCTTTCCGGTATAAGTGATTTACATGATCTCATGGTCATAAGGACTAGGTAACTATGTATCGAAAGCTTATAGCAAATAACTTAATGACGAGATCTTATGCTACGCTTAATTGGGTGTGTCCATTACATCATTCATATAATGATATAACCTTGTTATTAATAACATCCAATGTTCATGATTATGAAACTAATCATCCATTAATCAACAAGCTAGTTTAAGAGGCATACTAGGGACTTCTTTGTTGTCTACATATCACACATGTACTAATGTTTCGGTTAATACAATTATAGCATGATATATAAACATTTATCATAAACATAAAGATATAAATAATAACCACTTTATTATTGCCTCTAGGGCATATCTCCTTCAGCTCTCCCACTTGCACTAGAGTCAATAATCTAGTTAACATTTGTAAAGATATAACACCTTGGCCTTCCGGTGCTTTATCATGTATTGCTCACGGGAGAGGTTTTTAGTCATCGGATCTCGACATGCTCGAAACGTATGTATTTTGTAATTCATTTGCGTCTCAACGCATCACTCATTTCCAAATGAGTTGGCATTAAATATGTTTGATCTTCTGGTGGAACCTTAATTCCGCTGTCTGAAATATGTCACTAATATTGTCACACACAATATAGCTTCAAAGTTCTGACTCTCTCGGAACTACACCAAGTTCTCAAAGAACCTCTTGACTTAACATCCTTTGTCATTGTCAAAATAATGACATACTCGCCTTCTTTTGTAGAATCCGTCACAATATTTAGAACTCTTCTAAATCTAGCATAGACAACTTCTAGCTCATTGTGCTACCTTTTAAACAACACTTAGTCTAATTTGAGATTGAAATTATATTTTATATGTGACAAAACCAATATCGGTGTAACACCTTACAGCGATTTGTTTGTCATTTCTTCATACAAAAAATATATATATATCCTTAGTTCTTCTAAAGTACTCAAGGATATTCTTACCGTCGTCCAATGATCATCATATGAATCATTCTGGTATATGCTCATAACACTTTATAGCACATGATATCCGATTGTGTACATATTATTCGTGATCTATAATCACTCATGTGTTTTTACTCATTGAGTGTCGATACACTCAAGTCTTGTTAAACCTTTACATGACAAGAACATTTTCTTAATATTTCTATATTGAACTACTTCAATATCCATCATATGTACTTTGACTTAAACTTATTTATGTGTTTCAATCTATCTTCATAGATCTTGACACTAAATTTGTTTCATTCCATATCCTTTCATTGAAGTTAATTCTCAATGAAACCTTTTTAATCAAGTATATAATTACATCATTTATAACCAACTATATGTCACCTACATAAAGTATTATAAATGTGTCTTAGCGCTCCCACTTAATTTCTTGCAAATGCAAGCCTCTTCATCGTCTCTCGATGAAATCAAAAACTCTTTGACTATTTCATCTCGGTGAAGATTCCAACTCCGTGATACTTACTTCATCCAATTGAAGCTTGTATACCTATCTAGTATTCCACGGACCAGCAAAACTCTTGGTTGTATCTTGTATACATACTTCTGTTAAGTAGTGTATTTTGCCATCCTACTAGCATATCTCATAAAAGAAATATGTAGTGATTACTAGAATAATCCACATAGACTATAAGCATTGCTATGGAAGATCTAATCTTATCGTATTCAACTCTTTGAACTTTGTCGTAAACAATTTTTCGATAAGTCAAGCTTTCTTCAAGGATATTTCATCCAAGTCTATCAATTTCATAGATCCATTTACTTTCATAAAGTATTCATCTATCTTGGATTTCATGGCGCATGGCCATTTTAACGGAGTCAGGGCCCATCATAACTTCTTTGTTTTGTAGTTGGTTTATTATTGTTCAAAATCAATCCTTTGTCCACAAATAATTTATTTAATCACAAAGTAAACCATACCTACAAGGTTCAATATGTACTTCGATCTCCATGGCTAAAACACTTTGTAGTCATGAGAGCCATGATCGTCGTGGCCGCTTCCGAAACCAATTCCGATGCTGCGCTACTCTGATCATTATGCTCGTGTTCATAAACCTTATCAAATTATATTGTCCTCCCACTCAAATACTTCACTCGAAACAATTTCTCGGAAATAAGAAACATTGACAAACACTTTTGTCTTTGTCTCGTGGGAAGAATTCCCAATTAAATCTCCGGGATAACCAACAAAGACATTCATCCGATTTTGGTTGACTCATTAGGTTTATACCCATGCCATAACTTGTATGGTGTCATTTCAACGGATCATGATGATGCTCTATTCAAATGTAAAAGCGGTAGTCACTAAAGCATAATCCACAAAAATATAATGGCATCAATATTTTATCTCATCATTGATCCAACAAAGTTTGGATATATCTCTTGGATACTTCATCATCACTATGATACTCCAAGAAACGTAAGTTGTAGAACAATTTCATAACTCTCTTAGATGTTCGCTAAAACTCGTAATTCAAATATTTCCACCATGATCCAATCATAGATATTTGATTTCTATTACGATGATTTCCACTTCATACTGAAATTTATTTGAATCCATTCAAATGTTTCAAACTTCTTTCTTATTGAATATATCCATATATATATACTCAGTTCATTGTTGGAAGTTTTTATGAAGTAGAAGAATCTCCCGCACACAACTATGCCCAGTGGAACCACATACATCAAGCATGTATGTTTCCACTAAGTTAGTTGCCCGTTCAACTCTTGGCCTATGAACGGTATTTTAGTCATTCTTTTTAGAAAAGATTTGCAAGCGCCAAATGATTCAAAAATCAAATGACTCCAAAAATCCATTTGCATGGAGTTCCTTCATGCATTCCTTTCTAACATGACCTAAATGGCGGTTCCACAAATAAGTGGAATTCAAATCATTTGCCTTATGGCATTTTAGCGTCATTGTTATGTATGTGTGTTTCACCATTAAGATTTATAATAACTTATCCATCGTACATGGAGAAATGTCATAATTTGAACAACTCATTGTTTTCATTTGACCAGAGCAAAATAACAATTATTAAGTTCTTTATTATAAATTCTAAGGGCTAGATAGAATGCCAACGACGAACATAATAACACTTTATTTTGTTCCAGTACGTGCATTCCTATCATATTCCTTGTCGACCACTTAGGCCATTGTATTCTTGTATTGCGTTGTTTTGTATGACACTTCATACCAACCAATATAGTACTAATACCCAAGAATTTCATAGTGTGACTTAACTAGGAATACAACCATAACATGTATATCATTTATATACACCCGAGCTAGACTTTCTAGTCTTTTCTTTTCTTTTTGCCAAAATATCTTTTGCAGCTTCTCTTTTAGCTTTCCTCATTATTCATAAAACACTTCAACATCATTAACTTCTAGGTTTGTTGGTCAAATACCAATAACCTTGAGGTTCTTACTTTGAAGTTGATCATCATATGATAAGTGTTCCGGATTTCACTATTAGTAACCTTGTAATATGATGAACAATTTCACTCATAATTTTATCCATTGTATCATGATGACTTTCTCGAGACCATGTCTCGTACATGCTAGGCTCATAAAGTTTTAACTTTGGTATTCGCATGTGCAAATCTGGCTTGCACCCGTTGTATGCACACGTAGAATCTATCACACCCGATCATCACGTGATGCTTCGATACGACGAGTCTTAGCAACGGTGCATACTAAGGATGATAACTTCATGGATATGCGAATATCGTTAGTGCCCCAATAGTTGGAGGATTGTGACGCCTCGGCGTCTTCAACCTTCATACATTCCCATAAAACTTATGAGTTTATGTAGTCTCACCATATAATATTCTATCATCTTGCAATAAGGTCTTAGATATCTCATATATCTCATACCTTGATTATTTCTGAAAACTAAATTTTCAGCTCCTTACTTTTCAAACAAATTTGAACTTCAAGTTTGACGGAGACAAGATAACTTTAGGTACTAATTGAAACCATAGCTCTTTGAATCAAAAATGTGAGGTTTACTAAAAGTTTGCAATAGGACTTAATCATTTCTTGATTCATTAACAATACGGTACCAATCCGTAAAGTTTCTTATCAGATTTTAACAAGTATTTCTATCTCAATAACAAGACTAGCGCATAGTAGAAAACGGATGCCAATACTACAAAAAATAATTCAAAATACTACTCGGACTATGTTTATGATAATTAGTTCATGTTCTAATCTTATTACTAATGAACTCCCACTTAATACAACATCCCTCATAGTTGTTAAGTGGTACACGATCCAAATCCACTACACCAAAACCGATCATCACGTGAGATGATGTAGCTTCAATGGTGAACATCTACATGTTGATCATATCATCCATATGACTCGTGTTCAACCTTTCGGTTTCCGTTGTCCCGAGGCCATGTCTGTACATGCTAGGCTCGTCAAGCAAACCCAAGTATTCCGCGTGTGCAACATGGCTTACACCCGTTGTATATGAACGTTGAATCTATCACATCCGATCATCACGAGATGCTTCGAAACGACGAACTTTGGCAACGGTGCATACGAGGGGAGAACACTTTATTATCTTGATATTAATGTGAGGGATCATCTTATAATGCTACCGTCGCGATCTAAGCAAAATAAGATGCATAAAGGATTAACATCACATGCAATTCATATGTGATATGATATGGCCCTTTAGTCTTTGCGCCTTCGATCTTCATCTCCAAAGCACGGACATGATCTCCATCATCAACGTGCATGATCTCCATCATCGTCGGCAGTAGCGCCAAGGTTCATGGCGCCGTCTTCATGGTTGTTCACCTCATGTAGCAACTATTACAACTACTTTGAAATACTACTCAACATGAAATTTAAAGACAACCATAAGGCTCCTGCCGGTTGCCACAATATAATAATGATCATCTCATACATATTCATCATCACATTATGGCCATATCACATCACCAAACCCCGCAAAAACAAGTTAGACGTCTCTAATTTGGTTTGCATATTTTACGTGGTTTAGGGTTTTCGAGTAAGATCTAATCTACCTACGAACATGAACCACAACGGTGATACTAGTGTTGTCAATAGAAGAGTAAATTGAATCTTCACTATAGTAGAGAGACAGACACCCGCAAAGCCTCTTATGCAATACAAGTTGCATGTCGAACGAGGAGCAAGTCTCATGAACGCGGTCATGTAAAGTTAGCCCGAGCCGCTTCATCCCACTATGCCACAAAGATGCAAAGTACTCAAACTAAAGACAACAAGAGCATCAACACCCACAAAACCATTGTGTTCTACTCGTGCAACCATCTATGCATAGACACGGCTCTGATACCACCGTAGGATAACGTTGCATAGAAAACAAAAATTTCCTACCGCGAACACGCAATCCAAGCCAAGATGCAATCTAGAAGACGGTAGCAACGAGGGGGTATCGAGTCTCACCCTTGAAGAGATTCCAAAGCCTACAAGATGAGGCTCTTGTTGCTGCGGTAGACGTTCACTTGCCGCTTGCAAAAGCGCGTAGAAGATCTTGATCACGATCGCTTCCGGCGCCACGAACGGGCAGCACCTCCGTACTCGGTCACACGTTCGGTTGTTGATGAAGACGACGTCCACCTCCCCGTTCCAGCGGGCAGCGGAAGTAGTAGCTCCTCTTGAATCCGACAGCACGACGGCGTGGTGTCGGTGGTGGTGGAGAAATCCGGCGGAGCTTCTCTTAAGCGTGTGGGATGTGGTGGAGGAGAGATACCGCTAGGGTTTGGGGAGAGAGGGGGAGGCTAGGGCGCCGGCCAAGAGTGGGCAGCCCCCTCCCTCTCCTCCTCATTATATAGGTGGAAATCCCCAAGTGTTGGTATCCAAGTCTTCGAATAAGACCCCAACAATGAAACCTCCCATATGTAGGGAAACCTACCCAAGGTGGGAATCCCACTTGGGGTGGGATTCCCCCCTTCCATGAGGGTGGTTGGCCGGCCACCCTAGGGGAGTCCACCTTGGACTCCTCCCCTTTAGGGTTGGCTGACCATGCAAGGTGGAGTCCCTCCGGGACTCTACTTTCCATGGTGATTTCTTCCGGACTTTTCTAGAACCTTCTAGAACCTCGCCATAAATGCACCGGATCATTTCCAAACTTGGAATATGACTTCCTATATATGAATCTTATTCTCCGGACCATTCCGGAACTCCTCGTGATGTCCGGATCTCATCCGGACTCCGAACAAATATTCGAACTCCATTCCATATTCAAGTTCTACCATTTCAACATCCAACTTTAAGTGTGTCACCCTACGGCTTCGTGAACTATGCGGACATGGTTGAGTACTCACTCCGACCAATAACCAATAGCGGGATCTGGAGATCCATAATGGCTCCCACATATTCAACGATGACTTCAGTGATCGAATGAACCATTCACATATGATACCAATTCCCTTTGTCACGCGATATTTTTACTTGTCCGAGGTTTGATCATCGGTATCACTCTATACCTCGTTCAACCTCGTCTCCTGACAAGTACTTTTTACTCGTACCGTGGTATGTGGTCTCTTATGAACTTATTCATATGCTTGCAAGACATTAGACGACATTCCACCGAGAGGGCCCAGAGTATATCTATCCGTCATCGGGATGGACAAATCCCACCGTTGATCCATATGCCTCAACTCATACTTTCCGGATACTTAATCTCACCTTTATAACCACCCATTTACGCAGTGGCGTTTGATGTAATCAAAGTACCTTTCCGGTATAAGTGATTTACATGATCTCATGGTCATAAGGACTAGGTAACTATGTATCGAAAGCTTATAGCAAATAACTTAATGACGAGATCTTATGCTACGCTTAATTGGGTGTGTCCATTACATCATTCATATAATGATATAACCTTGTTATTAATAACATCCAATGTTCATGATTATGAAACTAATCATCCATTAATCAACAAGCTAGTTTAAGAGGCATACTAGGGACTTCTTTGTTGTCTACATATCACACATGTACTAATGTTTCGGTTAATACAATTATAGCATGATATATAAACATTTATCATAAACATAAAGATATAAATAATAACCACTTTATTATTGCCTCTAGGGCATATCTCCTTCACGGTGAGATTGTTCCAATCCCTAAATCCGTGATATCTTTATGTATGCTATCTTTTAGTGCTCTCTGGAGAAGAATTTTTGTAATCAAGAAATGATAATAGTGAAGAAATGATAATACCACCTTCAAAGAGTGGCTGCAATCACAAGTTTAGATTAGACTCTTTTTAGTTCTAGTTTTCTTTTGATCTTTGTACTCCTTGTACATTGTAAACTCCTTTTATAATCAATAAAAATGGCAGTGGGGTTTTGCCCCACTGTTTTACTCTCAAAAAAATAGTGAAGAATATTTAGCTAACCTCGGACCGTAAATATGAGACACAAGATGGGGCATGTTTGGTTCTAGCCCATGGTTGCCTTGCCAAATATTTGGCTAGCCAAAATTTTGGTTAACCTTTTGGTTGCCCATGAGTTGGCCAACATTGGCAAGAAACTAGATTGACCAAGTAGCATTGGCATGCCAAATAATTGGCAACCATCCAAACAAAGACCAAAGTTTTGGCCATGACCAAAATATTGGTAGGTAAGTTTTGTCCACAATCCAAACATGCCCGAAGTGTCTTTTTTTACATCATCTGAAATTTTGCTTTACCTCATCTACAATGGGTGCACTATATTTCATTCTCAAGAACCTAAAAGAGTGTACCCTAAACCTGTTTTCAGGCGACCTATTTCACATCCGCTCTTAACGCTGTTGTACGTCCAACTCCAAGAGATCGGGAGACATAATCTAAGTTACTTTCACTCGCCACTTGCCGTTGCACGCCTGCACGACGGCTCTATCTGCACAGGTCGCGGGGCTTTAAATTCGATCTCGGCTTAGGTCACCGCATATGTGGCCGATATGCATTTCGAAACAGATTTCCGCCTCTGCTTTTACTCCCCTCTGAGGTCAGATGCTGCTCTGCAGTTATCCCTTGAGCCACCAGCCATCGCATCGTCGAGTCTGAACTGCATTCACTATGGTCGCCCGAACTGTATCAGGGGTAGCAGCGCCATGCCGGGCAATTGCAGTTCTAGCTAGCCGTTCGACGATCCAGAAGCATCCCATCCAGCTGGAGGCTGGAGGCTGGAGCTTCAGGCTTGTCAGAGTTTGTCCAAACAAACATTAAGGTCGCAGGTGCATTGTGATGGCCTACACTGCAGTGCATGGTCACCAAAGTGCTCAATCGGTGAGTGCAGTAATTGGGCCAACAGTTTACATGGCGACGTACTGTACTGTAGTTCCTACTGTGCCCAGTACCGAGTCGTACGGCGAGCATATCTGTATTTCCCATGAAAAATGCAGGTATACGACTACCAGAACCCAACGAGGAAAGCAAAATTTGGCATGAAATCTTGTGCAAATTTCGAACCAAAACAAACAGGTCAGTCACCTAACGGCATCCGAGTACCGTCATTTCTCCGAACGACTGGGAGAAGATAAGACACAGAGAGCTCGTTCAGTTGTTGCAGGTGCAAGAAGCCAAGAACTCAAGGCCAGAGAGCCCTTTATGATGGTTTACCGATCTTGCTCCAGGAATGCTTTAATTGTGCAAGCAGAAGGTACCAACAGAGGAGTAATTTGCACATGTTGTCTCGGACAGGTGTCATCGAGGCGACTCGCAGATGCATGCAAGGGAGCCCATTCATCATCAGCCCAATTACTACATGTCTTGCCAGTTTTGCCATACCAGGCAAAAGGGAAATTACCACGACCGATATACTACCACTGCGTCTCCGTTCTCTGAACCAAGTAAAAAAAAAACGGAAATGCAGGGGTGTTGACATTCATTCAGAATTTAGAAATGGCCGATGTGACTGCCGGGTGCTTAGCTCATTCATACTAGTACGGATCAGCTGTTTAGAGAAATTAGGAGTGACTGTTGAGCTACTAACTCACTGTTAGTCTGTGTTTGATCATCAGATGTACGTTGTGATAGAAGCAACATGACGCCATTCTTTGGACATTATATCCACTATACTGCTATAGGCTGAATAACTACCTTATTAGATTCCGTGGCTCCGTGCCTGCGCTCACTTTTATCTTTTTTGTCACTTTCCAAGTCATATTTGCAGCTCTCACGGGTACTATCGGGCAAGCAAGCCATGTAGTAGGTCACTGATTTGACAAAAAATGATTACAGATATATACAACTAATAATGTCTGTTTCGTGTGCACCTCGCAAGAGCTTTGTAGATTACCCAAACGTCTAATACTGTAAAACCTCCTAAATCACTCCGCATACATTAACCGCCGATTCAAGTTCCAATTTTTTCTACTCTCTTCTATCCATAACAAATGTTACGGTGTTAGAAGAATCACGACAATTATTATGAATCAGAGAGAGTACAAAATTGGGGGTCGCGTGGCCCATTTGATCAAGTAGAAGTCACCCGAAGCTGGCGCTAAGCAACGCATTTCACAATCGCATATCCGAAAACTTAGGAAATGTTTTCCTAGGGCATCCTGTACGAGGACGATTTAAGGCGATCATTGCTTTTGCCATCGGCCGATGTTGCCGCTGTTGGTTCCCTGCCCTCCGCCGGCCGCCATGGCGGCTGGAGGGTGGGGGTGGACCTCAAATTGGATGACCCGCCCTCGTAGGGTCTTCAAGTTCTTTGCTTACAGTGAAGGGGCATTGGTGGCGACGAGAATAAAGGTACTTTAGCCCACCCCATATCGGTGTTCTTCTCTGGAGGAGCGGTGGAGGGAATGATGTGTTGGAGTATTGGTGTCATCAAATTTCGCTTTTGTACGAAGAAACTTGGCCAGGTACCGATTCATCAGGGAACTTGCAAGTTTGGTGTCCCCATCTCCATGTAGTCGGAGGTGGGATCATCTCCTAGCCTCCCTCGGTGCTAGCTTCTTAGGGAAGGCGACCTCTGGAGATCATGGTCGCCGGCATCTTGTAATCTACGTCGACACGACTTCTCAGCTGCTGCCTTCTACAATCATCTCAAAAAATTTAGGCTTTCTCTGACACGAGCTTTTTGATACACCGGACGATGGTTACAGAGGAAGATGGTACTGTAGAAGCAAGGATCCGTTTGACCATGTGTGAGTGCGAGTGAGGCAGGCAGCGCTCCTAGTGGCCAGCCAATCCAGCTCCCGAGCTCACTCTCCGGTTGGTGGCGGTAGCCAGTCTCCTCATTTAAACTGCCCATCTGCCCCCGGCCCTCTCCTTGCCACTATAAACCCCACCACGCCACCACCTCCTCTGCAGCAAGCAACTCAACCGCACCCCACGCCAACAATACACACCCTGCGCTGCCCTGCCCTCCGCACGCATCCAACATACCTACGTCGTCGACTCGCCAAAGCCCAGTGCGTACGCCGCACAAAGAGGCAGCCGATCGAGAGAGAGCCGTGTCGTGCCGTGCCGTGCTGGTACGGGCCGGGGAGGGAGGCGAGCGAGTGCGTGCATAAGCAGCGCATCGATCATGCCGAGCGCGCCGGGGAGCGGCTTCTCCGGGTCGGTCAGCCTCAAGTACGTGAAGCTGGGCTACCAGTACCTGGTGAACCACTTCCTCACCATCCTCCTCCTCCCCGTCATGGCCGCCGCCGCGCTCGAGCTCGTCCGCCTCGGCCCCGACGAGCTGCTCTCCCTCTGGCGCTCCCTCCACTTCGACCTCGTCCACATCCTCTGCTCCGCCTTCCTCCTCGTCTTCGTCGCCACCGTCTACTTCATGTCCCGCCCGCGCCCCGTCTACCTCGTCGACTACTGCTGCTACAAGCCCTCCCCGAGCTTCCGGGTCCCCTTCACCACCTTCATGGAGCACATCAAGCTCATCAGCAACAACGAGAAGAGCCTCAAGTTCCAGACCCGCATCCTCGAGCGCTCGGGGCTCGGCGAGGAGACCTGCCTCCCGCCCGCCAACCACTACATCCCGCCCAGCCCCAGCATGGAGGCCGCGCGCGCCGAGGCGCAGCTCGTCATCTTCAACGCCATCGACGACCTCGTCCTCCGCACCGGCCTCAAGCCCAAGGACATCGACATCCTCGTCGTCAACTGCAGCCTCTTCTCTCCCACGCCCTCCCTCTCCGCCATGATCATCAACAGGTACAAGCTACGCAGCAACATCCGCAGCTTCAACCTCTCCGGCATGGGATGCAGCGCGGGGCTCATCTCCATCGACCTCGCCCGTGACATGCTACAGGTAACCACCTGCCCTCTTTCTTTAATTTCAACAATTTTTTTTTTCACTACGTACGTTCTGAACTTCTCAGATCAAATTAATTAACTTCTCTCAAAACACATATATACGTACGTGCAGGTGCACCCCAACTCGAACGCGCTGGTCATCTCCACGGAGATCATCACCCCAAACTTCTACCACGGCAGCCGCCGCGACATGCTGCTGCCCAACTGCCTCTTCCGGATGGGCGCGGCGGCGATCCTGCTCTCCAACCGCCGCCGCGAGTCCTCCCGCGCCAAGTACCGTCTGATGCACGTCGTCCGCACCCACAAGGGCGCCGACGACCGGGCCTACCGGTGCGTGTACGAGGAGGAGGACGACGAGGGCCACTCGGGCATCTCGCTCTCCAAGGAGCTCATGGCCATCGCCGGCGAGGCGCTCAAGTCCAACATCACCACCATGGGCCCGCTGGTGCTGCCCATGTCGGAGCAGCTGCTCTTCTTCTTCCGCCTCGTGGGGCGCAAGGTCATCAACAAGCGCTGGAAGCCCTACATCCCGGACTTCAAGCTCGCCTTCGACCACTTCTGCATCCACGCCGGGGGGCGAGCCGTCATCGACGAGCTGCAGAAGAACCTCGACCTGTCGGCGCGCCACGTGGAGGCGTCGCGCATGACGCTGCACCGCTTCGGGAACACCTCCAGCAGCTCGCTCTGGTACGAGCTCGCCTACATCGAGGGCAAGGGACGGATGCGCAAGGGGGACCGCGTCTGGCAGATCGGATTCGGCTCCGGGTTCAAGTGCAACAGCGCCGTCTGGAAGTGCCTCCGCACCGTCAAGACACCCACCGACGGGCCGTGGGACGACTGCATCCACCGCTACCCAGTACACATCCCGGAGGTCGTCAAGCTGTGAAATTGATCTCAGCTCGCCGCCGGCCGGCGCACCCTGCATGTACGTGTCCGGCCCCCAAATTTGGAGCTTTGTGGGGGTGCTAGCTGTTCTTTCTCTTCCCTCCTCTCCTCTCCTCTGTCCATTCTTCTTCTTTTTTTTTCTTTGAATTTCTTTTTCTCTTCGCGCTATAAGTTAAATTAAAAGGGGGGATTAAATCAATACACTCGTGGGATTCGTCACACAAGGACGAGCAGAGACCATTTACAGGAGATTTAATTAGCTACCTATGTTTATATTTATATTGGAGACAGACGTTAACGTGGGCTTACGTGGTTGTTAAATTGTTCCTGCCACCAATTCCACGGGAACTTGTAATCCATAATTGTAACCGGAGTGAAAGGGATATATTGCATGCTCATGATAGGCACTGGCCGGATGAGTCCTGCATTGCCTGTCAATTAAATTCCTGCATTGCCTGTCAATTGAATTCCTTTCAATTGTATAAATATCCATGACTTTTCATTGCATACATTGTCAAAGTATCATTAGTGACTTCATCTTTTATTACTCGGTCGCCGTTGGGATATATCGTAGAGTATTAGCTACTCCATTCCGAAATGTTCAGCCTTTTATTAAAAAAAACTCTTACATTCGGAAACGAAGATAGTGTACTTTCTGGTATATGATGATTATAAAAATACGGATATGATTTTTTTTCTCTGGATCTGTTTTTCTCTTTGATCGCGTTATAAATTTAAATTGAAAGGGCGGACTAAATCAATAGTACTCGTGGAATTCGATCATTTACAGGAGATTTAATTGGCTACTCCTACTCATGCATGATCCACCTTAGTATCTGACGCAAAGGGGGGGGGGGGGGGCGGGGGGGAGGCCGTACAGAACAAAACGAGCTCGATCACCATAATCAGGGATAACCAGGACCAGAAGCAGACACGCGTGGACCAAATGGACCGGCCGGGCGGTTCATATTCTGGTCGCAGCAACTTGCCGGGTGAGTGTAGGTTTTTGTTGAGCGTAGGGTGAGTTTAGGTTCACCCCTGCTACAAGGTACTTTAGCTTAGCCAGACAAAACCAAATCCAAAGCGGTCCTTGCTAGCTACTAGTAGCGGACCAGAACCATTTGTGGAGTAGTAGTAGACGCTGAGACTACTCATAGTGGGAGTAACATAGCTAGTAACATCATACACCCCAATGCATTTTAGTGACATGGCATGGTAATAAATGAAGAAAGAGAGTGAGGTGGTAACTAGCTATGTTACCATAACATCACACTTATCAAGACAAGATGAGTCTACAAATCTAATAAATATAACATGCATGACACCACATATAGTAACTATCCACTATGAAGATAGTAACATAGAGTAGTAACATGCACCATGTTACTACTCTATGTTACTCCCCACTATGACTAGTCTGAGCGTGACTCTGAACTGTATGGTGCCTCCCCTCCCGTGGGGAGTGCCTCGTCGTTCAGTCACCGTGCCGACACCTTGGCCTGACTGTTCGAACCGCGCCGCTCTGTTCTTCCAGTTCAACGGCCTTGCTGCTAGCTGGATCACGCTAGCGCAGAAAATCAAATTCGACGAACGGAGCGCGCTGCGTATTTATGGCAAGCAGCGATCAGCTGATGATGGTGGTGTTGCTGGAACGGCCATGCATGTCGTGGTGGCCATGTGGTCCGGCTCGGCCGCGGTCGAACCGGCCGCGTGCTAGCCCCACGGCGCATGTCTGGCTTGTCTATCTGAATTGCAGCAAACATCGCACGCACGGGTGGCCACTGGCCACAGCCAATGACAGGCATCGATCGGACGCGTCCTAAATGTGAGCGACGCTGATTGTCGGTGCCGGTGCCGGCGAGGCCTGGGTCGTCGCCGCCGGCCGACGACGTGTACGTGAGGGGCAGGTCGGGTGTGGCGTAGCGTGGGATGGGGGGCACCGGCACCGGCAGCACAGGCACAGCACAGCTCGGCGTCGGCTGTCGACGCGGTTGGGCGGCGTTAAATGCGTTGGGCTGGCGCCGGGTGGGTGTTTGTTGGCCGCGCCGAGCTTCCACAGTCCACAGCCATCCCTTCCCTGGCGTTCTCCTCGTTGCCTTTCGCCCGCGCTGCGGTTGGAGCGGAATTGGACGGGGCCGACTGAGAGTTAATGGCGACGCCAACGATTGGCGTCGCTTTTGCTTTTGCTGTGGGGAGGCCGTGCCGCCATGGCGCCATGGAGGTGGGAACAGGAACGCTAGAGGAGGACGGAATTTATTGCTCCATCCGCTAGTGGTTCAGACTTCAGGTCAGAGTTCAGACGCCACCGGCCTCGGCTTTTTCTGTGACCGTGCGAACCAGCGAGCTCCATCGATCCAAAAAGGTCTCCTTGTCCTCGCGCTCCGCCCCTATCCGATCGGCCAGGACTCCTGGAGTTTCCACGTCCCTGGTTGCCTACGACGAGTCCAAAAACAACTTGTTTCCTTGTTTTTAAGTTTTGCTTCGGTGTCCCCCTTCAAAACTTTGATCCTTGTGGACCTCTAAGATCTTTCAATACCTCTTCGTGGTTTAGCTATTCTTTTACTTTAGTGGTGGTGTAAGAGAAGGGAGAACACCGAAGCACAACTCATTTTTAAAAGGATCCACTTTCAACAACTTGAAGATACGGTGGCCCTTGGATTGGTAAACATGCTACAATGGGCGGCCGCATGTCAAAGCGATGTGCTACATATGCCAATCGAGGTCCTCTTGCAATGCCTAGGGAATGAGTGGGCGGAGGACCATTAACCATGTGGGGGGGCTTGGGAACCCTTGCACCATCACTATGAAAGATCACGACCTCTTCGTGGCGGCTATGGTGGTCGCCAATGGAAATGGGGAGAAGACACTCTTTTGGGAATCCGCTCAACTAAATGGAATGCGCCCAAAAGACATTGCTCCCGGAAAATAATAAAGGTTGCAACAAAAAGGAAATCCACGGTGGGGAAAAGCTTTGGAAAATGAGTTTTTGGGTGGCTAACATTAACACCTAAGATGGCCTCTCGAGCACATTGCACAATTCCAAACTACAAGTTCACTAACCATCACATGCCGGATGCGATTGCTTGGAAGTTGGGAAAAAGTGGAAGTTATTCGGCCTATTCGGCATACATAATGTAGTTTTGGGGTCATACTACCTCTCCATTGCCCTCGATGGTTTGCAGAAAGTGGGCTCCTCCCAAATGGAAGATCTTCACATGGCTTGTCCTCCAAACTCATGTTTGGAAGGCAAATAGACTGGAAAAAGGGGAGGAGAGGTAGCCAAATTTTGTGGCCATTGCAAGTTGTGTATTTGGAAAAACTTGAAAGATTGGTGTTGGCCCATTGACATTCAACCACATCAATGGACCGTGATCCCAACCGTTAAAGGTTGGTCGATAGATGTGATCCAAAAGGAGGAAGGCCATGGCATCTCTTGCAATGCTTGTTTCTTGGGAAAATTTTGGAAGAAAATAATTGCTACAGTTTTTTTTGGAACATAGCTTCAACCACTGCTATGCTATCAATGAAGATCAAGTGAGAGGTGGAATGCGGAGCCTCGCCGGGGCAATTGCACTTGGTAACATTATGCCGCGAGAGTATGCGTTGTATCTTTTGGGTCTTGGCATTGCACCAAGACTAGTAAGCAATTAAAATGGTAAGTCTTTTGCCTTTTTTCAAAGAAAGAAGTTTACTTGTTTGCCTCCTTTTGCTGTATTTTGGCTTGTAAAAGTTTTGAACTCTACTATTAAATGAAAGATTTCTTTCTTTCTCCTCATTTTATCTGAATCTCAAAGTAAAACGGATGGTGACTAAAACACACACATGGGTAAGTACAAAAGTATTTAGCCTAAATGAAATCAGCAAAACTCCCCTTGTTTCAGAAAAAAAAAAATCAGCAAAACTCCTGCGAAGCACAGCAGAACCGTTGACATACTCCTCCGATGTCCAGACTCCAGGCAGAGGACGCTGTCATCTCATATTCTCATGGATTCACTTTGCATCGCAGACTGACAGTACATGTATTCGAACGGGAGTAATATTGGGCCAATAATCATTTACCGCCTAAAATTCAGGCAGATTTCCTCAGCAGTCGACGTGCCGTGTCTGGTGCAGTGCAGCGCACTGCAGCATGCTAATGACCTGAGAGCCAATTTTGTTTGTGCATTTTGTGCCGCATTTGTGCCAAAGAAAATATGAAAGTCATTCTATGTACTCACATCTTTCTGAACTACTAGACGCTGCTCGATCGAAAAATGAGAAGCAGAAGCAACAACTATATGGTGCAGTACTAGACGACTGCTGCGCCTAATGTCCCCTAACCAACTGTGACGTCTTTTTTCTACTTCTGCTACTGAAAAAAAAAAAAACATAAGCAAGAAGCCCAGTTGTGAAACGTATTCTAACTTAGGTAGCTAACTTCTCGCCACAAATTCTGCTTGGCATATACGAGAGAACATAGATCATCTGTCTTCTCACATGCAAAATACATGATCGAGACATCCGATCCCTTTGCCCTTGTCTGGGGAACTTTCTCGCTGATAGCATGAAACCGAAGCGGCTTGTTTCCTTTTGAAAGCAAAGCAGAGCAGCACGAAGCGCTGACAAGGGAAGAAACAGCTTGCTACACGCTTTCGGAATAAACTTTGCTTAGTAAGAACTATATGCGCACAAGTCTAATTCCATTATGACCACCCTATCTGTGATTAACCATACAAAAAGTCAACGACATCTCTATTTCTAAAACTCTGTTCCTAAATTCAGTTATCTGACAAGTTCGCTTGAACCAGTAGGAAATTCGCTGCTTCATTCCAGCGGTCAATCGAGAAATTGAGAGGATATTTCTAGCAGAATTTTAAAATGTCGAACAAGCATCAGACCTTTGTATTGTTCAACTATTTGCAACGATATTAGACTTCATATGCTTAGGGAATGAATTAGCGTGTTGCTTAACTGGTTTGTCAACGTGGTATTATCTACATATGACCAGTCAAAATGTTATCATGCGACATTCATATGAAATAAACATAGGAGTAATAGACTAATTAGATGACTTGGTTCTAAATAGTGGCGATGGGTTGTATCATACAAGGGTCTATAATAGAAAGGGCTCCTCTTGGCTTTCCTGTTAAATGCAACCACAAACTATCACTGTCGATAATATTTCAAAGGAAATGGCACATGGAAATATAGTGACTTCTAAACAACTGAACCAGATGCAATAAGCCAGTTCAACAAGTACCAATGTGTCAGGACTCGGGAGGGAACAAGAAAAGGGGATAATTCTCATCAATGGAAAAGATGATAGTACAGATCAGCACTATAATTATTGATATGCACATAACTACGTAACAGGACAAACCTCCAGACAGGGACGCAATCTTGGTAGGAATTTATGTTTGAGCAATCGTGGAAAAACAGTAGAGTTTGTATAGTATTAACTGGAATACTTGGATACCAGTTTCAAGGGAAAATGTACTGTCCATACTGCAGATTAAGTAAAAAAAAAATTCCTCGTAATAGAGTAAGCGTTAACTCCACAGCTCATAGGTGTTACGAAGATTGAGCATATAGAAGTGAATCTATTTAACTGGAAGTTGCTGTTCAACCAGCAGTCAGTTATTATATGTATAACTTGTATAATAGCTGTCCTAATCTAGCTAACTCCTTCAAACACGCAACCTTAGGATGAGGTCTGTTGACATGTTGTGTTCACATATCAATTGTTATGCGTGTATAGAATGAGTTTGCACTTCTGTCTAATAATTGCAGATTTTTGTCTGAGGGGAATGGTTCATCCTATATGCACGCCGTCTACTGTCCAGAAACCACGGAAGACGTTGCACAAATGACATGCTCATAGGTACACATCAGGGCATGAATGAAGAAACTGAGATGATGATTTGATTCTTTCCAGAATTCTCTGAAAGAGATAACTCTATTGTTTCTTTCCAGAACAGATTTTATCCTCCAGAGTTGAAAGAAGAAAAATGGCGAGAAAATAGCTGGCATATAAAGCATCACAGATTCATATCACCAGGTGAAGTACTGCTACATGGATTGAAATGTCTGAAGACATCTGATACAAGTGGGCATGTGATTTTTTTAGACATGAACCATTGATTCCTAAAACCTGTTGCCTTATGTTACTACTGATCTTTATGTTCATGAGCAAAAATTATATAAACTAGTGCTTTGTTTCAAGAATGCAAACATGGTCATCTGTGAAATCTACTCTTTTCTTTCAAGAAACACCCACAATAGGGACCATGCATGACAAGACTCTACAAAAGATGGCACAAAAATACTTTCTTATGACATAAATACAAAATCCATGGTACATGGAAAGTTTGGGATGAGATGGAGCAATAGACATATGCTAAAGAGAAGGGTAGAGAAGTACAGTGTGTAATGAACTCTATGTGGAGGTCGTGTCAGGTTCACCAGCACCGCCGTTTTTCTTTTTGAAGTACTCTTCAGCACGTGCTTGGTTCTTCACGTAAGCTGCTGGTAGCCATTTCTTCCGCTTGGGCAACACTGTTAAAGTACAGCCAGCTGCCTCGAGTTTCTCCTTGGCCGAGGAGGAGAATGCCCCAGCCTTGATGTTCAACTTGACTGATACATCACCATCTCCTAAGATCTGCATATTTGTAAAGAGAACACTAACATAAGTCATACAGACCAAAAAGAAATGGCATTCACAAATCAGAAGTAGCAGATGAAGTCCGTTTTGGTGCAGAATATCAAATGTTTTCTTATTTCTGAAACTGATTATTTGAAGGAAAACTGCAAGGGAAGCCAATGGCAGAGGCTCACTCTGAAGCTGTTTTTTATAAGTAATGGTTACTAAAAGCATGTTAATGGGATGTCCGTGTTATGGTGTTGCTAAAGGGCTGGCGCGAGAGGGCCGGCCGGGGGCCTTGCCCACGGCCGGTGGCAAGAGGGAAGGGATTTCCTTCTTAATTCTTGCTTGATTAGATTGATACATCTCCTCTCCATATATAGAGAGGTTTACTTGACTCCCAAGCAAGGCTTACTTGACCCCTAAGCAAACCCTAAGACCAACAGGCCCAGGCCCATGACGTACTCTAACACTACACCCCACCTGGACATGCAGCTCATCCTCGAGCTGCAACCTAACGACGATTCGACCCCACACAAACCTAACGCCTAAAAAACAAGCCTTTTACATCTCGGCCTATTGTATTGACCTGAAATAAGCTAACCCGAATGAGACTCCAACTCTTTATTTTTGACTCCGAACGATAAGGCGAGAATCCTCCCCCCGCCGAACTTGTAAGTTTGCAGCCCCCTGGATCCCAAGGACACCATCGGGACCAAGGGAGCCCTCGCGGTGGCCGGCGGCGAAATGCAGTGGTGCTACGCGGTGCGCTCCTGTCGGTGACACCATGTCTTCTCCCCGCCAGCTGACTGTCGATGTCGCAGACTTGGAGGTTGCTGCCCGCGGGAAAAACAACATGTCCGCCGCCCGTGGGGGAAACCGCACGCCCAAGATCCCCGACGCAGCGGACAAGATCGAGGTCCGTTGCGCAACGAAGCGCAACATGGAGGAGCTGCAGCTGCAGATCACGCATCTCCCGCACGCGCCGACGCACTAGGAGGCCGCGCGCAGCAGCCTGCAGCCTCACCGCCGCTGACATGTGGCGGATAGCGATCCAAGCCGGAAGCGGTGACGGTGACGGCGACGGAGGGAAACAGACCTGGTGGAAGGGCATCCTGGGCGGTGTCGATGTAGAGCCCAGGGCCAAGGTCGCTCCCACACCACCGAAAGGCAGGGACGGCGTCGATGGCGGCAGCAGCCGCTGCTGCGGTGTTGGTGGCGACAGCAGCTGCCCACCAAACGGCAGGGACAATGTCGGTGAGGATAGCAGCTGCAGCGGCGGCGTTGGTGGCGGTGGCAGCTGCTGTTGCTGCAGCATCCCGGTGGGGAAGAAGGCGGCCGGCTGCTGGAGAAGAGGGACCCCCGGCGCCGAGGTAGGGCCCGGCCCGGAGATGGTGGGCAGCGGGGACTGCAGCAGCCCGGCGTCAGGTGGCGGCGACGACAGCAGGAGCGTCGGCTGCAGCGGCCCGGCGATCACGGCGGAGGCCGCCTGGTGCATCGGCTGCCACGGCAGCAGCGCCGCCGCTGCCGGCGGCCTGTAGGGACCAGCCAGGAAGAGGCAGATCTCCTGGACAGTAGTGGTGAGATCGCGGAGGGCTGCGGTGATCTCCGCCGGGGAGAGAACGGCGGGAACGTCGAAGTGCGGCCGCGGCGGGTGGGAAGAACTCGGTGGAGGGCTGAACATGATCGAACCCGGGAAAGCTGATACCAAGTGTTATGGTGTTGCTAAAGGGCTGGCGCGAGAGGGCCGGCCGAGGGCCTTGCCCACGGCCGGTGGCAAGAGGGAAGGGATTTCCTTCTTAATTCTTGCTTGATTAGATTGATACATCTCCTCTCCATATATAGAGAGGTTTACTTGACTCCCAAGCAAGGCTTACTTGACCCCTAAGCAAACCCTAAGACCAACGGGCCCAGGCCCATGACGTACTCTAACAGTCCGATTGATACAGCACATTTGAATCCAATAGGACTTCACTACATGGCGCTAGAATAAACGGGTATTTTCAATCAGAAGTGCTTATAAGTTGGCTCACTGGTTATCTGCTCAAATCAGAAAAGTGGGAGTAGCCATTTGGGTGCTAGTGAACGCAATTTATGGCAACATATATGGTGTGCCAATGTGCTGCCAAGCAAGGTAAGAATTTTCGGATGGCAAGTGTATATTGACGCACTAGCAACCAAGAAAAACAAATGACAGCAAACATTGGAAAATTCTGGTACTTGTGACATTTGTGAGCTGGCATAAAAGTATAGCTCCCACACGACTGTCATGTGCATGAAGGCTGGAGCTCAGGGACATAATTTGCATCGGCACTGGAGTACCCCAGCAGAACATACGTACAGGTATACAGGAACTTCCTGGTTTACTTTGTCACTAGATTTTTAAACATCTAAATAGCAAAGAAACTCGAGCTTTACTGTTTCTTCTGATCTGGAAAGCTTCACACCATACTGACATTATTCATTTTAAAGGAGATTCTACTGTCCATGACTCAGCTCAACTTCTAATGGACTAGGCCCACTCCATACAACATGGGTACTCTAAATCTGAAGATGTGAAAGGAAAATGACCCATGTTTTCTCCTGGCTTGCTTGATGTTGAGAAGATGTATCAGAATACTAATTCTAACTCATGGATGTGGTGGCCTGGTGGTAGGCACAAATCAATGTGGATACAGTATCAAGAGGTAACGGGAGGTGCTTCAGTTGGAGTTATATAAATTATACAGGTGCAGTTGTCCTAGCTGTCCAAAAAAATATCGATACATGTTCATGTGCAGAAGCTCATGCTTGTTTCGAAGGACCTTCTCTGGTTAATCATACCTATCAATCGGTAATTCTCAAATCTGATTCTTTTTTGGCAGTTAACACCCTCAACAACCCAGGTAAAACAAGTTGGAGTATGATGAACATCGATGATAATAAGGTTGCTCATGAGTTCACGCAACTTGCGAGAAGAAGCGGAAAGTGTGGTATTTTTGGATAATCATGTCCCTACTAGTATTTGTTTACTTCGTGTGCATGATTATACAAACTCGGTTATTGATACATCAATTTCTCTTTTCCCTATTAAAGTGCAACATATGTACTAACAAGTAAACTAGTGAGAACAACAAAAGTTAAGATGGAAGGACTGCCATCTGCCGAACATCAACTGTTACCAGCAGGAGAACACATATCGTAAGGATAGCGCCCAATGTTACAAATTTAATATAGACAACTGTTCTAGGTCCAGTCTGGTATTGATGTGCTGCTTTACCGAATCTAGGTAATTAGGGTAATATTTACTACTCCCAGTAAGATTTCCTAGTTGCATCTCAAGAAAAGATGATGTCAAGTTGTCAACTATCTGTCGAGTCTAAAAATAGAAACAAAATATAGCTTGCAGTACGATGTCAAATTACGCCCATCTCGGATACAGAACCAACCAAGTTACATTACATTACATAGGGCCATAAGTTAAGCTACACACTCAAATGCAAGGACACTCGGGATTCAGTAAAATAATCAGATAACTATCATGGGCTGTACCTTCAGTGGAAGCTTTCTTTCTCTGCCAGATGGGTTGATCAAACCCTTGGATTTCAATGACTCCAACGAGATCTCCTCACCATCCTTGAACCCACCCAGCGCTATGTCTCTCAAATTGAACGGCACGTACTTTGGCAACCCAATGTGCATTCCTGAAAAGGCATGGTATAACTAGCATCAGGTTGCTTCCTAGTATAATTGGGCACCTTGTATGAACAATGTAGGATGCAGAGGACTATAGAGCTCAGTGGGCAGTGGCGGTGCTTTGATTGTAACGACTCACCGCCGGCAATTCCGCGGAGCTTAGGCAGACGGCGGTAGAGCGGCATTTGCCCGCCCTCGAATCCTCTGCGGACGCCGGGTCCCGAGCGCGACTTCTGGCCGCGCATACCGAACCCGCAGCTGGCGCCCTGCCCCGCCGAGATACCGCGCCCCTTCCGCTTCGGCTTCCGGCGGGACCCCTTCTGCGGGCTCAGGTTGTCGAGGGCGAACTTCTCCACGGGCGCCGCCTCGGCCGCAGCCGCGGCGGTGCACACGACGGTGACGCGCGCGCGGAGGGGGAGGGCCCGCCGGCCGGTGAGGCAGCGGGGAATGGCGGCGAAGTGGGAGGAGGAGGACGTGGTGGAGGCCGGGAGGTGGAGGAAGGCGGCGGCGGGAGCGAGGGCGAGCAGGGTGATGGACGCCATGGCGGTGGAGCGGGGAGAGGGCCGCGCTTGTGCGCAGCTCGCGAGTGTGGATAGAAGAATATAGAAGAGGATTTGGGAGGGAGATAAGGATAGGCTATTCCGGAGTGTGTTTTGGGTCGCTTTTATCATTTCAATGGTTTAAAAGGGGTTTGTTGTCAAAATAAACAAGACAGACCCAAATGCAACTTTTTTTTTTGAACAAGCCCAAATGCAACTGAAGCACCCAGTTGCAGCAGAGCACAGCGATTTGCATGTTTACCTGCAGAAGTTCAGATACAGAAATATCTTCCTATGAAAAACAAAATATTTACGAAATAAACAAAAAACATACATATGCTAAAGATATGGCGATAGTTTTCTGGTATATAAAAGGAGCTGCTTCACAGCTCACGACAGGGGGTAGCAATAGCTCTGGAATTTACATCACTGGCCACTGACAGTAAAGCAAAGAGAAATACAGAAACCTAACACTGAAACCCATTCTCTATGCTAGCACAAGGGGCCAAATGCAACAGAACTATGTACATGACAAACACTTAACAGGATCCTGCCCATGTCAGTAGCAAGATGCACCTTAAACTGAGGTTTAAGTTTACAACCCTAAACATTTCTAAACTGGGAGAGAAACTGTGATAGTCACCCATCTGAAATGTCCACGATTTCACCAGCCATTGGTGAATCTAGCGGAGAATGTACAGTTCCATGACCAGTTTGATAAGCAGCAGCTACATGATTGCTCTCAAGACGATTTGGCAACAACCTTTCACCAATTTGAGAAGCAGGCACAGATTTCAGATCTGTTATTGTCCCCTGGGCCTCGAGAGAACTGGAAGTAGAACCCCCGACACCATTGCTTGATTGCGTAGCCTGAGAACTTTGCAGTAACTTTTGCCGTTTTCTCCTTTCAGTTCTTTTGTTTATCAGAGGTACCTCATCTTCCTCTGAATGATCTAAAAAATAATAATTCATCTGTTCGATTAGTACCGAGTAGGAACCATCCCACTTGCTTACTTTCCTTTTCTTTTGTCTGCTGCCCTTGTGGTTCTTGTTTAATGCATCTGTTCTTGGTCTCTTTGGTACTTGCTGAAAAGTTGTGGCAGTCGAGAGGTCAAAGCCACGGTCCTTCGACAATTTGATTCTCTTACTAGACCTGTCCCCGCAAGAGGAGCCCAGACCTGAACTGCCAATTGCAGCAGGAGTAAGATGAAGGAACTCAGCTGACGCGTCTTCCCTTCCATGTTTATTTCTTGTCGCGCCCTTATTTGATGTATGTTTGGCATGCCAACTTCCACTGGTTAATTCATCAACCTTGCGCTCACCAAGTGTTTCTTTAGCTGAAGAAGCTGTCAAGAGCAATAAGCAATACCATTACTATACTAATGAAGACTCGTCCAGACATTTCTAGACCAACTATGTCTTAAGGCAAAAGTTACCTATTGAACCCTTAAGTCTCACACAGCCTGTTGGTGATTCTCGAACTGCATAGTAGCTACCAGAGCACCGCTTCTTGTGACTGCATACCAAGATATATACATATAAAGACAGACATTCACAGCCAAACATCCAAATGTACAAGGATGGAAAGGAGAAAGAGCAAAGCAGGGTGCAAGTTGGATATGGACTAATCCCACATATCCATTTTCTGGGATTATTCAGTTCAGTAAGAGTTGCAGCAAAGCAATAACCTAATCTGCATTTGGAGATTATTCAGTTTTGACTAAGGTTTACATTAAGATGCAATGTCCAATAATTTAAGTATCAGTGCCTCCCTCAATCAGACTTTCTATTATCAACCTCAGCTTTAATGTTGGAACTTGGAAGTATGTTTCATTAACGCCATCGGTGTCACTGACTTGATGTCTGTGGCACATGTCACTTGGGTTACTCAACAACTTTGGGAGGGTTTCCATTATATGTTTAGAAATAACTACAAATACATATGTAATTATGTGTAAATTGGCACACCAACAAATATATTGGGTATGCTCAAGA
This sequence comes from Lolium rigidum, assembly GCF_022539505.1. Taxonomy (NCBI): domain Eukaryota; kingdom Viridiplantae; phylum Streptophyta; class Magnoliopsida; order Poales; family Poaceae; genus Lolium; species Lolium rigidum. Next base: position 73,633,394 of record NC_061510.1, read on the forward strand.
AATAGAAAATTAATTGACATTTTCGATATTGTTGTGTCCATATATACATTTCTTTCCTTTCAAAAAAAAAAAATATATATATATACATTTCTTCTTGTTGTGAGATGAACGAGATACAGCTCAACTGCCATTATCTTTGTTTTCGCAGCATTAGATATAATGTAGCAACCCAAAATGTCGCATACAAACTAAAACATTGAAAGCTACCGTCTACAAACATTTGCAGCAGTTAATTTGACTGTCATGATTCTTTTTTCATCCTGGTTGTTATTCAACAAATCTTGCTGCACAATTCGAGCACTTATCTTGTGGTTCCTACTTATACGTACACAAACAAAAAACAGCGATGTTTCAATGCATAGAGAAAATAGTAAGTTATACGGTAGATAGGATTAAAACAAATATGCATGTACACATGCATATTTGTCTAAGATCTCTTGATGTTTTTTCTTCGAGAGTGTAGGTCTTGCAGCAGTTGTACCAGTGTGGGGCTTGAAAAGGATGTAGTATCCTGACAAGTTGATGTCACTGCAACCACAAATGAAGAAGACAATGATCTTACCCTCCTGTGGCTCAAGGTCCAGGCAGCACATGGGGTTACACGTAGGATACAACGCGTAGAGCCTCATCGGTCACTCTTGACCATCTCTACATTCCATTATGCTCCAACCCAAATAAAATCATAGTTACACTGTAAATAAGTATTACTTGGGTTAGAGCATGCTCGAATAAATAGCTGGCCAAGAGAGGCAGGTTATGCCCGGCGCTTTGCATTCGACGTGTAATCCCATGTGCACACCTGTATCTTGAGCCGGAGGAGGATGTGAGTGTTGTCTTGTCAGCCCATACTCCATAGCGTTAGGAGATACTACAGCCTCGCCAAGCCCCACAATGGTACTGAGTTGCTGCTAAGGTACTGCTGCAGGACCTACCATCTTGATGAACAATCATCAAGAGATTGCAAACAAAGTGGGCTTATATAATCTGTATATTTGTAATCATATCTACGTTTCAACTTATCATATCCTTAGTGCATTGAGACAATGTTATTTCCATCTGTATATGTAGAAATACAACTGGCACGAAATCGCGATAAGTGATCGAATTGTGCGGTGAGAAGATGTGCACAAGATGAAAAAACGTATCATAACAGTGACCATGAAAGCAATAAGTGAAATGCAAGCTGCATTATTTGGTGTGCCAATGCGCCCATATTAGCATGTAAGTAGTGAGTGCGCACATACTTGGAGTCCTTTCCAAATATATAAAAGCAACTTTCCTTTTTCTTCTACAGTTCTTGAGAGTGGTATAGATGCAACATGTAAGGAATCTCATCGAGTCAGTGAACACTAATGGTGGGAATGAAACAACTTCAAAGAGGTGCCAAGTGCCAACATGGCAAGTGATGATAGTAATGTCAGCCATCCTCAACTTTCCTAATTACATGTAAATGACTTGCCAACTACTCATGTACGCGAATTTGGTGTCTCCATCCACACTCCAATGGCAATGTATGCAGCTATGAGACATCGGGACATATAGTTATACTGAGGAATCTGTCAAAATACTTGGCTTCAGAAACGCGGTCTGACAATTATCCTATCCAAATCTGAGGGCAGACCAACTGTCTGGTTCTAGGAGACCACCGTTCTTGGGTGAGTTGATAATGAAGCTTCTAGGAGATAGGATACTAAGGTCATCAATCAGGCTTTTGTACCCTTCGACGCACGGATGATCCTAAGCTATCCTCTGCGGTAGGATGGCAGTAAGGACATATTAGCACACAAGAAATATGGTTGATATACTGTAAAATAACCAGACTTTGAGTTGCTTCAGTGATACCCCTGGAGCAGCTCCACAGTGTCTGATGAGCAGACGTAGATGTTGTTGTGGAAGCTTAGTTTTATACCAAAGGTCCTTGCTTTTTAGTGGTGTGTAATCCACATAATTCTTTCGGACGAATATGTTAAGATGGCAAGTTGACCGATGGGTTCCAGCACCCAAGGGCACCCGACCCGAATGGACAGGGTATGGGTCATCAATTGGCCCAGGTAACCTGATTAGTCATGGGTAGGTTCGTCGTCTTCGCCCGTGGGTTTACCCATGGGTCACCTGATTGACCAACGGGGGAAGATTCCCTCCCTTGGCTATACGTTGTTAGATAGAGGATGAGACCTCTCTAGCTGTGGATTTATACGCGCTAGATAACACCCCGTTTAATTTGGCCCCCCTTGGGACTCGAACCCGGGTGGGCTGGCTGCGCACTCGCAAGCCTTGCCACTGAGCTAGCACTCAGTTCTCGGGTCACCTGATTGATATTAGTGAATAAATGTATATTAGTCGCTTGTGGCATATGACCTCATGCTGAGATGGTTGTCATTTCACATACGATGTATCATGCACTCTACTTTATTTGTCCAAGAAAATTCCAAAATATGGTGACCCGCATTCCTTCTAAATATACTAGGCCCACCACTCCTACCATGTTGCAGCCATGGAAAATGGTCATGACACAACTCATTCAACCTCCTTTCCCTAAAGGAGAGCTCATTGAGCCTTCTACTACCGGAATTGATAAGAGCCCATTCTTATTACCAGTGTCTCAAAGCTACATCAAACAACAGTCACACAGTATTAGTATCGCTTGTATTCCCAACAAGACTAATGTTGGAGCACCGCTATAATAGATGCTCGAGGGAGGGTGCTATTTCGCTCAGTGCAACCCACTTGAGCTGGCCAATAATAAAATTTCATTAATTGTTAAACGTTGTCATGAGCGAAGCTAGGACCCAATGGGTGATCGGCCGCACGACTCAGAGACACGTGGGTCAGGTCACGGTGGGATATGGACATTTTCTATTGTTTTCTATATCTTGAACTTGGTAAGAAATGATTGCAAGTCTTGCAGCGATATCCATGGCTTTGACTCTTTCTTCATTGTCACGCAAAATAGAGAGTGCGCCGAAGCTTATATTTATAGGATCACTTAATCCTGATCACATCATGAGGCAATAATAGAGCGGATAATTTAGAGAGTAATCCACCACGAGCAGCGAAAGCACGCTCAGCCAATCCTCACTCGACGGCTCCGTCCTTGCTTACGAAAAAGCCGAACCACTCGCAGATGGATCTTTTTTTTATACCCCTTGGCCGCATGACTCAGAGATTCATGGGTTGGGTCACAGTGGGATATGGGCATTTTTCTTTCATGGGTTTAGACAGATCGACCGGGTAAAAACCCGACCTGATTGCCATCTTTAGGCCACGTAATGCCTGCATCGACTAGGTCAAGATACTTGGGAACGCGCTATCCTTTACACATCTTCTTCCGGTTCGACACATCCGGATGGTAACTTGTTCCATGATGTTAAGGTGATTGGTTGGATCCTATGGACTTTTGTGATGCTAGAGCTTCCGCATAAGGTGTCTCTGAAGCAGCTTGTGAATCAAACCTAGAAGTGGGTCTTGTGGTGTGGTAGCTTGCAATGTGTTGCATGCAGAGATGATGTCTCCTCCTTTTCGGGTGTTTTAGACAGGCATATGGTAATTCTACCGATCTTCTGTAGCCATTAGAGATGGTATCTCGTTTGCCTTAAGGCAGGGCTGGCTATGTGTGGTGCTCGAAACTGATACCATGTAGAGATGGTATCTTGTTTGGGATTGGCAGTGTGTGCTGCTGGTCACAAAGTGGAGGCAGAAGGGTATCCGGTGATATGCATCTAGAAGAAGCTAAGTTGTGACTTCTAAGGCTTTCAATGGTTTTGATTTTGTTTTCACAAAAAGAAGGAATGTAATAATTGGGTCCATAAAAGTTTCAAAAAAAAAAAATTTGGGTCCATATATGTATCAAGTATTCAAGTTTGCTTGCACTGCACTTCGGCAGTCCTGGTTGGCTTGATGTTGGCCCATACATTCTTGTAGCTTCCTTATTGGCAGTCCTTCCCCTCCCTTAGGGCTGTCAAAAAAGTTCAGGCTCGTCAAACATTGGGAGCTTGAATCGTTATAGATTCGGCTCGTGCTCAGCTCGAGGAGTTAACAAAAGCCGAACTCAAACCTTGACCCTGGGTCATGCTAAGCCTAATGTGGCTTTGAAAGAAAGTATCACATGCCCACGAGTGGCCATGCACTCACATCTCATCACATTTTCGATGCGCAGGCCCATGAATGTTTGGCAGCATAGGATGGCCCACTAGAACTAGCATCCTGGTCGTGGCAGACAACACAATTCAGTACCACCTCAGCAGCGTAACAAGAGCGAACGCTGACCACCAGCTATAAAAGAAGCCGTAGGTGGGAGTCTGCAACAAGCCCAGTGCAATCTAGCAGAGGCACACGCACTGGCGAATAAAAGTTAAAAAATAACGAGACCTGTTAGCTCGACGAGCCTTTGGCATGCCGAGCTCGAGCTCAATTTTGTTCATGAGGTGAATCGAGCACGAGCCGAGCCAGAGTGTATTCGCTTGAGTTCGGCTCGCTTACACCCCTACCCTGCCTAGAAACGAATGAATGCTCTAGCTTTCTCTCAAAAGATATTCGGTGTGATAATTATTCAGATTCAGCATTTTACACTCCTTAAAAAACAGTGATAATTTCCTTTTATATTCATGTCGGTGTCAAACATGTGTAATTATTAGTTCAGTAGGCAATACAGTTTGGCCCTACGTCCTCTAAGGGAATCAAGATTGCTGGAAAGATTAACCGATGAGTTTCTACATATTTATATTGCATAAATCTATCTAGACATCATCAGATCCTGGCAGTAAGCATTCATACTAAACTATGTTTATATCTTATTTGAACGAAGTTCAAGTCAGATAATCCACCATATTTTCTTACCATGTTGTTGGTAGTGGGATGCCAGCCATGTAGAGAATTATCACTAAACAAGTAAGCTTTATCACCACTAGGTTAGTTCAATATCTCCCCTTTGTCTTGAAAAATATAACAATAGTTGGTACGCTTTCAATCATACATTGAGCTCAGATCCCTGTCTTAATGTTGCAAGTTGCAACAAAATCTCCAATCAGTACCAAGCCTATACTGCCTAGCATGACAACACGTAGAGTACTAGATTTTACCTTCAACAATTTCGCAGTTGGCTGAAAAGCATGTATCTAGCTAAAATTTTCTAGCAGGTTCAGCATTCTTACAGATATAAACTAAGGCAAATATAAATATGAAATACCAAACCAATAATTGCACCGAAGCATAGAGCTAATACCTATGCCACTGACACATTGAATTCATACACGAGTAATTAGCACCCATTCTCTCAATGCAGTCATCATGTGAAGGTCCTCTGATCTCGGTTGACTTGACCAAATCTCCACATCTTTCGCACTGCAAAAATGATCATCTGTCAATCCCAAAATAGAATTCAAGATTTATCACTTGCTAGTATTACAGTCCCGATGCTTACTTTGTATTGGTATTTCTTCCTGATCTCATGGGGCACAATTATACTGTAGCCACCAACAGGTCGCTGAATATCGTTGACGGTGTTAATAAGGAATCTGTAAGTATGGACTGACAGAAAGTCAAAACTTGAATTTAACTTACATGAGCATCTGGTAAAGAGCTTGAATTGATTGTATTCATCAGCTTCTGGAAGTTCACACCATGGTCACTGTGATCACCATTTTTAAATTAACCAGAAAAAAATACAAATTGAAAGATAGAGTTTTAAGATAATTCCAGTTAAGTACCTATGGTTTGTATTATTTTCTTTGACACACATATGGGCATGAATCATCTCATGGAGCAGAACATTCTTCAGATCCGAGACTGGGTGGCATTCGTACAAGGACTTGGAGAGAAGTACAATACAGCCGCCACCGCCAGGATAATACTCACAAGCACTTAAGGTACTGCATGAAAATGATTAAACATGAGAGGTCCAAAACAGATATTCTGGTATAGTGCTGTAATGGGAACCAGTGAGAACTTTGATACATACTAAGGGGATGATGATAAAGCACACATAACTAAGTTCGGCATTAGCATTGGTTATACTACAGAAACCTATTTGAAGTTCAAGCCAAATCAGTTTATTCCACTCAAATGAATTCAACTATTTTTTTTCTCGAACACATGCCAAAGCATGCGTCATTATATATTAGAAGAGGCCGTCAAGAAGACGGGAGCAAACCAAATGTACAAAAAGGCAAGGGCCAAGAAAAGAAAGAAGAAAAGAAGGAAACACTGTGTTATTACCTACATGCAAGTCCATCACTATGATCAATGTATCACAAGATAATCCAATGACCTTTGAAATGTACTACTGTTGAAAGTTTTTTGTCTTCTCTTTTCATGAATGATTGAAGTGAATGCTTTATACACTTCACCAATATTGTTCAGTAATGATACACGTCTCACACATACTGAAGCTTTTGGTGTTGTTAACCTGTTATAACAGGACAGTATTTATAGATAACATTCTAGATTATTTATTGTGAAATGGAGACTTTTGAGAAATCGGGAATTTTATGATATAATGAATACTTGGAAGGTGTCATATCTATATCGTAGATCACACATCCAATGATATGGAAATACTTAGAAGACATTGTGCTCTGTTGAGGGCTTGAGGCTTCTTTTGGGGTAGCCTGTATGTTACATATCTCAAGCAAATGTATTCCTCAATTGGTACTGGGATTAATCCTTAATTATAAAATTGTTATGTATCCTCCCTCAGCACCAAATTCTCTCATCAAAAGTTATTTTATCAGATCTACAAGTAAGAAAACCAAAAAAAAATTAAAAAAAATCCTTGCGTTGGGGCTCAGAGATGTCTCACCGTGTTTTCAGAGATTTAGAGTGAATCACCATGATTAATACAATATGAACAACAGGAAGTTTCGAGTCCTAGACCATTTCAGCAATCCCCACAATGCCATCTAATGGTTGACAACTCGTGGATCCATCCAGCACTAGCTAATTCTTTTCATTTTATTTTTTAATCCAGAACAGGCTACTTCATAGAGTGGCAATGCGGACTAATCGACATGGAAGTGCATTAATATTATTAGCTCCATTGTTTTCCTCTTTCCTTGCTGGAAAAAGATGCAAAAATATACTGAATCATTCTGCTTTGCTCTTGGCACCCAGATATCCCTACCCACTTCATAGCGTTCCAGCGTATCATCAGATCAATGGACAAGATAACAACGCAAGAATTCAAAGGTTAGCAATGAAACTGCAATTACAATTGGTGCACGAGCTGCAAAGGGTTATATGAGTCACATATGTTATGCTTGAACTTTTAGTTGGAATACCAAATATGAATAGCGTTTCCTCTGGTGCCCTAATTCGCTTCTGAGGAACTGGTGTTCTAATTCTAATGAACAAGAGGAAGACTGGACTATTTGCCTCCAAAAGTAAAAACCGTCAAGGTTTTCCCCTGATATATGAACGATTGACTACAGTTGATAAGAGTGCTAAAAAAACCTCCGGAAGGACCGAATCACAGCTCGTACACAATAGGGCCTTCTCCAAGTTCCCTCGGAAATTATCACAATGGATCAAATCTAGATATCCCGTGAATGTGTGCTGATTTTTCAAAGGGGAACAAGGTAGGCAACAGGAGATATCTTCAAATCCGGGAAACAATCAAACATTCGAAGCCTCGATCTGCACAACCGCGGCCCGAAAGCCAACCTAAATGGCACCCGGGAACCCGAAAACTCGAGGATTGGGAGGGCGACGGTTACCCGTAGGGGAGTGGCTCTTCCGTCCAGGAGACGGCGCACGCGCCGAGGGAGTCGTGGAAGTAGAGCGCGTTGTAGTGGCAGAAGAGGTCGGCGATGTCAGGCTCCAGATCCGAGCCCGCCATGGCCGCATGAGGAGGGTGTCAGAAATGGGGGGTGTTGGGGACGACAGACGAGGGTTTAGGGGAAATCTCTGCTCAGGGTTCTGGACTTGTGGTGGGGAGAAAATGGCCCGTATGGTGAATTTGGCATTGCGGCGCTGCGGCCGGAGTCATACTGTCAGTGTCATCCTCGGAGTTATACGTCACAGGGTAACTTTGGGTCAGCAAAAGTGGGGCCCACAAGAAGAAAGCCCTCCTGTCAGCGGCCCGATTATTTTCTGATGTAAGGGCATCTCTGCGCGATGCAAATGGACGCTGAGCCGTCGTGACCAAAAATGCGTCTGGCACCATCTCCAGCGGGGCGACGCAAAGTGACCGGACGTTCGCGGAGACGGAAACCTGACTTAAATATGCGCCAAGTTTGCGTCTCTGCGGACGCGCAAAGTGTCCGCTCGGTCCTCGCACGGGCCCGCCTGGCAGCGGCACAACTGCTTCGTCTTCCGCGGCATTACTTCCGGGCGGCGCGCTGCAGCCTTTGCAGGGCCACGTTAATGGCGCGCCTCGGCTTCCGCGAGCGTGCGCAGCTAGTAGGTGTTGCAGCGCAGACCATTGAAGGCGAGATGGCGTCGGAGCCTCTTAAAGGGACGCTGCCAGCGCCCATTTCCCCAACCAAACCATTGCCAAATCCCACACTATCCACCCCACCGACGTCATGGGGAAGAAATGTTGGCCGTTCCGCAAGACGAAGAACAACCAGGAGGCTAGCGGCTCGCGGTCCGGCAAGAAGGCATGGGTCGGCCGGTACGTCCGCGTTGACCTCGCGCGGCAGCTATGGGAGGAAAACCGGCCGGTACCATGGCCGGACGCGAACTTGCCGGGAGAGGGCTGGTACCTGAACTCGCGGCGCGTGCCGGTCCCCCCCCCCCCTGTGTCGCGCGAGGGCCGTGAGCGGCTGGACGAGGTGCGCCGCCGCCGAGCGATCTTGCCGCCGGATCTGCGGGAGGATCAGGCGTACGCGCTGAACTCCTACAACTGGATTTCATTCGGGACGTGGGAGTTCGACGTGCGTCGCCGCGCTGGCTACCTCGGCGACGTGGACTACTTCGACCGAGAGATCGCCGAAGAAGAAGAAGAGAACGACCAGGAGGCCGAGGACGAGGACGTCGACATGGCAGACTACGACCACGACGACGGCGGGCCAGCGTGGGATCCAGAGACCCAGCCGCCCGACCTTTCCGAGGAGGAGGCCATTGCCATGGCACTGGCCAACGGTGCGCAGGACGAGCTCAACGAGCTCACTTTGTGGACGGGCTCGCAATCCAGCTCCGCGAGTCAGCGCTCGCGCAGGTGAGGCCGGCGACTCCTCCGGCCACGCCGACGCGTTCCAACGACCGCGCTCCGCCTGCTGCTCCGGCGGGGGATCCCTGGCCACAGCCTCCTGCCCATGCGGCGGTACCTCCTCCACCGCCGGCGTACGAGCTTCCATGGCCGACGCCGAAGTTCATTGACCTCGTCAGCGACGACGACCAGTAGGCAGCACCTACTTTTAGCACGCCTTTATGGCTTTTTTATGTTTTTTATTAATGTAAATTATGGCTTCATGAATGGAAAAAAAAAAATTTATGCGTCGTGTCGCTGGAGCCACCCCCGACGCAAACGGACGCCCGAACGATTTCGACCATTTGAGCCGACGCAAACGTTTGGACGTCCGAAATGCGTCGCCGCCGCTGGAGATGCCCTAAGTATGACAATCTCCACCACCGTCCATGAATCCATGATGCGTTTGTTCTTAGCCAGTCAGCTGAAGTCAAACTCGCATATTTACGATCTAGTAAAATATGTTTAGGTTCATGGAACTTGCTATAAGAGTAAGAACAATAATAGTGTAGCCAGCAATGGATTGTCATGTAATCTATAGCCAATTTATAGTTATCATGAACAATAGTTGATTCTAAAAATGTACTCCTCCGACTCATATTACTTGACACTAATATAGGTGTATCTAGACACTTTTAATTGTAGATACATCCATTTTTGCATCAAGTAATATGGATCGGAGGAAGTACTTTATTAAAATAGGACCCACCTTCTATTCTCACAAAGTGTCTAGGAGCACGTGCTAGAGTTATGTGTACAACTTGTTTTTTAATATACAAAAATTGCAGTGGGAGCTTTTCTCGCTGTTTTGCTTCAAAAAAATATGCTAGAGCTAGCTATTGCATAAGAATCCACTTACCTTCTCTCATATTCTCACTCCTCCAACTAAGTAAAGATATAGTATTTTATTTCTTATAGTGAGCTGATTGGACCTTGTTGTATTGCTCTAAGTATTTAGAGCAGGAGGAGGTAGAAGTTTTCTTCTCGTGTTTGGACTGATGTTGATTAAAAAAAAATTAGAATGGGCTAAGTAGGAAGAGCATTTTTAAAATATTGAGAACCAAAATAACAACAAAGTAGATAGTTCAATGGATAATAAAGTCCTGCAATATCTCTCTGCTCGCCAAATCAACGGTGCGACCCCAAGAAGGCCCTAGGGGTTTGGGCATACTGTTCATCGGATCGAGTCTTCACAACGGATCTGGTCCGTCAGTTCACGGTCACAACTTTTACGACGAGCAATAGTGATCCAGTCATCTTTCCTCACCCCAGCTCGAGCCAGCTCGGACAAGCGCCCTCCGCTTCCGTCGATTTCTCCCAAACGTTTTTGCTAGGAGGGCTCCTTAGAATCGCGTTGCTATGCCCTGACACCTCACAAATTCGGTGACGTGAAGGAGCACACATGGAAGCGGCAGACCGACGCGGGGATCTGCAGGCGGAGCACCGCCGCCTCTTGCCACTCTCCATCTCGTGCTTTAGCCGATCGAGCTCTTCCTAATCCACCGCCATGGCCCTACCCCGGTCGAGCTCAACAAGGGAAGATTCCTCTCTCTCTCTCTCTCTCTCTCTCTCTCTCTCTTCATCTCTTCTACCTATAGAAGAGCACCAAGCTGTAAAGGTCATCATCTCTTCATGGTTTAGATTTTTGCTTGCTTTGCAGCACGATGTGACGTTTGTCATAACCAAGGTGTATTGTTGAAGTGGATCGACAACAGGTATGGCTTGATACCCCTCTTGGTCCTCGTTTTTTTATTTCCCATGAATGATGGTAGATTGGTGTATGTAACCCTGATTTTTAGAGTGAGTCACATATGTAAGATATATAGTTCATGTTATCAAGGCAATTCTAAATAAAAACCGATCAGGGGCGTACTTCTGAGGCGGCCTGGAAAACCATCCAAGAAAAAATGTTTCATTACCAACTATCGTCGCTAGGCGATTGGGCTGCCGGTCTATGGTGGAGAATCGCCTCCGATGGCAGGTTCTGTAGTGGTATTGAGAGTTAGGAGCAAGCGAGACATGATCCGAATAAGAAGTGAGTCAGCCAGGTTCGAAATAAGCCGAACTAGGTCAACGAGTTAGACTCACGGTGACCAGATTATGGTTCCAGCAAGTGGGCCGCAAGTGTTGGGTCCACATTTACCCCACTATATTCGTGCATCAGGAAGCGGCAAGGCTCAACAAGTTACAAGATCCAGCGGGCAAGCAGCGCCCTATATATACGTGGAGGTTGCTGATACGTCTCCAACGTATCGATAATTTCTTATGTTCCATGCTACTTTATTGATGATACCTACATGTTTTATGCACATTATATGTCGTATTTACGCATTTTCTGGAACTAACCTATTAACAAGATGCCGAAGAGCCGATTCTTTGTTTTTCTGCTGTTTTTGGTTTCAGAAATCCTAGTAAGGAAATATTCTCGGAATTGGACGAAATCACCGCCCAGGGTCCTATTTTTGCACGAAGCTTCCAGAAGACCGAAGGGGAGTCGAAGTGGGGCCACGAGGTGGCCAGGTGATAGGGCGGCGCGGCCCAGGCCCTGGCCGCGCCACCCTGTCCCCTGGGCCCCTCGTGCCGCCTCTTGACCTGCCCTTCCGCCTACAAATAGCCTCCGTCGCGAAACCCCCGATGCCGAGAGCCACGATACGGAAAACCTTCCGGAGACACCGCCGCCGCGAATCCCATCTCGGGGGATTCGGGAGATCGCCTCCGGCACCCTGCCGGAGAGGGATTCATCTCCCGGAGGACTCTTCATCGCCATGATCGCCTCCGGAGTGATGAGTGAGTAGTTCACCCCTGGACTATGGGTCCATAGCAGTAGCTAGATGGTCGTCTTCTCCTAATTGTGCTTCATTGTTGGATCTTGTGAGCTGCCTAACATGATCAAGATCATCTATCTCGTAATATTATATGTTGTGTTTGTCGGGATCCGATGGATAGAGAATACTATGTTATGGTGATTATCAATCTATTGTTTATGTGTTGTTTATGATCTTGCATGCTCTCCGTTATTAGTAGAGGCTCTGGCCAAGTTTTTACTCTTAACTCCAAGAGGGAGTATTTATGCTCGATAGTGGGTTCATGCCTTCATTGACACCTGGGACAGTGACGAGAAAGTTCTAAGGTTGTGATGTCTTGTTGCCACTAGGGATAAAACATTGATTCTATGTCTAAGGATGTAGTTGTCGATTACATTACGCACCATACTTAATGCAATTGTCTCGTTGCTTTGCAACTTAATACTGAATGGGGTTCGGATGATAACTTGAAGGTGGACTTTTTAGGCATAGATGCAGTTGGATGGAGGTCTATGTACTTTGTCGTAATGCCCGGATTAAATCTCACTATATTTATCATATCATAAATATGCATTGTTATGCGCTTCTCTATTTGTCAATTGCCCGACTGTAATTTGTTCACCCAACATGCTTTTATCTTATGGGAGAGACACCTCTAGTGAACTGTGGACCCCGGTCCTATTCTTTACATAGCATACAATCTACTTGCAATACTTGTTTTCTTGTTTTCTTGCAAACAATCATCTTCCACACAATACGGTTAATCTTTTGTTACAGCAAGCCGGTGAGATTGACAACCTCACTGTTTCGTTGGGGCAAAGTACTTGGGTTGTGTTGTGCAGGTTCCACGTTGGCGTCGGAATCCCTGTTGTTGCGCCGCATCACATTTCGCTACCATCAACCTTCAACGTGCTTCTTGGCTCCTCCTGGTTCGATTAAACCTTGGTTTCTTTCTGAGGGAAAACTTGCCACTGTGCGCATCATACCTTCCTCTTGGGGTTCCCAACGAACGTGTACATTTACGCGCATCAAGCCTCGTTTTACGGCGCCGTTGTCGGGGAGATCAAGACACGCTGCAGGGGAGTCTCCACTTCCCAATCACTTTACTTTGTTTTTGTCTTGCTTTATTTTATTTACTACTTTGTTTGCTGCACCTAAACAAAACACAAAAAAATTAGTTGCTAGTTTTACTTTATTTATTGTCTTGCTCTCTATATCAAAAACACAAAAAAATTAGTTACTTGCATTTAATTTATTTTGTTATCATGTCTAGTCCTGTACTTGTTTTTATTTTCACTAGTTAGGCTTAATGGAAAACAACAAAAAAATTAGAGATCTTTATAGTATTTATCTTGAGTTAGGACATGATGTGTTTGAAGAGAAAATTAAAAAACCCATGGAACTTTGTTTGCAAAATAGTTGTAGCAATGTTATTAGCATGAACTCTTTGAACACCATTATTGCTAAAGCTATGGAAGAATTTAAGCTTGGGGAAGTCTGGTTGTGATATTTTTAGTCCCCCAAGCATAGAGGAGAAAATTTACTTTGATGATACTTTACCTCCTATATATGATGCTTGCAATGATGAATATGATATTTTCAGTCCACCTATAATTGAGGAGAAAATTAATTATGATTACAATATGCCTCCTATGTATGATGATTATGGTGATGAGAATAATAATGATAGCTATTTTATTGAATTTGCTCCCACTACAACTAATAAAATTGATTATGCTTATGTGGAGAGTAATAATTTTATGCATGTAGCTCATGACAAGAATGTTGTATGTGATAGTTATATTGTTGAGTTTGTTCATGATGCTACTGAAAGTTATTATGAGAGAGGTAAACATGGTTATATGCATCTTAATAATATTAAGTTTCCCCTCTTTATGTTGAGATTCTTGAAATTGCACTTGTGTTACTTCTCTATGCTTGCCACTTTGTTCTTCATGAATCTATTTGTGTACAAGATTCCTTTTCATAGGAAGTGGGTTAGGCTTAAATGTGTTTTGAATTTGCTTCTTGATGCTCTCTTTTGCTTCAACTCTTATTACTGAGCCCATCTTAATGGCTATAAAGAAAGCACTTCTTGGGAGATAACCCATGTGTTTATTTTACTACAGCAATTTTTGTTTTGTTGAGTCTTGGAAGTTGTTTACTACTGTAGCAGCCTCTACTTATCATGTTTTTGTGCCAAGTAAAGTTTCTATGTTAAAGTTGATGTTATATTTGGGATCGCTGCGCAGAAACAGCATTGCTGTGTCATCACGAATTCTGGCACAAGTCTCTGTAGAAAATTTAAAAAAATCTGCCAATTTATGAGCGTGATCCTCAGATATGTACGCAACTTTCATTAGTTTTGAGTTTTTCCATTTGAGCAAGTCTGGTGCCATTTTAAAATTCGTCTTTACGAACTGTTCTGTTTTTGACAGATTCTGCCTTTTATTTCGCATTGCCGTATTTGCTATGTCGGATGAATTTCTTTGATCCATTAATGTCCAGTAGCTTTGTGCAATGTCCAGAAGTGTAAAGAATGATTGTGTCACCTCTGAATATGTGAATTATTAATTGTGCACTAACCCTCTAATGAGTTTGCTTGAAGTTTGGTGTGAAGGAAGTTTTCAAGGGTCAAGAGAGGAGTATGATATACTATGATCAAGAGGAGTGAAAGCTCTAAGCTTGGGGATGCCCCCGTGGTTCATCCCTGCATATTTTAAGAAGACTCAAGCGTCTAAGCTTGGGGATGCCCAAGGCATCCCCTTCTTCATCGACAACATCATCGGGTTCCTCCCTGAAACTATATTTTTATTCGGTCACATCTTGTGTTCTTTACTTGGAGCGTCGGTTTGTTTTTGTTTTTGTTTGAATAAAATGGATCCTAGCATTCACTTTGTGGGAGAGAGACACGCTCCGCTGTTGCATATGGACAAATATGTCTTTAGGCTTTACTCATAATGTTCAAGGCGAAGTTTCTTCTTCGTTAAATTGTTATATGGTTGGAATTGGAAAATGCTACATGTAGTAATTCTAAAATGTCTTGGATAATGTGATACTTGGCAATTGTTGTGCTCATGTTTAAGCTCTTGCATCATATGCTTTGCACCCATTAATGAAGAAATACATAGAGCTTGCTAAAATTTGGTTTGCATATTTGGTCTCTCTAAGGTCTAGATAATTTCTAGTATTGAGTTTTGAACAACAAGGAAGACGGTGTAGAGTCTTATAATGTTTACAATATGTCTTTTATGTAAGTTTTGCTGCATCGGTTCATCCTTGAGTTTGCTTCAAATAACCTTGCTAGCCTAAACCTTGTATCGAGAGGGAATACTTCTCATGCATCCAAAATCCTTGAGCCAACTACTATGCCATTTGTGTCCACCATACCTACCTACTACATGGTATTTCTCCGCCATTCCAAAGTAAATTGCTTGAGTGCTACCTTTAAAATTCCATCATTTACCTTTGCAATATATAGCTCATGGGACAAAATAGCCTTAAAAACTATCGTGGTATTGAATATGTACTTATGCACTTTATCTTTTATTAAGTTGCTTGTTGTGCGATAACCATGCTTACGGGGAACGCCATCAACTATTGTTGAATATCATGTGAGTTGCTATGCATGTCCGTCTTGTACTGAAGGATCTATCACCTTAATGATTGGAGCATGCAAATTGTTAGAGAAGAACATTGGGCCGCTAACTAAAGCCATGAATCATGGTTGAAGTTTCAGTTTTGGACATATATCCTCAATCTCATATGAGAATAATAATTGTTGCTACATGCTTATGCATTTAAGAGGAGTCCATTATCTGTTGTCCATGTTGCCCCGGTATGGATGTCTAAGTTGAGAATAATCAAAAGCGAGAAATCCAAAATGCGAGCTTTCTCCTTAGACCTTTGTATAGGCGGCATGGAGGTACCCCTTTGTGACACTTGGTTGAAACATGGCATTGCAAAGATCCGGTAGTCCAAGCTAAGTAGGACAAGGTGCGGGCACTATTAGTACACTATGCATGAGGCTTGCAACTTGTAAGATATAATTTACATAACTCATATGCTTTATTACTACCGTTGACAAAATTGTTTCATGTTTTCAAAATAAAAGCTCTAGCACAAATACGGCAATCGATGCTTTCCTCTTCGAAGGACCATTCTTTTACTTTTATTGTTGAGTCGGTTTACCTATCTCTCTCCACCTTAAGAAGCAAACACTTGTGTGAACTGTGCATTGATTCCTACATACTTGCATATTGCACTTGTTATATTACTTTATGTTGACAATATCCATGAGATATACATGTTATAAGTTGAAAGCAACCGCTGAAACTTAATCTTCCTTTGTGTTGCTTCAACACCTTTACTTTGATTTATTGCTATATGAGTTAACTCTTATGCAAGACTTATTTATGCTTGTCTTGAAGTACTATTCATGAAAAGTCTTTGCTTTATGATTCGAGTTGTTTACTCATGTCATTACCATTGTTTTGATCGCTGCATTCATTACATATGTTTACAAATAGTATGATCAAGATTATGATGGCATGTCACTTCAGAAATTATCTTTGTTATCGTTTTACCTGCTCGGGACGAGCAGAACTAAGCTTGGGGATGCTTGATACGTCTCCAACGTATCGATAATTTCTTATGTTCCATGCTACTTTATTGATGATACCTACATGTTTTATGCACATTATATGTCGTATTTACGCATTTTCTGGAACTAACCTATTAACAAGATGCCGAAGAGCCAGTTGCTGTTTTCTGGTGTTTTTGGTTTCAGAAATCCTAGTAAGGAAATATTAATGATTGGAGCATGCAAATTGTTAGAGAAGAACATTGGGCCGCTAACTAAAGCCATGAATCATGGTTGAAGTTTCAGTTTTGGACATATATCCTCAATCTCATATGAGAATAATAATTGTTGCTACATGCTTATGCATTTAAGAGGAGTCCATTATCTGTTGTCCATGTTGCCCCGGTATGGATGTCTAAGTTGAGAATAATCAAAAGCGAGAAATCCAAAATGCGAGCTTTCTCCTTAGACCTTTGTATAGGCGGCATGGAGGTACCCCTTTGTGACACTTGGTTGAAACATGGCATTGCAAAGATCCGGTAGTCCAAGCTAAGTAGGACAAGGTGCGGGCACTATTAGTACACTATGCATGAGGCTTGCAACTTGTAAGATATAATTTACATAACTCATATGCTTTATTACTACCGTTGACAAAATTGTTTCATGTTTTCAAAATAAAAGCTCTAGCACAAATACAGCAATCGATGCTTTCCTCTTCGAAGGACCATTCTTTTACTTTTATTGTTGAGTCAGTTTACCTATCTCTCTCCACCTTAAGAAGCAAACACTTGTGTGAACTGTGCATTGATTCCTACATACTTGCATATTGCACTTGTTATATTACTTTATGTTGACAATATCCATGAGATATACATGTTATAAGTTGAAAGCAACCGCTGAAACTTAATCTTCCTTTGTGTTGCTTCAACACCTTTACTTTGATTTATTGCTATATGAGTTAACTCTTATGCAAGACTTATTTATGCTTGTCTTGAAGTACTATTCATGAAAAGTCTTTGCTTTATGATTCGAGTTGTTTACTCATGTCATTACCATTGTTTTGATCGCTGCATTCATTACATATGTTTACAAATAGTATGATCAAGATTATGATGGCATGTCACTTCGAAATTATCTTTGTTATCGTTTTACTCGCTCGGGACGAGCAAAACTAAGCTTGGGGATGCTTGATACGTCTCCAACGTATCGATAATTTCTTATGTTCCATGCTACTTTATTGATGATACCTACATGTTTTATGCACATTATATGTCGTATTTACGCATTTTCTGGAACTAACCTATTAACAAGATGCCGAAGAGCCGATTCTTTGTTTTACGGTGTTTTTGGTTTCAGAAATCCTAGTAAGGAAATATTAATGATTGGAGCATGCAAATTGTTAGAGAAGAACATTGGGCCGCTAACTAAAGCCATGAATCATGGTTGAAGTTTCAGTTTTGGACATATATCCTCAATCTCATATGAGAATAATAATTGTTGCTACATGCTTATGCATTTAAGAGGAGTCCATTATCACGTTGTCCATGTTGCCCCGGTATGGATGTCTAAGTTGAGAATAATCAAAAGCGAGAAATCCAAAATGCGAGCTTTCTCCTTAGACCTTTGTATAGGCGGCATGGAGGTACCCCTTTGTGACACTTGGTTGAAACATGGCATTGCAAAGATCCGGTAGTCCAAGCTAAGTAGGACAAGGTGCGGGCACTATTAGTACACTATGCATGAGGCTTGCAACTTGTAAGATATAATTTACATAACTCATATGCTTTATTACTACCGTTGACAAAATTGTTTCATGTTTTCAAAATAAAAGCTCTAGCACAAATACGAGCAATCGATGCTTTCCTCTTCGAAGGACCATTCTTTTACTTTTATTGTTGAGTCGGTTTACCTATCTCTCTCCACCTTAAGAAGCAAACACTTGTGTGAACTGTGCATTGATTCCTACATACTTGCATATTGCACTTGTTATATTACTTTATGTTGACAATATCCATGAGATATACATGTTATAAGTTGAAAGCAACCGCTGAAACTTAATCTTCCTTTGTGTTGCTTCAACACCTTTACTTTGATTTATTGCTATATGAGTTAACTCTTATGCAAGACTTATTTATGCTTGTCTTGAAGTACTATTCATGAAAAGTCTTTGCTTTATGATTCGAGTTGTTTACTCATGTCATTACCATTGTTTTGATCGCTGCATTCATTACATATGTTTACAAATAGTATGATCAAGATTATGATGGCATGTCACTTCGAAATTATCTTTGTTATCGTTTTACCCGCTCGGGACGAGCGAGAACTAAGCTTGGGGATGCTTGATACGTCTCCAACGTATCGATAATTTCTTATGTTCCATGCTACTTTATTGATGATACCTACATGTTTTATGCACATTATATGTCGTATTTACGCATTTTCTGGAACTAACCTATTAACAAGATGCCGAAGAGCCGATGTCGTTGTTCTCGGTGTTTTTGGTTTCGAAATCCTAGTAAGGAAATATTCTCGGAATTGGACGAAATCACCGCCCGGGGTCCTATTTTTGCACGAAGCTTCCGGAAGACCGAAGGGGAGTCGAAGTGGGGCCACGAGGTGGCCAGGTGATAGGGCGGCGCGGCCCAGGCCACGGCCGCGCCACCTCGTCCCTCGGGCCCCTCGTGCCGCCTCTTGACCTGCCCTTCCGCCTACAAATAGCCTTCGTCGCGAAACCCCCGATGCCGAGAGCCACGATACGGAAAACCTTCCGGAGACGCCGCCGCCGCGAATCCCATCTCGGGGGATTCGGGAGATCGCCTCCGGCACCTCGCCGGAGAGGGGATTCATCTCCCGGAGGACTCTTCATCGCCATGATCGCCTCCGGAGTGATGAGTGAGTAGTTCACCCCTGGACTATGGGTCCATAGCAGTAGCTAGATGGTCGTCTTCTCCTAATTGTGCTTCATTGTTGGATCTTGTGAGCTGCCTAACATGATCAAGATCATCTATCCGTAATACTATATGTTGTGTTTGTCGGGATCCGATGGATAGAGAATACTATGTTATGGTGATTATCAATCTATTGTTTATGTGTTGTTTATGATCTTGCATGCTCTCCGTTATTAGTAGAGGCTCTGGCCAAGTTTTTACTCTTAACTCCAAGAGGGAGTATTTATGCTCGATAGTGGGTTCATGCCTTCATTGACACTCGGGACGAGTGACGAGAAAGTTCTAAGGTTGTGATGTGCTTGTTGCCACTAGGGATAAAACATTGATTCTATGTCTAAGGATGTAGTTGTCGATTACATTACGCACCATACTTAATGCAATTGTCCGTTGCTTTGCAACTTAATACCGAATGGGGTTCGGATGATAACTTGAAGGTGGACTTTTTAGGCATAGATGCAGTTGGATGGCGGTCTATGTACTTTGTCGTAATGCCCGGATTAAATCTCACTATATTTATCATATCATGAATATGCATTGTTATGCCCTTCTCTATTTGTCAATTGTCCGACTGTAATTTGTTCACCCAACATGCTTTTATCTTATGGGAGAGACACCTCTAGTGAACTGTGGACCCCGGTCCTATTCTTTACATAGCATACAATCTACTTGCAATACTTGTTTTATTGTTTTCTTGCAAACAATCATCTTCCACACAATACGGTTAATCCTTTGTTACGAGCAAGCCGGTGAGATTGACAACCTCACTCGTTTCGTTGGGGAAAAGTACTTGGGTTGTGTTGTGCAGGTTCCACGTTGGCGTCGGAATCCTCGTTGTTGCGCCGCATCACATTTCGCCACCATCAACCTTCAACGTGCTTCTTGGCTCCTCCTGGTTCGATTAAACCTTGGTTTCTTTCTGAGGGAAAACTTGCCACTGTGCGCATCATACCTTCCTCTTGGGGTTCCCAACGGACGTGTACATTTACGCGCATCAGTTGCAACACGCCAAAGGTAAGGTAAGACCACACCCATGTGTTGGGAACCCAACGCCTCCATTCAGTCTAGCTATCGTTCCTGATATAGAAGCTCGTCGCTAGAGTTGTTCTCGTATGTGTGGATACGGGCAAAGGTGTTGTACGTTCAACACTTCGACGTGATCGTGGATTGGATCAGATCGAGGATTACACTGCCATGACCGTGTCATCATTAAATGCACCTGAGCATGCAATGGTAATCTCGTGGCCTTTTACCTCTGCTAGATCTTGGAAGTATCGCGTAAGGAAAATATTTTTTATTTATCTCTGTGTGGTCCAACACAATCCACGACGCCACAAACTAGAAGTTTTTCTATTGGAAATTGTAAGTTTGGATCCGTACATGTATAGAATATACGGTCGCAAAATAACAAATATGTTTGCACTTGTGGAAAAGTAAAACATGTTTTCCTGCCCTATTTTACATTGTTCGGTCCTGTAAAAAATCCTAGTGTCCTACTTTATATACTCTACTGGATTCAAATTAATTTACTCAACTTTGCATCCAGATAAAGTTGAGTCAAATTAGAAGTAAGAGAAACATTTTTGGTGGTGTAAAACCTACTTTTTGGTGTCCTAAAACTTTTTTGAATGTGTCATATTTTATATTACATCATCTGTGTAAGATGCTCAAATATCCTGCGCAGGGGTTAGAGCATTGATAACCCACAAGTATAGGGGATAGCAACAGTCTTCGAGGGAAGTAAAACCCAAATTTATTGATTCGACACAAGGGGAGGTAAAGAATACTTATAAGCCTTAACAACTGAGTTGTCAATTCAGCTGCACCTGGAAAAGCACTAGTAACAGGGGTGATGTGAAAGTAGCAGTAATATGAGAGTAGTAGTAATAGTAACACAGCAGCAGTAATAGCAATATGAGAGCAATGGCACCAGAATATAGTTGATACTACTTCCAATGACATGTAGAACGAGTATATGATGATGCGAGATGGACCGGGGTTCCCAGCTATCTACACTAGTGGTAACTCTCCAATAACAAGTGTTGGGTGAACAAATTACAGTTGGGCAATTGATAGGATTGAAATAGCATTAAGACAGAATATCAAGTCTATTAATCATGTAGGCATGTTTCCCATATATAGTCATACGTGCTCGCAATGAGAAACTTGTACAACATCTTTTGTCCTACCCAGCCGGTGGCAGCCGGGCCTCTAGGGAATCTACTCGGAAATTAAGGTACTCCTTTTAATAGAGCACCGGAGCAAAGCATTAACACTCCGTGAAAACATGTGATCCTCATATCTAAGCCTTTCCCTCCAGTTGTCCCAATTTCTGTCACTTTGGGGCCTTTGGTTCCGGACATAGACATGTGCATACAACTTGTAGATACAATCTAAGCAATAAGTATAGAGCGTAAATCTAAGATCATGCCACTCGGGCCCTAGTGACAAGCATTAAGCATAACAAGATTGCAGCAACAATAACTTCACAAACTTATATAGATAGACTAATCATAACGTAACAATCCATCGGATCCCAACAAACACAACACCGATTACATCAGATGAATCTCAATCATGTAAGGCAGCTCATGAGATCATTGTATTGAAGTACATGGGGGAGAGTATACCAACTAGCTACAGCTAGAACCCGTAGTCCATGGGGGAACTACTCACGGAGCATGATGGAGGCGGTGGCGTCGATGGAGATGGCTTCCGGGGGCACTTCCCCGTCCCGGCGGCGTGCCGGAACAGAGATTCTGTCCCCCGAATTGGAGTTTCGCGATGGCGGCGGCGCCCCTGGAGTCTTTCTGGAGTTTCGTCAATCGGTCTCGAAGATTTAGGTCACGAGGGGTTAAGTAGGCGAAGAGGCGGCGCGAGGGGGTGCCAGAGGTGGGCTCACCACACCCTGGCGCGCCCCCCTCCTTGGCCGCGCCGCCAGGTGGTGTGGGGCCCCCCTTGCCCCTCTCCGGCTCCCCTTCGGTGTCCTGGTCCGTCTCGGTGATTTATGATGTTGGGTCTTCGTTTCGTCGCATTCCGAGAATATTGCCCGAACAGCCTTTCTGGAACCAAAAACAACAGAAAGCAACAACTGGCCTTTCGGCATCTCGTTAATAGGTTAGTTCCGGAAAACGCATAAAAACATTATAAAGTGTGAGCAAAACATGTAGGTATTGTCATAAAACAAGCATGGAACATCAGAAATTATGGATACGTTGGAGACGTATCAGCATCCCCAAGCTTAGTTCCTACTCGTCCTCGAGTAGGTAAACGATAAAAATAATAATTTCTGAAGTGACATGCTACCAACATAATCTTAATCATACCATTGCAAAGCACAGGAGATGAATGAAGTGACTCAAGGCAATGATCTATATTTGCTAACAAATAGATAACATATAGCAAAACTTTTCATGAATAGTACTTTCAAGACAAGCATCAAAAGTCTTGCATAAGAGTTAACTCATAAAGCAATAAATTCAAAGTAAAGGCATCGAAGCAACACATAGGAAGATATAAGTTTCAGCAGCTTGCTTTCAACTTTCAACATGCATATCTCATGGATAATTGTCAACACAAAGTAATATGATGAATGCAAATAAGCAAGTATGTAAGAATCAATGCACAGCTTGACACAAGTGTTTGCTTCTAAGATGGAAGGAAGTAGGTAAACTGACTCAACATAAAAGTAAAAGAATGGCCCTTCGCAGAGGGAAGCAGGGATAAAATCATGTGCTAGAGCTTTTCAAGTTTTGAAATCATATAGAGAGCATAAAAGTAAAGTTTTGAGAGGTGTTTGTTGTTGTCAACGAATGGTAGTGGATACTCTAACTACCTCGCCAACCAGACTTTCAAGAGCGGCTCCCATGAAGGACGTTATCTCTACCAGCAAGGTAGATCATCCCTCTTCTCTTTTGTTTACACATGTATTTTAGTTTTATTTATTAGATGACACTCCCCCCAACCTTTTGCTTATACAAGCCATGGCTAACCGAATCCTCGGGTGCCTTCCAACATTTCACATACCATGGAGGAGTGTCTATTTGCAAAATTAAGTTGCTTACTGATGAATCAGAGCAAAACACGTGAAGAGAATTATTAATGCAAGTTGTAATTAATTGGGGCTGGGAACCCCGTTGCCAGCTCTTTTTGCAAAATTATTGGATAAGCGGATGAAGCCACTAGTCCATTGTGAAAGTCTATCAGAAGTAAATGACAAGATCGAAAGATAAAACACCACATACTTCCTCATGAGCTATAAAACATTGACACAAATAAGAGATAGTAAATTTTGAATTGTTTAAAGGTAGCACATGAAGTATTTGCTTGGAATGGCAGGAAATACCACATAGTAGGTAGATATGGTGGACACAAATGGCATAGGTTTTTGGCTCAAGGTTTTGGATGCACGAGAAGCATTCCCTCTCAGTACAAGGCTTTGGGCTAGCAAGGTTGTTTGAAGCAAACACAAGTATGAACCGGTACAAAGCAAAACTTACATAAGAACATATTGCAAGCATTATAAAACTCTACACTGTCTTCCTTGTTGCTCAAACACTTTTACCAGAAAATATCTAGACCTTAGAGAGACCAATCATGCAAACCAATTTTCAACAAGCTCTACGATAGTTCTCCACTAATAGGTTTAAAATACATGATGCAAGCATGATCTACTTGAGAGCTCAAAACAATTGCCAAGTATCAAATTATCCAAGACAATATGCAACATTTTCTGTTTCCAACCAAATAACAATAAGTGCAGCGGTTTTCAACTCCGCCATGAACATTAAAATAAAGCGAAGAACACCAGTGTTCATATGAAAAAGCGGAGAGTGTCTCTCTCCCACACAAGGATTGCTAGGATCCGAGCTTATTCAAACACAAAAAAAAAATAAAACAGACAGACGCTCCAAGTAAAGCACATATGATGTGACCGAATAAAAATATAGTTTCAATAGAAGAAACCTGATAAGTTGATGAAGAAGGGGATGCCTTGGGCATCCCCAAGCTTAGACGCTTGAGTCTCCTTGAAATATGCAGGGATGAACCACGGGGGCATCCCCAAGCTTAGACTTTTCACTCTTCTTGATCATATATCATCCTCCTCTCTTGATCCTTGAAAACTTCCTTCACACCAAACTTCTCATAAACTTCATTAGAGGGGTTAGTACTCAAAAAAACTTTAATCCACCTTGGTCCTGTAGTGACACATTTCAAGAACTCAATAAAACATTAGCTACAGCTCTCCACGTCTAGAAAGCCTCACTTAAAGTCCACAAGAGACAATGCAAAAAACAGAGACAGAATCTGCCAAAACAGAACAGCCAGTAAACACGAATTTTAAAATGGTACTTCCGTTGCTCAAATCATAAAACTCAAAACTAATGAAAGTTGCGTACATATCTGAGGATCACGCACGTAAATTGGCAGATTTTTCTGAGTTACCTACAGAGAAATATGCCCAGATTCGTGACAGATAGAAATCTGTTTCTGCGCAGAAATCCAAATCTAGCATCAACTTTCTATTAGAGACTTCACTTGGCACAACATTGCAATAAAATAAAGATAAGGAGATGTTGCTACAGTAGTAACAACTTCCAAGACTCAACAAAACAAAAATTGATGTAGTAAAATAAACACATGGGTTATCTCCCAAGAAGTTCTTTATTTATATCCATTAAGATGGGCTCAGCAGTTTTAATGATGCACTAGCAAGAAATAGTATTTGAAGCAAAAGAGAGCATCAAGAGGCAAATTCAAAACACATTTAAGTCTAACATGCTTCCTATGCATAGGAATCTTGTAAATAAACAAGTTCATGAAGAGTATAGTGGCAAGCATAGGAAGACAAAACAAGTGTAGCTTCAAAAGTTTCAGCATATAGAGAGGTGTTTTAGTACCATGCAAATTTCTACAACCATATTTTCCTCTCTCAAAATAATTTTCAGTAGCTTCATGGATAAACTCAACAATATAACTATCACATAAAGCATGCTTTTCATGATTCACAAACACATAATTTTTATCAAGCTCATAAATAATAGGATTAAAACTTTCAAACCCACTTTTATCAATAATATAACAAGATGATTGATCAATCTCAAAAGATATGGGACTCATAGATAAAGTCAAGAACTCTCCAATCCCATTTTCATTAGTAGTACAATTAATATTATCAAGTAACATAGGACCATCATCTAGAGATTTATCATAAACATTTGCCAAGCAAAATTCTTTAGTACCATGCATTTCGACATCAGGCACAAACAAAGCATTATCATAAAATTTATCAAAGTAGCATGGATTATCATAGATAACAGTAGCATAATTATTCTCACAAGTTTTACTCATAGGTAATATTTCAAAAGAATCCACAGGAACATAACATTCATCCTCTTTCGGTAAGCATGGAGGACAATCAAATAGTGTAAGAGATAAAGAGTTACTCTCATTAGAAGGTTGGCATGGGTAGCTAATCCATTCTTCCTCCTTTTGTTCGTCACTCTCCTCTTCTTTTTCATCCAATGAGCTTTCAGTGTTCATCAATTTCCTCCTCTTTTTCATCCAATGAGCTTTCAGGTTCATCAATTTCTTCTTCCACTCGGTTCCTGCAAATTGTGAGTGCATTCTTGTGCATTAATGAGTCTCTCTTTATAATCAATGATATAAGGATTATCACTGTAGCTTTCTATGCAAAAATTAAGGATAGAAGAGACATAATCTTTAAGGTCCTTACAAACAGTACAAGTTTCATAATTTTTAGACATGAATGATTCTATCTCAGAGTTTCCCATAAATATGACAAATTGTTCCACCTCTTCGAACCCAAAATGAATATAGTTATTCCAATTATAGTTCTTAATCAAAATTTCCTCACTAAAGCCACATTGAAATTTAAGATGTTTAGTATCCTGTTCAGAGCAACAGTTTATATCATGGCGTTTAAGCAAGATTTTAGCAATTGTATTTAATTTTTCTATCACAAAGACTCATAACTTTACCCTTTCTCGATTCTCTATAATTATTATATAATTCTATAAGCTCCAAATAGGTTGTAGGTTCTCCCATAATAGCAGTTTTTAATTTTTAGGTTTTTCAAATTTTTATGGATTTTCGGGTATATAGGGAAAATAAAACAAGACAAAAATAAACTAGACAAAAATAAACTAAGCAAAATAAAACTAGACAGAAATAAACTAGCAAGACAAAATAAAATAAAAGCAGAGAGAGAGGTAGAGTGTACTCCCCAGGTGAACTTATGAGTAGAGCTATGCCTCCCGGCAACGGCGCCAGAAAATAGTCTTGATAACCCACAAGTATAGGGGATCGCAATGAGTCTTCGAGGGAAGTAAAACCCAAATTTATTGATTCGACACAAGGGGAGGTAAAGAATACTTATAAGCCTTAACAACCGAGTTGTCAATTCAGCTGCACCTGGAAAAGCACTAGTAACAGGGGTGATGTGAAAGTAGCAAGTAATATGAGAGCAAGTAGTAATAGTAACACAGCGAAGCAGTAATAGCAATATGAGAGCAATGGCACCGTAAAATAGTTGATACTACTTCCAATGACATGTAGAACGAGTATATGATGATGCGAGATGGACCGGGGTTCCCAGCTATCTACACTAGTGGTAACTCTCCAATAACAAGTGTTGGGTGAATAAATTACAGTTGGGCAATTGATAGGATTGAAATAGCATTAAGACAGAATATCAAGTCTATTAATCATGTAGGCATGTTTCCCATATATAGTCATATGTGCTCGCAATGAGAAACTTGTACAACATCTTTTGTCCTACCAGCCGGTGGCAGTCGGGCCTCTAGGGAATCTACTCGGAAATTAAGGTACTCCTTTTAATAGAGCACCGGAGCAAAGCATTAACACTCCGTGAAAACATGTGATCCTCATATCTAAGCCTTTCCCTCCAGCTTGTCCCAATTTCTCGTCACTTTGGGGCCTTTGGTTCCGGACATAGACATGTGCATACAACTTGTAGATACAATCTAAGCAATAAGTATAGAGCTTAAATCTAAGATCATGCCACTCGGGCCCTAGTGACAAGCATTAAGCATAACATGATTGCAAGCAACAATAACTTCACAAACTTATATAGATAGACTAATCATAACGTAACAATCCATCGGATCCCAACAAACACAACACCGATTACATCAGATGAATCTCAATCATGTAAGGCAGCTCATGAGATCATTGTATTGAAGTACATGGGGGAGAGTATACCAACTAGCTACAGCCTAGAACCCGTAGTCCATGGGGGAACTACTCACGGAGCATGATGGAGGCGGTGGCGTTGATGGAGATGGCTTCCGGGGCACTTCCCGTCCCGGCGGCGTGCCGGAACGAGAGATTCTGTCCCCCGAATTGAGTTTCGCGATGGCGGCGACGCCCCGGAGTCTTTCTCGGGAGTTTCGTCAATCGGTCTCGAAGATTTAGGTCACGAGGGGTTAAGTAGGCGAAGAGGCGGCGCGAGGGGGTGCCGCAGGTGGGCTCACCACACCCCGGCGCGCCCTCCTTGGCCGCGCCGCCGGTGGTGTGGGGCCCCCTCGGCCCCTCTCCGGCTCCCCTTCGTGTCCCGGTCCGTCTCGGTGAATTATGATGTTGGGTCTTCGTTTCGTCGCATTCCGAGAATATTGCCCGAACAGCCTTTCTGGAACCAAAAACAACAGAAAACAGCAACTGGCCTTTCGGCATCTCGTTAATTGGTTAGTTCCGGAAAACGCATAAAAACATTATAAAGTGTGAGCAAAACATGTAGGTATTGTCATAAAACAAGCATGGAACATCAGAAATTATGGATACGTTGGAGACGTATCAAGCATCTCCACCGACGTTCCCAAATAGTCGCCGGTAGCGTCGCTGGCACTGTTGTATGGGGTGCGCCAGCAGTGCATCCTCTATTTGGGGAGACTGTTTACACACCGGCGCCTCCCATACGGCGGCCCCCAAAACTTTTTTTCTTTTTACAATATTTTGAAACAACATATCAATCACATTTTATTCATACTATATTCAATAACTCATACAATCACACAAATTAAATTAAATTATTCATGCAATCAAACAAATAGTACTTAAATTATTCATACAATCAATCAAACAAACAAATAGTACTTAAATTATTCATACAACCAAACAAACAGAAATAAAATCATGCATTGTTGGCGGCTCCTCTCCTCGCCCACAAATGTGCGGCTAGATCCGCCTTCAGTTGTACATGCACACCTGCATTTCGAATTTTATTGTGCATATGAAGAAAAGCTGCAAATTCTTGGGGTACATGCTCTACCTCAGCAAGTGGCCCTTGATAATCAAATGGTTGATCATCCTACACAGGTTCATCGCGTTCGCTCTCAATGATCATGCTCCCACATCTGAGACTCAGACCAAATGAGAGCAAGGTACCTAACAATGGCGAAACGTTGTTGAAGCACCCCAAAAGCACGATCAACATCTTTGCGTGCTACTTCCTGGCATGTTGCAAAATAAGCTTCCATCTCATTTGCTGGATAGGAATTTGTCTTCACAAATGTAGCATAAGTCGGGTAGATACCATCAGCTAGATAGTACCCTTTGTTATAAGAGTGGCCGTTTACCTCAAAGTTCACGGCATGAGCTTGTCCCTCAGCTAGCCTGGCAAACACCGGAGAGCGTTGCAACACATTGATATCATTGTTTGTTCCTACCATGTCAAAAATGCATGCCAAATCCAAAGGTCATGGTCTGCCATCGCCTCAAGAATAAAACTGCACTCACCAGTATGCCCCTAGTAGATCCCCTGCCACGCAAAAGGGCAATTCTTTCAGCCCAAATGCATACAGTCAATGCTTCCGAGCATCCCAGGAAACCCTCTTGCTGATTTTTTTTGCAGGATCCGAGCTCCATCTTCTCTTGGTGCTCTCAAACAGTCTTTAGCAAACACCGCTATGACGGCTCGGCAAAACCTGTAGAGAGTCTATGTACATGTCGACTCTGCCATCCGTAGGTAGTCATTGGTTGTATCTGGAGGAGCTCTGTATGCAAGACAGGGCATTGCAGCAGTGCACTTCTGAATTGAGGTGAAGCCCCACAAACATGTGCAATCTTGTACTCTCTGACGTCGTAGACAATCTTCAAGAACAGTTCTTTCTTCATCCTAAACCGGCGCCGAAATTCCTTCGGCGAATGAGTGGCGTCGTCGTTGAAGTAGTCGGCGTCAAGTAGCATTGCGCCGGCTTGATGATGTCGGTTGATGTTCCTCCTCTTGCCTGGCTTTGAGCCGCCGCGCCGACGCACGATGAAGAAAGGCTGGCGAACACGCAGCATGCTCGTCAGAATCAGCTGTTGCTGTTGCCGCCGGACAGCCTCAGCGTTCTGCTCCTCCGTGAACAGCTGCACCATCATCTCGTCGTTGCTGTCCATCGCGGCAATCAGACGAACACCTTGCTGGCGGGGCGGTTGTTCCGCGGTGGCGGCGGGCTCTGTTCCGGGCGAAACAACGACCGCCAGTCGAGGGGGTGGCGGCCGTGTCGATGGACGGCGGTTCCTAGACAGGCGGCAATGTCTATTGCAAGCAGGGGCGCGACGGTGACGGTGGCGATCTAGAGGGGTGGGAATCGGCTCGGGCGTGGGTAGGAGACGAAAAATCGGTGTGTCTGGCTGCCAAGCGGAGCCCACGCTCGTTTTCTGACGTTCCGTGAGGCGTCGGCGTGTCCGATTCAAGCCCTTGACCAAGGGGCCGGCACGGGGATACCGGCGATTCTATTGGGCTCGAAAACTAGCCGGCGTCGTTTGAGACGCACCGGTGCGAGCCCAAAAATCACGCCGACCCCCAAAACGCTATCAGGACCGCTATCGGGGCCACCGATGTATATGCTCTTAAGTCTCGGTATCTTTCAAGAAAAAAGGGGGTTACGTCTCGGTATCCAAACTAAGCCTTTTTTGTTGTTGTAAAAAAAAGCCTTTTTTTGTTAAGGGCTAAAACAGAAAAGGTTAATTTTACGAAGAAAAAGGTGAATTATTTGGGTAGCAAAATTAAATTTCTCAAGAAAAATACACTTTCATCCGTATCCACGGCGCCACCGTCACCCCCCGCGTCCCCGCAAGGCCGCAACTCCCTGCTCTCTCCTCCTCTGCCACGGTCGGCGGCTGCACGCCTGCACCCTTCCGTGGCCTCCGGTTCCCTTTGCAACTGCTAGTCCTGTCCCTCCTTCGTCGTGGCCTCAAGCCCTCAATCGAAATCGAAGAGATCGTACAGTACCAACGAAGAGGGGGGACAGGCCGTCGGCGTCGTGTTTTGCTGCTCGCCCTCGTTCGCGGATTCGAGGTAAAGTGGGGGCACTGACGCACTGTGCGTCCTGCAACTCCTTCCGATCTGCTGATCTCAAGGAGGTATTAGAGCAGCAGAGATCAAATTTTCTTGCTGAGTTTTCCCCTCGATGCCTAATATGTGTGATTCCGTTTCCGCAGGTCTTATGCTTCGATTTGATTTCTTACATGAGGAATTGGAGAGCCGTGATTGCTGCAGGTGTCTGCACATTTCGACTGGATAGTTAGGTGCTAGTGCTCCCCTCCACCTATGTATATCGTTATACAAGTTCTTTTACTGAATGAATTGCAGTAGCTGGATGGATGGCTACAATAGATACGCCACAGCCTAACGGATCAGTTCCCACTGTTTAGTTTCACCGTCAGGTTTTGATCCAAGGCGTGAAAAATGGTTCTGTCGAATATAAAGGAGTTAAAAATTGTCTGACTGAGTTTTATATGGACAGATCCTATTACAGAACGTCTATTCATGAGCAGAAGAACTTCTAGCACCTTCCATCGATCAAAGCAATATAGGTGCCCCAATGACGAACTTAATTATTAAGTTCTGAACTGTACTCGCTTCTCCATCAGCCAAACAGTGGGAGAAACTACGCGAGCTACCAAATGCACGCCAGCATACAGCTGAAAACAACTTCGATTCTTCTTGGGGTGCTAATGCCTTCTTCACAATCAGGAGATGCAGGCATATTGTCGATTACACATGCTTAATCTGCATAAAGTTCTGCTTCAAGCACATAGTCAGGCAATACTGCAAGAGCTACTCAGCTGGTCTGAAGCAACAGATGCCTACATTACAGGTAACTATATTTTGACACACACTAGTTCATCTTTGAGTTGCAGAACCCAATCAAAGCATACTGTTGCTCAACAAAATCAAAGCATACTGATATTGTACTTTACATTAATAAGAAGCCAAATGTGTGCACAAACATCACACTTATTACATGAAACTGTACACGAATTTTTATGATGTTCGATACAGAGGAAAGCCACACAAATATAAAATCCAAGCATAGATACAACCATTTATGCTCAATTGGAGCCACTAGGGCACGCATGTAGAGCAAGTAAACGGACATACTTCAGTTGTATAAACACGCAGCAGAAAGAAATCAACAGACAAGCACAACAGATTGCAATCCACACTAGCACACGCAAACCACACCATGGTATTAATGAACAGGCCCTTTCGGCATCAAACCTGTTTCTTCCAGCAGAAAGAGAATGTTGCAGCACCGTTCTCATGCTCTTCTTCATCTCCTTTTTCTTAGTCTTGAGTTTCTGGTCCATTGAGTTTAAGACTAGGCTTGTTTTTATGTTTTTCAATGTCCTTTGCCACGTCATCAGGGACTTGGTCACCTGTGAACTCGAGCTCCTTCAATCTGGGAAGTTCGTCGATGCCAGAGAGAGATGTGGAAGATGACCATACAATCTTCTCGAGCCTAGGAGCAGATCCACAGGTGAAGACAATCTTGGTGATGGCCGAGCAGTGAACTTCAAGAAGATTGAGCCATAAAAACTCATCTTTTTCTAATGTTATCGCATTCTGTGTTGCACCAACAGAATGGAGCACTAGAGAGCGTATATTTCTTTTATTGGCGAGCAGTTGTAGCGCATCTTGCTCTAGCATTGTACCACGAAGAGTCAGCTTCGCTATTTGTGTTGCATTGTCAAATGATGACAACAAACTGCCGCCGAAGCTGTTGTTCAACTCAAGTTCTTTCAATTTAGGAAGACAGTCAACTCCAGAAATAGAACATATGCTGCTGATAGACAAAACCATCTTCTCGAGCTCACTGGCTGCTCCATTCTCAAAAGTGATATCAGTCAAGTTTGAGCCCTCAACAAGAAGGTACTTGAGGCATTTGAATTCACCGCCCGTGAACTTCAGAGTACGCTCGGTGCATACAATGTGTTGGAGCCTGAAACACCGTAATTTGGGGAGCTTGCCAAGGATTTTAAGATCATCTTGGCTCAGCACAGTGTAGCATAGAGTTACCTTGGCAAGTTTGTTTTTATCACCTTTTATGTACAATGGAAGAAGACGCCCCTTCTGTGTGGTTCCCCTGATGCTTAGACTCTCAAGAATCTTGGGGCAGTTTTTTAAGAGAGAGCCAATGTCATCTGGTAACTCTGCACCGGAAGAAGTACCCTCGTGTTGTGTGGCTGCGGGAGTAGTAGTGATTGACAGAGAACGGAGGCACTCATGTAGGTCACTGATCGTCTGAAGAAAATTCTTGAGGTGACTGTCCTTATCATCGATAACCACACCTAGCTTCCTCAGCTGCCATAGCTTTCCAATATCTTTTAAATCATGACTCTGCTGGGCCTTGACATTGGATAGCACCTCCATATTTACCATTTTGTCGATCCTATGAGGAATCTGGCCACTAGAGCCAAAATTGCTTGGATTCAGATCGATGTGACCAGCAAGCAGACGCTTCAGCTTCAAGAGCAGGATATTTGCTGTTGCATGTGGAGGTATCTCAGTTTGTCGGATATCCAATACCTCTAGCTCGCGGAGGTTGTTGATTTCACTGGGTAGCTGGGTAATATCTGTTCTCCTCAGGCTCAGATACTTGAGAAGTAACATCTTGTTGCAGATGTCCTTGAGGTACCGCTGGTTCTTCTTCCCAAGAAAACACCGGCAACCTTCTAGATCTAGCACCTTGAGCAGGGATAGTTGAGACGAGTTAGAGAGCCCCTGGAAGAATTTATCAATTCTATCAGAGCTGCGGAGTTGGAGATCGTTGAAAATGGAGAAATGGCGAGCCAAGTGATGCGACAGGCGTGTCTCCACGATGTGTTGTTTTCTTGCGATGGTGGTAATGAATCCATGAACTGGATCATCTATGACGCAACTCTTTACATTTCCTGTGGCACCAACATCAGCAGGATAAACAAGGCACCGGCTAACAAGTGCGTCAAAACATCGGTTGGCCTGACGGACAGAACTCGGCCAATCTTCCTTGGATGTCAGACCTTCTGCAACCCACCGTCCAATCAAGGTTGACCGCCTGATCTTGTGTCCGGAAGGGAAGATAGCTAGGTACAGCAAGCAGGACTTGTACTCTTTAGGCAAATCATTGTAAGAGAACTTGAACATCACCTTAGCAATGTTGTTGAATGATGTTGTTGGCAAAGCCTGCAGGGTGCTGTTCAGCTTGAGTAACTCCTCCTCGCTCCTCTTGGGGTTAGCATACATAGCATGAGTGAAGATCTTCATGCAGAATTCATGTGGCTCACACTCGTACAAGATATCATGAAATATTTGTGGGTTATAGATGTCTCCATTCTTCAGTTGGCCAGTAAGCTTGAGCACTGTATCATTGTAGAGGCCAGCAAGAGAATAGTCTATAGGTTCCCTCTGTGGGTAGCAATATTCTTTAGCCGTCTGGATGTCCTTTGTGGCGGTGACGATCATTAAATCAGCGCTGCAGTTTAACAGGCTCAAAGCATTTCTGGTATCCTCCCATGCGGAAGCATCCATCAGCTCATCAACTTTGAGAATAATCAAGGGACATTCACATTTACGCTGGGAAGGAAGATAATTCAAGTTCCTTTTAATCCTGTCCACGAGACCTTTGATCTTGAGCTGCTCTTTGAACTCGTGCTTCATTTTGTCCATCATTTGACCGATTTTTTCGAAAACACTTTCTGGGTTTTGATCTGGAACACCAGGTTCACCTATCCCTTCACTCTTGTCATATTTGCCTTGATGCAGCTCTCTTAAGATGTCTTCCTTTGCGTCGTGGATCAGTTTTTTGATTTGATCCTCACCTAATGTAGCAGTTGTGGCCTTTGTAGCTTGCTTGTCCAAGGAGCCGTCTTCAGCCTGCAGGGGCTTGCTGCTGCTGCTCTTGGGGAACAGTTTCCGCATGATGTGCGCATATTGTGCCTCATCGAGCTGAGTCGATTCATCATCATCATCATCGCGGTCGTCGTCATCATCATCATCATCATCATCATCATCATCATCATCATCATCATCATCATCATCATCATCATCATCATCATCATCATCATCATCATCCTCATCATCATCGTCGTCATCATCTTCATCTTCCTCTTGCTTTTCCTTTTCACTGCCACCACCATCATCGTCATCGCGGTCATCGTCATCATCATCATCATCATCATCGTCGTTGTCGTCATCATCATCATCATCATCATCATCATCCTCGTCATCATCTTCATCTTCATCTTCCTCTTCCTCTTCCTCTTCCTCTTCCTCTTCTTCGGCTACTTCTCCTGCACCATCCTCCATATGCTTGGTTGTTTCACCTCCTTGCCCTCTTCCCCCGCCTCCTTCCTCTTCCTCCTTATGTATGCTTACTTCTCCTCCCCCCTCTTCCATATGTTTGCATGTTACTTTTCCTCCTTCCTCATCCACATGCTTGGTCACGGCTTCTTCTCCTTCCAACTCCATCTGCTTGGTTGCTTCCTCTTCTAGCTTCTTCTCCTTTTTCTCTGCTTCCATATGCTCCTTAAGCTTCTTGACGATGATATTATTGTTGTCCCACGGTGGTAATCTATGCATGTCTTTGTTCTTCCCTTTTTGATCTTGTTGAGACGCTGACTGGAGCAGCAGCTGAAGTACTACGTCTAGGTCCAACTGGTCAAAACCACCCTGCAGCTTGTGGCCCTTGGGTAGTCCGTCGCCCTTCCGTAGTCGACCTTGAATATCGCTTTTAATTTTGTCAAGCTTTTCATCAATCTTCTTTTTCTTCTCGTTGATTCGAAGAAGAGCAATAGCCCTTTTCTTTTCACTGTAAATTTGGTATCTTCTGAAGTGAACTTCCCAAGGGTCAAGATCAACTTGGCCTTGTGTGCCTTGCTCCTGGGGGTTGGATTTGGCATGCTTGAGCTCGCGCAGTATGTAGAAGAGAACCTCCTTGGGCCGCAGCGGTGCGAAATCGGGGTGCACTGCCGGGATGTCAACCACGACAGTGCGATCGTAGCCGAGGCCCTCCGGGTTCTGTCTCAAAATCCAAAGTTCATGTACAAGATCGAAGAGGTCCTGATATGTGTCGGGTGCCACCACGACCATGGACAAACTTTCGTCGAAGTATACAGGAACTCCATCTGCCCACTCGCTTAGCTTTGCCCTGACGTAGTCGTCCAGGGTACGAGGCTCAGGGAAGGCTCTTCGAGCATAATGACGGCCGGCCGCCATCGCCGCCACGAGTTGATCATCACCGTCGTCTTCTTCTTCTTCCTCCTCCTCGTCATCCCCAGCAGCATAGCCACTTGCTGCAGCAGCCCTCGATGCTGACGACGATGCCGTTGGAGGCGATTGCCCCTTCCCTGACTTGTCGGGGATCTCCACGCCATACCTCAACCTCCGCTCGCCGACGTCGCGCGCCCGCTCCTTGAGCAGGCGCAGCTGCTCGGCTGCGCGGTGCTGCGCAACCAACTTGTGCAGGAACCAAGTCGCCCACCAGAGGTAGCCTCTGAGTCCTCCTCTCGCGCGGTGGATGTCAGGGTTCCCCCTGTAGAGGTAGAGGTCGATGCAGTTGTTGCAGTCCTGGGCGAGCAAACGCACCTGGTTCATCCAGGTGCGCACCTGCTCATCGTGCTCGCCGCCGGGGGGTGCCCACCTGGCCAGGTGTGCCAGGAAGCTTTTCATGCTCTCCATCTCCTCCTTGATGAACTGCACATCGTCCTGGACCCCACGCAGCAGCAGCGCCTCGCTGCGGATGACTACCAGCAAGGAGCTCACGGCGCCCGCCGCGAGCTCGGCCATGGCGGATCCTCCCTCACCTTCTGGCCCCGGCTGATAATGTTGTCGAACTGGTCTCCCTCTCGCCGGGGAGCGAGGCTAGCTGAACTGGGTGATGGCTACGACGCACCGCATGGGATGTTTTCTCGCGCCACGCACTAATTATTTGAATTATCGGTGTCGTCACAGACGGTAGCTTGTGCACCTTCTCTCACGCCACCCGCTAATTATCTCAACTTGACTTGACGAGCGCGGCTTGGTCATGGGCGTTCACACGCTGTGCAGCCATATTAGCATAGGCTGGTTGCATCAGCGCCCTGATGGTGACATTAGTTTAGACTTTTTTTTTTGCAAAAAAACCCTCAGTCTATCAAGAAGCCCAGCCAGTTACATGCAGAACCCCACAAAGAAGGGAGCGACACACAGCCAAACTCGCCCAAGATAATCCACTCATCCATGCATACATCAATAGAAATCTGAGCAAAACTTGAGCCATCAATAGAAAAGAAAAAACTGAGCCAGAACTTTACCCACGGGAAGATAGTGAGCATGTCGGAGTAGGCGACAACCCGAGCAAACTTATATTTCATAGGTTTATTATTTTTTCAAACTAGCTCCTACTAAAATTTAACTCCATTGCCATCTAGCACGGCCTAGCTCTCCCTTCCGATGAGTTCACTGTTTCCCTCTTCCGAGCGTCAGGCGACGGTGGCCATTGGTGATGGCAAGCTAAATAAACCAACACAAAAGGTTTTGTCTATCAAGCGGACACCATCATTACAACAGGTGGCGACTGTGTGCTGGATTGCTGGTGCACGCCACCGGTGGCTACGGTCGACTTAGTTGATGGGAGAGATGCCAGAAGGTGATGTAAGCTAAATAAAGTAACACGATCAGTTGACATTGACACACAACAATAGAAATCAAGTATTGCTCGTAAGCATTTTATCAAACATGTGGCATGCACATGAAAGGAGTTTTTTCCCGATCAAAATAATGTACACAATGTTTTTATTATACAAAATCGGACAAAGAGAATGCAAAGATCAACCCGAAGCCACCATACTGGCCGGTGACAGTTGTGGCTGCACCTACAAGATTGATGAAGGGGTGGCCATGATCGGAGCCATGTGCCATATCCTCACACATACGCGCATCATTTAAATCCGAAGGCCTCACCAAGGCGAGCAAGGAGCACAACCAGTCCAACAAATCCTCGATGCACACGCTTAAGAAGTTGTCGCCGCCGTATCCTGCTAACCATCTTCAGGGCAAGGATTAGTGCATTAACCTTGCCAAGCCTACCATATATGCCACCACGATGCTGGATAGAGCCACCGCTTTGCGCAAGTCCATCGCAGAGATCCCGCCATGCCACACCACCGGAACCCGGCGTAGTTGATGCGGTAGGTGCCACACGGCTCTACCTACTGACGCCTTTAGCAAGCATTTGCTCCAAAACGATGCCCTCAAGAGGGGTACCGACAATAATAGCGTCGTCATTGTCCGATCTGATCTAGAGTTTCCCCAAGAGCAGCCCAAGTGAGCAGACGATAACTGCATCGACGATAGCTTGTGCACCTTCTCTCACGCCACCCACTAATTATCTCAACTTGACTTGACGAGCGCGGCTTGGTCATGGGCGTTCACACGCTGTGTAGCCATTAGCATAGGCTGGTTGCATGGTGACATTAGTTTAGACTTCTTTTTTTTTGCGAAAAAACCCTCAGTCTATTAAGAAGCCCAGCCAGTTACATGCAGAACCCCACAAAGAAGGGAGCGACACAGCCAAACTCGCCTAATATAATCCACTCATCCCTGCATACATCAATAGAGAAAACAGAGCAAAACTAAAACCGTCAAGAGAA
The DNA here is from genome assembly GCF_022539505.1 of Lolium rigidum. Taxonomy (NCBI): domain Eukaryota; kingdom Viridiplantae; phylum Streptophyta; class Magnoliopsida; order Poales; family Poaceae; genus Lolium; species Lolium rigidum. Next base: position 73,671,830 of record NC_061510.1, read on the forward strand.
AAGAAACAAAACTGAGCAAAACTTTACCCACGGGAAGATGAGAATGTAGGAGTAGGCGACAACCGGAGCAAACTTATGTTTCATAGGTTTATTATTTCTTCAAACTAGCTCCTACTGAAATTTAACTTCATTACCATCTTAGAACGGCCTAGTTCTCCCTTCCAATGAGTTCATTGTTTCCCTCTTCAGATGACGGTGGCCATTGGTGATGGCAAGCTAAATAAACCAACACAAAAGGTTCAGTCTATCAAACGGGCACCATCGTCACGGCAGGTGGCTACTATGTGCTGGATTGCTAGTGCACGCCACCGGTGGCTACGGCCGGCTTAGTTGATGGGAGAGATGCCAGAAGTTGATGTAAGCTAAATAAACTAACACGATCAGCTGACATTGACACACAGCAATCGTATTGCTCGTAAGCATTTTGTCAAACAAGTGGCATGTGCATGAAAGGAGTTTTTTTTCCGATCAAAATGATGTACACAATCTTTTTATATTACAAAATCGGACAAAGAGAATGCAAAGATCAATCCGATTGTGGCTGCACCTACAAGATTGATGAAGGGGTGGCCATGATCGGAGCCATGTGCCCTGTCCTCACACATACACGCATCATGTAAATCCGAAGGCCTCACCAAGGCGAGCAAGGAGCACAACCAGTCCAACAAACCCTCGAAGTGCACCGCATGCACACGCTTAAGAAGGCATCACCATCGTATTCTGCTAACAATCTTTAGGACAAGGATTAGCGCATTAACCTTGCCAGGCCTACCATGGATGCCACCACGACGCTGGACATCGCCACCACTTTGCGCGAGTCCATCGCAGAGATGCCGCCACGCCACACCACCGGAACCCGTTGTAGTTGGCGCGGTAGATGCCACACAGCTCCACCTGCTGACTCCTTTAGCAAGCATCTGCTCCAAAACGATGCCCTCAAGAGGGGTACTGACAATGATAACGCCACCATCGTTCGACCCGATCTAGGGTTTCCTCGAGAGCAGCCCGAGTGAGGAGACGATGACTGCAACGATGATGCCTTCATCAAGGTAACGACGCAGTGACCGGAGTTGGAGCTCTGTTTTCACTGGCAGCCACGCCTCCTCAACTCGCAGCGGCTAGATTGATGCCTAGTCGCGCATAATTTGCAATAATCCTTTGCTTGGAATTGTTCCAGTTTTCTAGGTTTCCCAAAACACTTTGACCGTACTTCATCAAAATGAATATTCCAACTCCTTGATGCTGGCTGTAGACCTTAAATGTCACTTTGACGATTAGTGCATTCCCTTCTAGCTTTGTATGCCACTTCTTCCCGTCACTTCCTCCCGCAATTTCTTCCCGCCAACTCGTTCCCGCCACCATTCCCCTCCATTTCTCTATATCCCTCCCTATAAAACCACTCACCGATTCGCTGTGCTTTACTAGTGCTCCTCTCCCTCCTGCCAAATCCTTGCATCCATGGGTGTGCCTCGGACCAAGGTGAGAGGCCAAAGAAGATGAAGGATGCAAGTTTGCCCCCCTAGGATGGGAGAAGAGCGATGTTGGTGCGGCAATCTTGCCAAGATGAAGGATGCCATGGATTTTTCTGATAAGTTGGGCATGAAGCTTTCATTTGTGCCAACTATCAGTATGATCTACTCATTCCCATTTCGTCGTATGACAAGCTTGTGGTATGTTCTAAGCACGGTGACTAGACAAATTGTCGTTTGTGTTATTTATTAATGTTCTTATATATTTTACAGTCTCCTCTGCCGCTCTGCACATGGTATCATTGGATTGACACGGGGTAGCGGGATTGGACGTTGCATGAGATTATTGAAAGGTCTTGTTGTGCTTGGGGAAGCCTGTATGCGGATGAGCGTGCGGAAAGGACCGATGCAATACAACTAGGAGCGCGCAATGACATTAATTTCCAAAGATGGGAGGGAAAACGATATAGACTCTGCATGACGGAGGAGGAATGGGTGTGAGATATGTGAGGCGGAAATGTGAAGAAAGAGAGAAAGATCTGGTCATGTATCTTAATTTCAATTGTAGTTGGCTAGGAGAGATTTATCCTAATTTCAGTTGTAGCTATTAATTTCAGCATCTAGATGTATATTAAGTTAATGTGGTAATAGAAAAATAGTACTACTAGTTTCGTGATAAAAAAATGTAGTTTCTCCACCAACTCTTTCCCGCCAAACCTTCCCGTCGAATGCTTCCCGCAAGAACATACAGTTGGAACCTTGGACAAGATGAAATTTTAGACTAAAAAGGGACCGCTCCCTGGCTCCCTTTTCATTGAAAAACGAAACCATAGCGTCCTACAGAGATTCTTAACGAAAACACAAACGTGGGAAAAGAAACTAGAAGTGGTTTTCCTGGGAGTGGGTGTAGACGAAACCACCCAAACACCAGAATAGGCCACCGAGCTATAACAGTTCAGCACCAAAGCCACTATACAAATAGGGACATAATCTCAAAAGAACATGTTCTTTCCCTAAGGAACTACCAACATGTCCAATAGAGGAAGGAGATCACCAGATCACCACGTGCACCACTTCATCATAATGATGTTCTTGAAGGTATAAGGCAAAAGCTCTTCCTCCATGCGGTGCACTGACATGCGAAGTCTTCCAAGTTGTGATCTAGCCAAAAGGTTGGCATATCAGTTAGGCTTCAGCACCAACGACATCTTGAGTTTTCTCAGCAGCAATGTTGTGAATAAGCCGCGAGTGTCAAATCTTGATCCTTGAACGGAACCTTCTAATTCCTCATATAAGCTAGTGTTAACCCCCAAACCTGTTTTATATTCATCCAGGTTTTTCTGTTAAACACAATGGAGTTCCTATTGTTCAATATACTCCAAAGAACGGCAGATAAAACAATATTAAGTTGCATATATCTTGTATTACACAACCACTTAGACTCTAAGCTCAAGAAGTCGGTAATCATCACACCAAAGGACTCATACACATCATTTTCAGGCAAATAAATGTGGTGTATTCCTTTAAAGTTAACTATTGCATAAAGAAATTTAGAGGAGTACACCCCACTAGATTCATAGCTCCAAATCATATGATTCTCTTGATCAGAAAAATGATACTATTGCCAGGATTTCTTGTCATTGGATCATTTGGAAATCAATAAAGGTCCTTCTAAAGGTACATCTAAGTTAGGACCCATACCGAATAACAGTGATGGTTTTTGTTTGCTGATTAACTATCAAGTAAACATCAAAAATTGAGTTGCTAAAAGAGTGTTAACAAAACAAATATGCCCCCAAAACAAATGGATTTACCATAACATACATGCCATTTATAACCAAATCTAACTACCTTTTGTTGCTATTATGACCCCTTTCCAAGAAACAAAAGGATGTTGATCGTGACAACACAATATGTTGGGATTTTTTTTATTGTACTTAGCATCAATTATTTTCCTCCACAAACTACCCTCAGCCTGAATATATATTTTAGTCTAGGATCCTAATAATCAAATGCTCAAGTCTTGGAGATTAGGGATACCTAGGACACAAAAATCTTTCTTTTCACAAATAGAAGGCCAATTTCCCAATTATTTTTTCCTTGCCATCTTCGTCACTAATGCATGTAGAATGCATCTATGTTATTTGTAGTTTATTGTGTTATATTTCATCACATTTACATCATATTGGACAAAAAGTTTTAGACGGCACAAGCTGCAGTTGCGTGCAAAAATATTTTGACAGGAGGACGGGCATTCCCGTCACCCAACAAGGTTGGCGCACAAATTTTATTCGTGGTTTATTGTATACCGGCGGATAAATATGCCATGCTTGGTCGTAGTTGAGCAAGATAGGCATTTAGCGTTGTGTCATCCATTGTAAAAGACGTAAAAAGTTAGGTGAAAACTGGAGAATGGTCAAGCACGTCTCACTGACTTGTCAACAATGATCGCTTACAAGTATGGCCCATCTCCACCAACCCAGGCATTGTATTTATACGGTCTGTTTGTGCATAGGCGGCCCAAATAGTTGACCACACTAGTTCTCGAGCGCATAACCAAAACCTAACCACCACTTGCTAGCATTTTTTGCTAATAAAATACAAGGAACACTTAGTGATAGCTCAAAATTTTGCACTATTTACTGAGGTCTTTAAGTATACTCTTACTCATATTGTCACTCATCTCAAGCTCCAGCTAGATACACCTATGCCTATGTTGCGTACTTAAAAGTTCATGTTCACTTTGAGCTTTGCAAATTAGTACTTTTAGTAGGATTTTATTATGTTTCCCTTTTCTTTTACATGTATTTAGGTGTTGTGGACAATCATGGAAAAGGGAGGCAAAAGGACCAAGAGGGTACAATATGCGAGAATTACAAGCACCAAACTTAGCCATATGAGGTGTGGGACAAGTGATATTTTCCTAACATCTTATGTTTAATATCTAAGGCCATGGTGTTTTAGCCCTCGTACATACGAGTTCAACGAGCCGAAGAACACCAAATTGGAGTTCATATGAAGAAATGGCAGCCAATATACAAAAGTCCAGTAACTTTAGCGACCATCGGTACGAGCAGAGCCCATCCGTACCGTACGGCCGTACGGGGCTCTGTCGGCTATGTTTTGTCAAACAGAACAACATTTGTGAAGATCCGATGAGCATATTCGGCCCCTAGCTCCGTCGGTTCACGAAACCGACCTCTAGAGTGCCCATTTAAGGAGGGGGGAGCCAAGGAGGAGGCACCATTCATCCACGCCCTAAGGGGCGGAGCCCTACCGCTCCTTCGCCGCCACCGTCTCCACAACCACCGCCTCGATCACCATCTCCACCAACACGGAAGAGGAGGAGGGAGAGTAGGATCTTGAAGGGCAACACATCGATCTCCATCATCATTATCAACGTATACATCTCCAATCCCCTTTGTCTACTTGGCTGTAATCCGAACTCTATTAGGATTTACACTTGTATGCAATTGTACCTTCATATTCATATTGTCATGATTCTGGTCCCCTTCATGTATGAGTAGTTCCTTTGTTCTTTGGGAGATATGGACAAACCCTATGATGTGAGATAAAGATGACTTATACCTTTGATCTATAAATGTGTGTTAGTTCTCTCTCTTGATATTATATGTTGTGCACCATGTAATATTTACCTTATGATCTCGAGAGGGAACCACCCTTTGAAGTGTGGTAAAGTGTACGGCGAGAAGTGGCATTACTGTATCGGCACTTTAACACATGGAAGAGAGGGGGATAATGAGGGACTCACTAAGATCATATCGATAACCATGGGGTAAAACCCTTAATAGCAATACAATATGTGGCTTGCAGAAGACTAGCTGATGTGGTTATTTAGAGATGTGATGACCAATGGCTTTTTGGGCCTATCTTATTATGGAGCTCTTCCCACACATAGCATAGCAAAGACATTATTCATCCTAATCATAAGTAATACCAATACTAGTGATCGAACCTACACTCCTTGAGAACCCCTCAACCATATCACAAACACACTCAACAAACATTCTCTACCTTTAGTTTACTTTTGCTATTTACTTTGCTTTTAGTTACTTTAAACCATTATCAAATCATTGCCATCTTAGCGACTTATAGTATAGGTTATTTCCAAACCATGGTTTGGGTGTGAAAGTGGTTGCGTCTGACAACGCAGTTGCGGGGTTGTGTTTATAGCCATTTGCAAAGTTTCTCAGGGACGGACTTATATAAATAATATTTTCTGCTACAAGTACTGCAAAAACCTTGTTGTTGATCGCAGGAACCCAGTCATCAAATTGGCGCCGTTGCCGGGAGCATAGCGCTTGGTTATTACCTACCCACTCTCACATAGTTTATTTACGTTTGTTGCTATTTTACTGCTTTTACTTATTTGAAAAGAACAAAAAAATTATAAAACCTAAAACTAAAAAAATTGTTTCTACTAACCATGTCTTCCAAGATGTCTATTCGAGAACAAATGCAACTTGCAATGGAGGAGAAGGGATACGATGAATTCCTACACAAGAAGAGGAAAGTGTGTACAACAAAGAAGAACACATAACTACTAATGAGGTGCATGTATACAAGATGTATCATCAAGTAATATGTTGTGCTGACATATTATGTTCTTCTTATCAAATAATATGTCTTCAATGTATGTGTGCCGGGCATTTTTTCTTTCAATAATTCTCTCATACTTATTATGAATCTTTGGCGTCTTTATATAGTAAGGATGCTAACAGGGAAATTATAGGGTATGTTCTTTATGAAGGTGCCTGATACGTCTCCAACGTATCGATAATTTCTTATGTTCCATGCTACTTAATTATAGGGTATGTTCTTTATGAAGGTGCCTGATACGTCTCCAACGTATCGATAATTTCTTATGTTCCATGCTACTTTATTGATGATACCTACATGTTTTATGCACATTATATGTCATTATTATGCATTTTCTGGAACTAACCTATTAACAAGATGCCGAAGTGCCGTCTCTGTTTTCTGCTGTTTTTGGTTTCGAAATCCTAGTAACGAAATATTCTCGGAATCGGACGAAATCACCGCCTGTGTTCCTATTTTTCCCGGAAGCTTCCGGATCACCGAAGAGGGGCCGCAGATGGGCCGGGGGGCCCCACACCACACTTGGGCGCGGGCCAGGGCCTGGCCGCGCCACCTGGTGGTGAGGGCACCCTGGTGCCCCTCCGAGGCTGCCCTTTCGCCTATATAAAGCCCCTGCATCGAAAACCCTTGGAGAGGAAGCCACGGTACGCGAAACCTTCCAGAGCCGCCGCCATCACGAAGCCAAGATCTGGGGGACAGGAGTCTCTGTTCCGGCACCCTGCCGGAGCGGGGAAGTGCCCCCGGAAGGCTTCTCCATCGACACCGCTGCCATCTCCACCGCCATCTTCATCACCGCCGCTGCTCCCATGAAGAGGGAGTAGTTCTCCATTGAGGCTCGGGGCTGTACCGTAGCTATGTGGTTAATCTCTCTCCTATGTACTTCAATACAATGATCTCATGAGCTGCCTTACATGATTGAGATTCATATGAGTTTTGTATCACTATTCATCTATGTGCTACTCTAGTGATGTTATTAAAGTACTCTATTCCTCCTCCACGTGTGTAAAGGTGACAGTGTGTGCACCGTGTGAGTACTTGGTTTATGCTATGATCATGATCTCTTGTAGATTGCGAAGTTAACTATTGCTATGATAATATTGATGTGATCTATTCCTCCTACATATGCATGAAGGTGACAGTGTGCATGCTATGTTAGTACTTGGTTTAGTCTTTTGATCTATCTTACACTATAAGGTTACTTAAACATGAGCATTATTGTGGAGCTTGTTAACTCCGGCATTGAGGGTTCGTGTAATCCTACGCAATGTGTTCATCATCCAACAAGAGTGTAGAGTATGCATTTATCTATTCCGTTATGTGATCAATGTTGAGAGTGTCCACTAGTGAAAGTCTATTCCCTAGGCCTTGTTCCTAAATACTCGCTATCACCGCTTGTTACCTGTTTTACTCGTGTTACTACTGCTGCGTTACTATCGCATGTTTACTTCCCGCAATATTACTACCATCAACCGCACGCCAGCGAGCTATTTTCCGGCGCCGTACTACCGCTCATACTTATTCATACCACCTGTATTTCACTATCTCTTCGCTGAACTAGTGCACCTATTAGGTGTGTTGGGGACACAAGAGACTTCTTGCTTTGTGGTTGCAGGGTTGCATGAGAGGGATATCTTTGACCTCTTCCTCCCTGAGTTCGATAAACCTTGGGTAATCCACTTAATTAAGGGAAACTTGCTGCTGTTCTACAAACCTCTGCTCTTGGAGGCCCAACACTGTCTACAAGAATAGAAGCACCCGTAGACATCAGTGCCCATGAGCTACTCCGAAAATTATGATACTTATGATGAGTAGTGATGATGAGTTTTTACAAATGGCATATGAAGCCTTGCAATATATTGTTGATTATTGTCAGGAACATCTTAGTGATAATGCACTTGTGATAGAGAGTAAGGAACAATGCAAACTTGTAGTTCCCAAAAATAACCATTTGCAGGATTCACAAGATAAAGAGGAGGAACACCAAGAAGGTGAGGTTGACAACGAGGTGCACACTACAAATTCTATGGTTGTTAATGATGCATCTCTGTTTAGTGATGATCCTTGTAATTCTAAAACTGAAAATAATTTATATGCGGAGGCCTTGTGCCTAGATACTCATGAGGGAGCATTACTAATGAAGTAATGATGAACTAGAGACAGAACCTTGCTATAAAAAGAAGAATACTAGGAAGTGTTCCCCTACAATAAAAGCCAAGGTAAAGCTTCAAAATTTATTCATGAATCCCTGACCTTTTTTCACTATCCCAATCCTCTGCATCTCAATAAGAGAATGAAGCACGACGGGCAGAAACCAGGGACGGGGTCACCCATAGCTAGCGATCAATAAATGATTTCGAGATGAGGATGCTCGCACGGGATTGTGGGGTGAGTGCCGGCTGCGGCCGGTGCGTATTACTAGTTGGAGGAGAGGATCGAGATTAAGAGTAGTTATAAATCACGTCTTATCTATTCGCTCGCTTGGGAAGTGGGGAAGTTGTTCCCTAGCAGTGCATAGCTAATCCGTTGGAGCATATACGTAGCCATACTGGGTCCTGTTGTAGTGTTTGTTTCATCCACATAAGAAGGCATGGTCACCATGCTTGGTGCATCAACACTCGTTTGAAAGCGAGAACCTATTCATCTACAAGATGCCGATGCACCGCAAGAGGGTACGACTCCGATCGTACTCCAGTATGAGATGCTCCAAACCTCATTAAGGTAAAATGCTTAATTCTATAGTTATTATTTTGAAATAGTAATGGAGCATCAAAGCCTAGATAGATGGCTTTAAAGAAAGCGCTTCCCGGGAGGCAACCCAGAAGTTATTACGTGTCTTTCGTAATTTTGTGTCTTGAGTCTAGTTGCATTCATGTTGCATTGGCACTTTATATATGCATGATTTCCTATTAGAGTTGGTTTGGGACTATTTCAAAAGGTAGAATTGATCATTGATGAAATCATATGTTGCATATCTTGGTTAAAATTTCTCTACAGAATATATGTATGCGTTTTTGGATGCTGGACTAATGTTTTATGTCCTTAGTGAATTTTTCGAGAAGAATGAGTGATTTTCGAAGTTACAGAGAGTTTAGCGGGCACCAGTACGGGGGCATCTGCCCGTACCACCCGCACGTACCGCTCCTACAACTTAATGAAGAAACCAATATTTTTCCAGAAAAGTTCTAGTGGAAATAGCGATCGTCGGTACGGCGGGATGCGTATGTCCGCGCACTCGTACCGTCCTCGCCACCAGACACAAAGAATTCAAAGAATTTCTAGTAGAAACAGCGAGCGTCGGTACGGGTGCATCAGCCCGTACCACCCTCCCGTACCAGGAGGCGGCAAACCACAATAAGGACAGGGAGAGGTAAAAAAACCCTCAAACTTTTTTTACAAGCTAAGGCTAGTGGGTTACCTTCTACATGTTCTAGTGTACCTTATTTACCTACCTTCGAAACTCTCCAGCCTATAATTCTCTGTAGTGTTTCATGTCTCTTCATGTTTACTTTTGTTTTCACGGGTGGATGAATGAACTCCGTTCATACACCAAACCGTTTGCTTTTTTTTTTTACTTCGTGTGTTATTTTTGCAGGTTCTTGAACCATGTGTGGGAACATTGACATTGTGTGTCAACCGTTCAAACGCCCACACTGGCCACTTGGTTGTTTCAACTCAAGGCTTCAACAACAATTGTATGGTAAAACCTTCCAACTTAAACCTGTCTCAGTAAATTTCTAGTGGCGAGATTTCCACCTTAACTGGGACCTCTTCTTTTCAATTAAGCACATAGGGCTGCACACTTGTGTCTCATATGTTGTCTCATTTGCACTTCAGCAAATCCAGGATTTTGTACAACTCTTAGACTTAGTTTGTTGACTTAAGTGTGATGCTTAGGTTAATGAACCGACCTCGTGAGACTTATGCTTTCATCACTTGTGAGCTAACCCCGTGGTTCCAAAAGAACAAAAATATTTTGTTTTCTATTTAAGTTTTCAAGCAGGTTCTCTAGGAAGGAAATCACAATTCCACGTCAAAAAAAAATCTCATGGAAGCAAAGATTCTTGTCCAATGAAAGAGAGGTTATCCACACCTCAACGGTAAAAGTGCATCACCCTTGCTTTAATCAAGCTTGAGAAGGTAACCACTTCTCACACTCTTTTTTGGAAACTACATTTTCTCTTTTCTTTTGGTGATCTATTCAAGTTTGGTTCTTGCAAGAGCCTAGATTGGGGAAGTTACTTTAGCATGTGTAGGATCATGTACAATGTTCTCATCCAATAAAGTTTTGAACAAGCATGTATCCCGCTGTTTTTGAATGACTTGCTTGAGTAAGTTATGATTCGTACTTATATAAGGGATGCACTTGCTTTCTGTTAGTCTCCATAAGCTGAGTTAGAGCTTTGATGAAGTATGTTTAAATCTTTATCTAGCTTGAGAAAAATATTGTGATCCTCTAGAATACATTGCCATGATTTCTACACTTTATAATATTAAATACAATAAGAAAGAGTTTCTAATAATGACTTATGTAATGTTCTATTGTCTTAAGAGTTTAACCATGAAAATACTCAACCACATAGATATTATGGTAGGTGATACGTCCAAAACGTATCTACTTTCCCGAACACTTTTGCTATTGTTTTGCCTCTAATTTGTGTATTTTGGATGCAACTAACGCGGACTAACGCTGTTTTCAGCAGAATTGCTCTGGTGTCTCGTTTTTGTGCAGAAATCCAACTTTCGGGAAAATCCTCGGAATTTATACAAAAGGCCCTATTTTCCCAGACATCGACGGAGCCGAAGGGCAAGCAGGTGGGGGCCCGAGGCCCCCACACACTAGGCCGGCGCGGCCCAGGAGGGGGGCGCGCCGCCTTGTTGTGTGGGCGCCTCGGCGGCCCCCCGACGCTCTCCTTCGGACTATATACGTCTTTCGACCTAAAAACGCCAGGGGGTACGTCGATATTTCCACAGACCATCCAGTACGCCGCCGCCATCGCGAAACTCCGCCTCGGGACCAGAAACTCTGTTCTGGCACTCCGCCGGGACGGGGAATTGGAGGGGATCTTCACCGCCATCACCACCGACGTCTCTCCATCGACCAGCCATGTTTCCCCCATCCATGTGTGAGTAAATCCCCCGCTGTAGGCTGAAGGGTATGGTAGGGATTGGATGAGATTGATCATGTAATAGTCACAAGATTGTTAGGGCATGGTGCCTAGTATCTGTAGATGTTACTTTTATGATATTGTTGCAACTTGTTATGCTTAATGCTTGTCACTAGGGCCCGAGTGCCATGATCTCAGATCTGAACATGTTATTGTTTCATCATTATATGCATTGTTTATTGATCTTACATGCAAGTCGTATACACACGTTGTCGTCCGGAACCCGAGGCCCCAAAGTGACAGAAATTAGGACAACCGGAGGGGAAGGCGGTGATGTGAGGATCACATGTGTTCACGGAGTGTTAATGCTTTGCTCCGGTACTCTATTAAAAGGAGTACCTTAATTTCAGTAGTTTCCCTAGAGGCCCGGCTGCCACCGGCTGGTAGGACAAAAGATGTTGTGCAAGTTTCTCATTGCGAGCACGTACGACTATATATGGAACACATGCCTATTGATTGATTAGTACTTGGATACCACTGATACGTCTCCGACGTATCGATAATTTCTTATGTTCCATGCTACATTATTGATGATATCTACATGTTTTATATACATTATATGTCGTATTTACGCATTTTCTGGAACTAACCTATTAACAAGATGCCGAAGAGCCGATTCGTTGTTTTCTGCTGTTTTTTGTTTCAGAAATCCTAGTAAGGAAATATTCTCGGAATTGGACGAAATCAACGCCCAGGGTCCTATTTTTGCACGAAGCTTCCAGAAGACCGAGGGGGAAAGGAAGTGGGGCCATGAGGCGCCGCCACAACAGGGCGGCGCGGCCTGGCCTTTGCCCGCGCGGCCCTGGTGTGTGGGGCCCTCGTGTGGCCCCCCGCGTTACCCTTCCGCCTACTTAAAGTCTTCGTCGCGAAACCCTCTGTACCGAGAGCCACGATACGGAAAACCTTCCAGAAACGCCGCCGCCGCGAATCCCATCTCGGGGGATTCAGGGAGATCGCCTCCGGCACCCTCGCCGGAGAGGGGAATCATCTCCCGGAGGACTCTTCATCGCCATGATCGCCTCCGGAGTGATGAGTGAGTAGTTCACCCCTGGACTATGGGTCCATAGCAGTAGCTAGATGGTCGTCTTCTCCTTATGTGCTTCATTGTTGGATCTTGTGAGCTGCCTAACATGATCAAGATCATCTATCTCGTAATACTATATGTTGTGTTTGTCGGGATCCGATGGATAGAGAATACTATGTTATGGTGATTATCAATCTATTACCTATGTGTTGTTTATGATCTTGCATGCTCTCCGTTATTAGTAGAGGCTCTGGCCAAGTTTTTGCTCTTAACTCCAAGAGGGAGTATTTATGCTCGATAGTGGGTTCATGCCTCCATTGATATCTGGGACGATGACGAGAAAGTTCTAAGGTTGTGGATGTGCTTGTTGCCACTAGGGATAAAACATTGATGCTATGTCTAAGGATGTAGTTGTTGATTACATTACGCACCATACTTAATGCAATTGTCCGTTGCTTGCAACTTAATACCGGAAGGGGTTCGGATGATAACTCGAAGGTGGACTTTTTAGGCATAGATGCATGCTGGATGGCGGTCTATGTACTTTGTCGTAATGCCCAATTAAATCTCACTATATTTATCATATCATTTATATGCATTGTTATGCCCTTCTCTATTTGTCAATTGCCCGACTGTAATTTGTTCACCCAACATGCTTTTATCTTATGGGAGAGACACCTCTAGTGAACTGTGGACCCCGGTCCTATTCTTTACATCGCATACAATCTATCGCAATATCTTGTTTTACTCGTTTTCTTCGCAAACAATCATTTTCCACACAATACGGTTAATCCTTTGTTACAGCAAGCCGGTGAGATTGACAACCTCACTGTTTCGTTGGGGCAAAGTACTTTGGTTGTGTTGTGCAGGTTCCACGTTGGCGCCGGAATCCCTGGTGTTGCGCCGTATCACATTTCGCCACCATCAACCTTCAACGTGCTTCTTGACTCCTACTAGTCCGATTAAACCTTGGTTTCTTACTGAGGGAAACTTGCCACTGTGCACATCATACCTTCCTCTTGGGGTTCCCAACGGACGTGTACATCTACGCGCATCAAGCAAATTTCTGGCGCCGTTGCCAAGGAGATCAAGACACGCTGCAAGGGGAGTCTCCACTTCCCAATCTCTTTACTTTGTTTTTGTCTTGATTTATTTTATTTACTACTTTGTTTGCTGCACCTAAACAAAACACACAAAAAATTAGTTGCTAGTTTTACTTTATTTACTGTCTTGCTCTCTATATCAAAAACACAAAAAATTAGTTACTTGTCTTTATTTTCCTAGTTTACCTTTACTACTGTTATAATGAGTAATCCTGAAGTTGAAGTTCGTTCTTTTAAGCAACAAGGGGGAGAAAGTTTTAAAGATGCTTGGTACAGAATTAGTAATGCTCATCATAGGTGCATTAAGAAACACTCCACCACTATCCTTCTTAGGAACTTTTATGTTGGTTTATCTAGTTGGAATAGGTATGTTCTTGATACTCTTTCGGGAGGTAATTTCCTAGGTACTCCTGCTTTAGAAGCTAGCACCATAGAAAATTTAGATAATGGAGCACCTAAAGTACCCTGTGCAACAAGTTGTGCTTGCAAGAAAAATAATGTTGATGCTTCTACTCTTGATGTTACTTGATTTGCACTTTCTGCGCCTAGCTGAAAGGCGTTAAAGAAAAGCGCTTATGGGAGACAACCCATGTTTTACTACAGTACTTTATTTTATATTTGAGTCTTGAAAGTTGTTTACTACTGTAGCAACCTCCCCTTATCATGTTTTTGTGCCAAGTAAAGTTTCTATGTTAAAGTTGATGTTATATTTGGGATCGCTGCGCAGAAACAGCATTTCTGTCTGTCACGAATTCTGGCATAAGTCTCTGTAAAAAATTCAAAAAAATATGCAAAATTACGAGCGTGATCCTCAGATATGTACGCAACTTTCATTAGTTTTGAGTTTTTCCATTTGAGCAAGTCTAGTGCCCCTTTCAGGTTCGTCTTTACGGACTGTTCTGTTTTTGACAGATTCTGCCTTTTATTTCGCATTGCCGTATTTGCTATGTTGGATGAATTCCTTTGATCCATTAATGTCCAGTAGCTTTATGCAATGTCTAGAAGTGTTAAGAATGATTGTGTCACCTCTGAATATGTGAATTTTAATTGTGCACTAACCCTCTAATGAGTTTGCTTGAAGTTTGGTGTGAAGGAAGTTTTCAAGGGTCAAGAGAGGAGTATGATATACTATGATCAAGAGGAGTGAAAGCTCTAAGCTTGGGAATGCCCCCGTGGTTCATCCCTGCATATTTTAAGAAGACTCAAGCGTCTAAGCTTGGGGATGCCCAAGGCATCCCCTTCTTCATCGACAACATCATCGAGTTCCTCCCCCGAAACTATATTTTTATTCAGTCACATCTTGTGTTCTTTACTTGGAGCGTCGGTTTGTTTTGTTTTTGTTTTTGTTTGAATAAAATGGATCCTAGCATTCACTGTGTAGGAGAGAGACACGCTCCGCTGTTGCATATGGACAAATATGTCCTTAGGCTTTACTCATAATGTTCAAGGCGAAGGTTGAAACTTCTTCGTTAAATTGTTATATGGTTGGAATCGGGAAATGCTACATGTAGTAATTCTAAAATGTCTTGGATAATGTGATACTTGGCAATTGTTGTGCTCATGTTTAAGCTCTTGCATCATATACTTTGCAGCCATTAATGAAGAAATACATAGAGCTTGCTAAAATTTGGTTTGCATATTTGGTCTCTCTAAGGTCTAGATAATTTCTAGTATTGAGTTTTGAACAACAAGGAGGACGGTGTAGAGTCTTATAATGTTTACAATATGTCTTTTATGTGAGTTTTGCTGCACCGATTCATCCTTGAGTTTGCTTCAAATAACCTTGCTAGCCTAAACCTTGTATCGAGAGGGAATACTTCTCATGCATCCAAAATCCTTGAGCCAACCACTATGCCATTTGTGTCCACCATACCTACCTACTACATGGTATTTCTCCGCCATTCCAAAGTAAATTGCTTGAGTGCTACCTTTAAATTTCCATCATTCACCTTTGCAATATATAGCTCATGGGATAAAATAGCCTTAAAAACTATTGTGGTATTGAGTATGTACTTATGCACTTTATCTCTTATTAAGTTGCTTGTTGTGCGATAACCATGTTTCTGGGGACGCCATCAACTATTCTTTGTTGAATATCATGTGAGTTGCTATGCATGTCCGTCTTGTCTGAAGTAAGAGAGATCTACCACCTTAATGGTTGGAGCATGCATATTGTTAGAGAAGAACATTGGGCCGCTAACTAAAGCCATGAATCATGGTGGAAGTTTCAGTTTTGGACATATATCCTCAATCTCATATGAGAATAATAATTGTTGCCACATGCTTATGCATTAAAGAGGAGTCCATTATCTGTTGTCCATGTTGTCCCGGTATGGATGTCTAAGTTGAGAATAATCAAAAGCGAGAAATCCAGAATGCGAGCTTTCTCCTTAGAACTTTGTACAGGCGGCATGGAGGTACCCCTTTGTGACACTTGGTTGAAACATGTGTATTGCGATGATCCGGTAGTCCAAGCTGATTAGGACAAGGTGCGGGCACTATTAGTATACTATGCATGAGGCTTGCAACTTGTAAGATATAATTTACATAACTCATATGCTTTATTACTACCGTTGACAAAATTGTTTCATGTTTTCAAAATAAAAGCTCTAGCACAAATATAGCAATCGATGCTTTCCTCTTTGAAGGACCTTTCTTTTACTTTTATTGTTGAGTCAGTTTACCTATCTCTCTCCACCTCAAGAAGCAAACACTTGTGTGAACTGTGCATTGATTCCTACATACTTGCATATTGCACTTGTTATATTACTTTATATTGACACTATCCATGAGATATACATGTTATAAGTTGAAAGCAACCGCTGAAACTTAATCTTCCTTTCTGTTGCTTCAATACCTTTACTTTGATTTATTGCTTTATGAGTTAACTCTTATGCAAGACTTATTGATGCTTGTCTTGAAGTACTATTCATGAAAAGTCTTTGCTTTATGATTCATTTGTTTACTCATGTCATTACCATTGTTTTGATCGCTGCATTCATTACATATGTTTACAATAGTATGATCAAGATTATGATGGCATGTCACTCCGAAATTATCCTTGTTATCGTTTACCCGCTTGGGACGAGCGGAACTAAGCTTGGGGATGCTGATACGTCTCCGACGTATCGATAATTTCTTATGTTCCATGCTACATTATTGATGATATCTACATGTTTTATATACATTATATGTCGTATTTACGCATTTTCTGGAACTAACCTATTAACAAGATGCCGAAGAGCCAATTGCTGTTTTCTGTTGTTTTTTGTTTCAGAAATCCTAGTAAGGAAATATTCTCGGAATTGGACGAAATCAACGCCCAGGGTCCTATTTTTGCACGAAGCTTCCAGAAGACCGAGGGGGAAAGGAAGTGGGGCCACGAGGCGCCGCCACAACAGGGCGGCGCGGCCTGGCCTTTGCCTGCGCGGCCCTGGTGTGTGGGGCCCTCGTGTGGCCCCCCGCGTTGCCCTTCCGCCTACTTAAAGTCTTCGTCGCGAAACCCTCTGTACCGAGAGCCACGATACGGAAAACCTTCCGGAGACGCCGCCGCCGCGAATCCCATCTCGGGGGATTCAGGAGATCGCCTCCGGCACCTCGCCGGAGAGGGGAATCATCTCCCGGAGGACTCTTCATCGCCATGATCGCCTCCGGAGTGATGAGTGAGTAGTTCACCCCTGGACTATGGGTCCATAGCAGTAGCTAGATGGTCGTCTTCTCCTTATGTGCTTCATTGTTGGATCTTGTGAGCTGCCTAACATGATCAAGATCATCTATCTCGTAATACTATATGTTGTGTTTGTCGGGATCCGATGGATAGAGAATACTATGTTATGGTGATTATCAATCTATTACCTATGTGTTGTTTATGATCTTGCATGCTCTCCGTTATTAGTAGAGGCTCGGCCAAGTTTTTGCTCTTAACTCCAAGAGGGAGTATTTATGCTCGATAGTGGGTTCATGCCTCCATTGATATCCGGGACGATGACGAAGAAAGTTCTAAGGTTGTGGATGTGCTGTTGCCACTAGGGATAAAACATTGATGCTATGTCTAAGGATGTAGTTGTTGATTACATTACGCACCATACTTAATGCAATTGTATGTTGCTTGCAACTTAATACTGGAAGGGGTTCGGATGATAACCTGAAGGTGGACTTTTTAGGCATAGATGCATGTTGGATGGCGGTCTATGTACTTTGTCGTAATGCCCAATTAAATCTCACTATATTTATCATATCATGTATATGCATTGTTATGCCCTTCTCTATTTGTCAATTGCCCGACTGTAATTTATTCACCCAACATGCTTTTATCTTATGGGAGAGACACCTCTAGTGAACTGTGGACCCCGGTCCTATTCTTTACATCGCATACAATCTATCGCAATACTTGGTTTACTGTTTTCTTCGCAAACAATCATCTTCCACACAATACGGTTAATCCTTTGTTACAGCAAGCCGGTGAGATTGACAACCTCACTGTTTCGTTGGGGCAAAGTACTTTGGTTGTGTTGTGCAGGTTCCACGTTGGCGCCAGAATCCCTGGTGTTGCGCCGCATCACATTTCTCCACCATCAACCTTCAACGTGCTTCTTGACTCCTACTGGTCCGATTAAACCTTGGTTTCTTACTGAGGGAAACTTGCCACTGTGCGCATCATACCTTCCTCTTGGGGTTCCCAACGGACGTGTACATCTACGCGCATCAACCACTTTATTATTACCTACAAATGCCCTACCATGATTGTTACATGAATTCTCTCATCCATGCAACGCCCGTTCATCCGTCCCTGTGCCTACAGTATTTTAATCTTGCTGTTTACTATAATCACTACTGCTGTCCTTATTTCACCGCTGCTGTTATTTCACTATTCCTACTGCTATAAAACTGTTGCTACTGATAAACTCTTGCGAGCAAGTCTCGTTTCCGAGTGCAGCTGAATTGACAACTCCGCTGTTAAGGCTTACAAGTATTCTTTGTCTCCCCTTGTGTCGAATCAATAAATTGGGTAATACTTCCCTCGAAGACCGTTGCGATCCCCTATACTTGTGGGTCATCAAGACTATTTTCCGGCGCCGTTGCCGGGGAGCATAGCTTTATTTGCAAGTTCACTTGGATTGATATTGTTCGCTGCAAATTCTCCATCATGGGTAAACCTCGCGATACTAAAGTCGCCATATTACCATCCACTACAAGAAAAGGTACAACTCTAAGTACCTCTGCTGCTCTTGATTCACCATCTGTGATAAGTCAACTTGTTTCACCACCACAAACTTCACGTGTTGGTACTTCTGCTGAATCTGAAAATTCCTCTGATAATTTTGATGATGCTTCTACTGTGCTTGATAATGCTGGTTCATTAGGTCCTTTTCTAGATGCTACAATTGCTAGGTCTAGACAAATTGAAATTATCGGAACTCCTAATGAAAATACTCGTTACACTCGTTAATTCACCTGAGATTGATGATCTTGATGAAGATTATGTGGAACTTGATGATGATTTTATTGATAAATGCAATGCTACTACTAGTACAAGTAACCTTAAAAAACTTATTGCACAACATGCTGTTAGATATAAACCGTCTCCTGATCCTAAATATGCCACATCTCCTATAAATATTAAGGATAAGGATTATGACTTTTCTCTTGATTTAGCTCATATATCTATTGTTGAGAAAACACCTTTTTGTGGTACTGAAAAAGAAAGTGCTGTAGAACATATGAATGAGCTTTCTACTTTAAGTAGCTTGTTTTCTGATGATGTTAAGATGCGTACTTATTTTGTTGCTAAGATTTTCCCTTTCTCATTAAAGGATGATGCTAAGATTTGGTATAATAATTTGCCTCCTGATTCTATTAATAGTCCAAGTTGTTTGCTTGATGTTTTCTTTCAGAAATACTTTCCCGCTAGTGCTCAACATATGGCTCTGTAGAGAATTTATAGTTTTGATCAAGAAGATGGAGAGAAATTGCCTGAAGCTTGGGCAAGGTTTTGCTCTCTTATTAGAGCTCGGCCTGGACATGATTTGGAAAAGCATGATTTACTTGATATATTTTATAGTGGACTAACCATTGAGTCTAGGGCATACCTGGATAGTTGTGCTGATTGTGTTTTCAGGAAGAGAACTCCGGACGAAGCTGAAGAATTATTGGCAAAGATAAGCAAAAATCATGATGATTGGTCTACACCTGAACCAACTCCGACACCAATACTGAGGAAGAGGGGTATGATTGAATTAAATGATGAAGATATGAGGGAAGCCAAGAAATCTCTTATGGAGAAGGGTATTAAATCTGAAGATGTGAAGAATTTACCTCCAATAGAAGACCTATGTAAGATAATTCCCCCTTCATCCACAATCGAGGTACATTCTCTTCAACGCTTTGATAGAGGAGATATTCCATATTCAAAACCTCCCGATCAATGTTTAGATGAATTTGATAATTATATTGTTAAGCAAAGTAATTTTAATATGAGAGTAGAGAATCATCTAATGGAAAATTCTCAAGCTATTAGTAAATTGCATGATATTGTGGAGAGAACCTCCAATGATGTTAAGATGCTTGTTAAACATTTCGATATGATTCAAACTCAAATTGATCAACTTACTAAAGTGCAAAATGACTTGTTAAAAAATAATCATGAAGAGAAACATGTTTATGAAGTAACAACTAGAGGCGGTGTTTCTACCCAGGATCCTCTATATCCTGAAGGGCACCCCAAAAGAATTGAACAAGATTCTCAACGAACTAAAAAAATTAGTAGTCCTTCTAAGAAAAAGAAGAAGAAACATAAAACTGTTGTAGAATCCTCTGAACATGTTAATGATCCTAATAGTATTTCTATTTCTGATGCTGAAACTGAAAATGGTAATGAACATGAGGAAGATAATGATAAGAATGATATTCCAGATAAAGAAGAAATTGAAAAGGAACCTGAAAAGCATGATAAAAATAAGAAGTACACTAAAGAAGATTTTATTACAAAGAAACATGGTAATGAAAGAGAACCTTGGGTTCAAAAGCAAATGCCTTTTCCTGCTAAGAAACTAAAATCAAAGGAGGAGGAACATTATAATAAATTTTGTGATTGGATGAAACCTTTATTTTTGCAAATCCCTTTGACCGATGCTATTAAATTGCCTCCTTATTCAAAGTATATGAAAGATATTGTCTCTAACAAAAGGAAAATTCCCAATGAGGAGATTTCCACTATGCTCGCTAATTACTCCTTCAATGGTAAGGTTCCAAAGAAGCTGGGAGACCCAGGTATACCGACTATTCCTTGTTCTATCAAGAATAATTATGTTAGAACTGCTCTATGTGATTTGGGAGCAGGTGTTAGTGTAATGCCTTTTTCTCTTTACAAGAGACTTGATTTAGATAAGTTGATACCAACTAATATATCTTTGCAAATGGCTGATAAATCTACTGCTATTCCTGTTGGTGTATGTGAAAATGTTCCCTGTTCAAGTTACTCAACATTGCTTGATATTAACTGATTTTGTTGTGTTGGAAATGCCCGAAGATGATAATATGTCCATTATTCTTGGAAGACCCTTTCTTAATACTGCAGGGGCTGTTATTGATTGCAATAAAGGCAAGGTTACTTTCAATGTTGATGACAAGGAACATACTGTCTATTTTCCCAAGAGGATTGATAAAATATATGGAGTTAATACAATTTTTAATGTGAAAACTATCAAAGTGGGATCCATTGATTGTCCTATATATGAGCCTAAAGAAGAATATCAAACTCTTGTGATTGGATCTATATCAATTCAATATAAGGTAACATGATTGATTTGAGGTTTATTTCTTCTTATGTCATATGAAATTTATTTGGCAGCAAGACTTGATCAACCTTGTTAACAAGTATATTTTAATGCATAAGAGAGCTAAACAAAATTTCTTTCTTTCTTTCTTCCTCCACTTGTTTTACTTGCTGTAGCACTTTTTGTTTTGCAATATGATTTAGTTGTTTAAGATTTTGGAAATCATTTTCCTGCGCAGTAATAATTAATTTAACACCCAGAAATGTGCATTTTTCGAAGTTCTCAAAAATTTACAAAAATTATACTGGTAGTCTTATTTTTCGAAGGGGCACCTGGGAGCACCTGGGGATGACCAGTGGGGCACCCCAGGGTGGCACCCCATAGGCCGGCGCGGCTAGCAAGGGGGGCGCGCCACCCTGGTGTGTGGGCCCCTCCTTGCCCCACTCCATCATCCCTTTCACTCATTCTCTTCTCTCTCCCGAAAAAACTCGTACTCACTTTCTCTCACTCGCGTTTCTGCTCAAGAACTCGCGATTTCTCGATCTCTTTGCTCAGCCCAGATTTCTGTCTGAAATTTGGCATATTTGCTCTCCGGTATGTGACTCCTTTGATTGTCCAATTAGAATTTTGTTTGGTTGAGTATATATTGAATATTTTGCTGCTGTAGGTAACATGTTTAGTGAGCTTGCATGCTTGTTCTAAGTGGTAGAAACTAGTTTTGATGCATGTTTAGTACTCTAGCAAGTTCCTATAGTAGTTCCCCTCAATTATACACCTTGAAATCAAATTTTATAATGGTTGTTGAAAAATTTCAGAAAATGGAAGGAAGTATGCACCAACTAAACCAACAAGAATTGGAGGTGCAACAAGTCATGAGAGTTCACCGCGAAGAGGGAGTATACCCCTGTTGGCGTCAGAAACCCACCGGCGGGCAGCGACTGGCCAACACGGTAGAGCCGGGAATGACTAGGGCTGCGGCTGGCCCCAGTCCCTCAGAGCGACGGCCCGCAAAGCCTCCTGGTCGCGCGCCGATGCTCGGGTCGCAAGGGCGTGCCACCCGACCTATACCTGGTCGGGAAGGTGTGGATGATGCCTCGCTTAGTTTCCTGCAGGGCACACACGTACACGTTAAATACGAGCCTCGATCGGCTCTCAGGTTGTCTCCGTGAATCGGCTCGGGGAGCCGATTCACCCATGATTCGTCCAAGGTGGCCGAATATATGGTGGTCCTGCTTGATCAATATAAAGCGTATGAGATCCACGACGATCTAGGGTTTTCACCGCATAATCGGATCATCCTACTCACGATTGGGCCTCGCACTCACGCACGGTAAACGTAAGCCAGCCCTAAACAAGGCCTAAAAACCAACACTAGGTTGATCCTCGAACGTCCCTGTCTAGGGGCAGCAAACTACACCCCGCATGCCGCTGGATCCTCCAACCCTTTGTAAGGCCTAACTATTGCAGATATTAAACTAATCCTTGATGAATCAAGGATCGACCATAACGGATCAGATCTACTAAACAAAGATCAAGCGGGTGCCGCCCCTGCACCCATGATGAGGCACAAGGACGGCTAGACGCGCAAGGGTTGCACTACGCGAGCATATGATGCTAAGAACAATGCTAACCCTAACGCGTCTACGATAACTACGTTGCTCGCCATCAAAAACGCTTCGATGACGAGCAACGCATGAACAACTAGGCAGGCTTGTGCTGCCTAGATCGCGAGATGCGATCTAGGCAGCATGATGCTTACCGGAGGAACCCTCGAAACGAAGGAGTTGGCGATGCGCCGAGATTGGTTTGTGTTGAACGTTGGTTGTTGTTTATTCCATAAACCCTAGGTACATATTTATAGTCCAGGGGACTTTCTAATGCGGTCGTGCACTAAACCGTGCACGAGACAAACTCTACGTAACCTACTAAGTAAAGATACACGGGCTAACTAGCCCAAACTTGATACACAAGGCCGATTTACATATCTCTCCACGCATATATCTTCAAGTTCGTCTTGATCGCGGCCCACCTCTGGCTTGGTCAAATACTGGTGATAACACATGCCCCCCTGGTTTTGGAAATGACATTTCCAAAATCATTATGCTTTTCTCTCATAGGGTCATGTCGTGGCAGAGCAGAACCGTCGCAGAGTCCCTCATCATGACAACTTGCCTTCTCAACTTCTCCGCACGATTTGACAGTTTTGGCACCACTTCCTCGGAAACGGCTGTGGCATTGAATTTCTATTATGCCCCCTTTTATTTAACTGCTACGAACCGTTATCCTCTGCATCTTCTTCGCATTAGCATCTCGAAAAGCCCTCCTGCGCCACGATGTCTTCTTCTTCCTCTGCTCCATCGGATCTTTCCAGCCAGTCCTCCACATCCCGCGAGCCGACGCCGGAGTATAACCCAGCAGAAGTCCACGCGGCCAACATCCGCCGCGCCATTGCGGCCGGGGAGGAGTCAGACCATGACTTCTCCATCTGGTCAGAGGACGACAAGTCCCTGACTGACGGGGAAGCGATCTCCGCTTCCTTGCCGATAAGGAAGCGGTGGAAGAAAGCGAGGATGATCACTTCCCCTGGGATGGGGCCACCTCCGAGGAGGTGAAGGAGGAGGAAGAGGAGGACGACGACGACGACAGCTCCCCCAACGAGCCGCCGGCCAAGCGCCATTGCCCCTGGCCGGGAAATCTGAGTGACTTCGGCGCGACGACGACGACGACGACGAGGAGGACGAGGACAATGAAGGTCCTGCCGGCGGCCGCTGGAGCAGTGACGACGAGCCGGCCGGGAGCAGCGCCGACAGCGGCGATAAGGGCGACGACGAGGGCAGCAACGGCCCGTAGATAGGGCCCTTAGCATAGGATCCGTAGAAGTAGGCGGGGCAATGTATTTCCTTTAATTTGATTTGCCGATTTCCTCCCCCACTGACCTTGCCGATTCGTCCCCTTTGCCAATGCATAATGAGCCGATAGCACCATATCAGTCCTTCAAGATTCGCCCTTCCCTTCTCCAACCGATGATTTTCTAAATTTGGCAGAAAATGCAGATATCTTCGGGGAAACCTTTGAACTTTCCCAACCAAACCTAATAATGTTCTTCAATAATCATCATTTGTGAAGAAGGTTGCAATGAAGGACCAGCCGTTGGTATCCCAATCGGCTTTTAAACAGAGCAAAAACAAAGCATCCACCAGGCCTCGCCGCCCCCGAGCCTTACTCGAGGTGAGACTTAGCCGAACTAGCCTGGGCTTGATCATGCAGAGCCAGCCGATTTGCACGTAAATCGGCTTGCAGAGAGCCTTCAAGGTGGGCTGCCCCCCCGAGTTTCCTCAGTGCGCCTCTTCGTCCTTGCAGGTCAGCATTGTTCTTGAAGAGAAGATCTGAGCTGTTAAACCTCTCTCTTGAGGAGTTCTTCCATTGTGGCTTCTCTTCATAATTTACTAGGGCTGACCCTCTGGTTGACAATTGTATTTCTTGAGTCGATGGCCATGCATCGGCTGCTTCTCAATGTTTAAAAAATTTTAGGCCGATTTGTGTATCGGCCCCCACACTCGATATTATCTCATATCCTCGTGTTTTATCTATCTAGGTGCCCCCCCCCCGAGCCGATTCTGTCAAGAGAATTGATGGTATCGGCTCTTCAGGTGGTCCCTGTTGGGTCAAACGTTGATCCCAGGCAGAATGGATGGTGAGGATAATTTTGGGCCGATTGCCGGAATCGGCCTCCATGTTGCTTGTTCGGTGAAGGTTTTGTAATATCTCTTCATCAGTTTCGGAGGGCCGATCGCAAGGATCGGTCTCGCCATGTTGCTTACTGACGTAGTCTTGCTACTCGTCCATGTCGGCGGATAAAACCAGCCCAATCTCTGACTTTAGCATGTTGGTGTGCTTGCTGTTATCCATGTCGGGTGCACCGTGTAATCGTGGAGCACTACACCCCGCCGGACGAATGAACACCATGTTTGTGCCAGCCGATGTGTCATCATCGGCTCTCTTTTGCTTGGGGCGCCACTCTTTTCTTTGCGGTAGCCCCTCCTCATCCAGGGTCCTCTGGACTTTCGCAGCCAGATCAGGCCGCGCCTTCCTCAGCGTATGCAAGTACATCCTTTCAGCTTCCTCCAGACCGCGCAATCGCTGAACCCTGCGTTTTTGTGTATGGCTGAGACCGTCAGGGCACCACCTTGGACGGTGGCACTCGTCTTCTTCGTATTCCCCTTCGTCTTCTCGAATCATCGAGATCTTCCAACGGAGGGGTCTCAGCCCGTCTGTTTTGTGGTGGGAGAGGCCCTAAGCGCTCGAACACGGATACGTTGGCTGTCTCCTTCTTCTTCCGGTTGCATTTCGGGCGCTTGCCGATTGTTGGTAATCGGCTCATTCCTGAATCCCAGCAGTGTCCGAAGAAGGGGCAATGCCAATGCCTGTCCGTATCGTCCTCGCTCCCCGCCATGGCGCTCCCGTCGCTCCTCGTCATGATTATACCGGTGATGCCTTTCGTCGTTTCCGGTCGGACGACCTCTTTCATCATTGTTGTTGTATCGCCGGCGTTGGTCATATCGACTAACATACTTGTTGAGGAGGTGATCGGAGAGGGGTCGTTGGTATCTTATGTTCTTCACTTCCCCCTCCGTGACGTAGCGCTTGCCATCTTGACGGAGCCGATCGCATGGAGCGGCCCCCTCGGTGTCCTTGCTTCGAGAGCAGCTGTCCTCATCCCCGTCCTTCTCGCAGTGGTGTCCAAGCTCTACCATACCGATGTTGGCTGAGAAATCAGGCCGGCACCCTCCAAGGTGGGTAAACTCCACCATGTTGACGGCGGGGAAGGGGTGTGTGTCGACCTTCATGGCGTACCGGTTAAAAATTAATCGCCCATTTTCTATCGCCACTTGGATCTCGCCGACGCCACACCCCGCGGTCGTTGGTGGTGTGGGTGAACGTGTTATGCCACTTGCGTATGGCTTTCCGTTCAGCTCTTGCACCGTAGGAAACTTGTGGCCTTCGGGTACCTTTATGTGCTTCTCCGCGAGTAAGAGGTCGAAAATCTGCTCGGTTTTCGTCACGTCGAAGTCGAACCCTCTTGGAGGCCCTGGTGGCTTTACCCATTTGCAGGTTACTCGGGCCTGCAGCTCGAGTCCACTCAGCCTACCGCGACCTCTCGCTCTCCCGTAGGACCTTCATCTTCGCCTGCGTCAACCATGGTAACCACGCGCTTGAATTTATCTTGGTAGATATCCGGGTGGCGTTGCTCATATGCCGACAACTTCGCACCATGTGTGCTAATGAAGGATAGTCCGCCTGGGAGGCCACTTCCTTGATCGATGATGATAGACCCACCACCGCCAATTCGACTGCTTCCTTTTCGCTTACATGAACCGAATAGCATCGGTTCCTGACGGTCCTGAAGCGCTGAATGTATTCGGACACCGTTTCTCCGCGCTTCGTCGTACTTGGGCTAGATCGGCAATGCCAGCCTCGGAAGCCTCCGAGTGATATTGCTCGTGGAACCGTTCTTCCAGCTGCTTCCGTGTCCGGATCGAGTTCGGTGGCAGCGACGTGTACCATCCGAAAGCCGATCCCGTGAGGGACCGCGAGAAGTACCTCACGCGCAGCTCGTCCGACGCTGAGATCATGCCCGGTTAGTGCCAAATATCGGCTCACATGCTCGATGGAGCTGGAGCCATCTGATCCGCTGAACTTTGTGAAGTCCGGGAGCCGATATTTAGGTGGTAGTGGGATCAATTCGTACTCATTGGGGTACGGCTTGGTATAGCCGATCGCCTTTCTCTTCGGCATCATGCCGAACTGATCTTTCAGGATCGTACAAATTTGATCCGCGGTGATGGCTGCAGGTGCCGAACCCTGAAGATTCGTCGGAGTGGCGTACTTAACCAGCCACGCCTGTTTCTCTGGTTCTGAGCCAACCGCAGGAGCCGGGCTCGGGAGCTTTGTCGGGGTGGCGTATTTAGCTAGCCACGTTTGCTTCTCGTGGTCCGCCTCCGACGCTCCTCCTCGTTGCCCCGTAAGTCCCCGCTATAGCAACCTGGTTCGAGGGTGCCCAGGTGCTGCAGTCTGGCACGTATGCACATGCGTATCCGTGCGGGATCTCCTTGGGCGCGTCCTGTAGGAACTGGTAGTCACTGGGGTCACCACCAATCTTGTAGACGACAAAAGCCGATGAGTTCGGCGCCTCGGGCGCTGCCAACGCGAATGGCAGCGGGGGACGGGAATGGAGCAGCGCTTCCCCTTGGTGAGTCCCTAGGGCTGGTCCTGACGGAGAGTACTGATGGCTCATGATCTCCTGGGATCACGCGCAGCGCGACGCGCTCCAACGTATTCACCGGGCTCTCGGAATGGCGGTGCAGCCGAATGAGCCACCATGAAGTTGATCTCCCGACGCAGCGACCCGGTGCGTTCTTCGGACGGGGTGGACAGGTCCACTCCGCCAAGCGCGCCTTCAGGTGTGAACCCCTTCCATCTGATGCCATGGGAGCGGGTCCCGTGGAAAGAGCCGATTAGGTCGGCTTCGAGGGCAGACTTGATCTCGTCGTACTTCTTCTTGAGCTCGCCAGTGAGATCCCCGTACGTGACCGGAGTTTCTTCTGCCACTTCTGATGAAGATGGTATGGTGTCTTTCGCCATCTCTGATGTGGATGGCGAGATGGTTGTCGTTGAAGATGTGTCGTTGAAGATTGTCCCACCGGGCGTGCCAGAATGTGTTGGCGTCAGAAACCCACCGGCGGGCAGCGACTGGCCAACACGGTAGAGCCGGGAATGACTAGGGCTGCGGCTGGCCCCGGTCCCTCGGAGCGACGGCCCGCAAAGCCTCCTCGGTCGCGCGCCGATGCCGGGTCGCAAGGGCGTGCCACCTGACCTATACCCGGTCGGGAAGGTGTGGATGATGCCTCGCTAGTTTCCCGCAGGGCACACACGTACACGT
The DNA here is from genome assembly GCF_022539505.1 of Lolium rigidum. Classification (NCBI taxonomy): domain Eukaryota; kingdom Viridiplantae; phylum Streptophyta; class Magnoliopsida; order Poales; family Poaceae; genus Lolium; species Lolium rigidum. Next base: position 73,699,926 of record NC_061510.1, read on the forward strand.
TAAATACGAGCCTCGATCGGCTCTCGGGTTGTCTCGTGAATCGGCTCGGGGAGCCGATTCACCCATGATTCGTCCAAGGTGGCCGAATATATGGTGGTCCCGCTTGATCAATATAAAGCGTATGAGATCCACGACGATCTAGGGTTTTCACCGCATAATCGGATCATCCTACTCACGATTGGGCCTCGCACTCACGCACGGTAAACGTAAGCCAGCCCTAAACAAGGCCTAAAAACCAACACTAGGTTGATCCTCGGAACGTCCCGTCTAGGGGCAGCAAACTACACCCTGCATGCCGCCGGATCCTCCAACCCTTTGTAAGGCCTAACTATTGCAGATATTAAACTAATCCTTGATGAATCAAGGATCGACCATAACGGATCAGATCTACTAAACAAAGATCAAGCGGGGTGCCGCCCCCGCACCCATGATGAGGCACAAGGACGGCTAGACGCGCAAGGGTTGCACTACGCGAGCATATGATGCTAAGAACAATGCTAACCCTAACGCGTCTACGATAACTACGTTGCTCGCCATCAAAAACGCTTCCAGTACGAGCAACGCATGAACAACTAGGCAGGCTTGTGCTGCCTAGATCGCGAGATGCGATCTAGGCAGCATGATGCTTACCGGAGGAACCCTCGAAACGAAGGAGTTGGCGATGCGCCGAGATTGGTTTGTGTTGAACGTTGGTTGTTGTTTATTCCATAAACCCTAGGTACATATTTATAGTCCAGGGGACTTTCTAATGCGGTCGTGCACTAAACCGTGCACGAGACAAACTCTACGTAACCTACTAAGTAAAGATACACGGGCTAACTAGCCCAAACTTGATACACAAGGCCGATTTACATATCTCTCCACGCATATATCTTCAAGTTCGTCTTGATCGCGGCCCACCTCTGGCTTGGTCAAATACTGGTGATAACAACCCCTCTTATTACCCATGTACTGATTTTATGCGGAATGCAGGAATCCTGCAAGATGTTCAAACACTGATTTCCAATGCAGGGTTGGAAGGTTTTACTGTTGGTGAACCTTACCAATATGCTAAACTAACGGTGTCGGTTGTGCAGGATTTTGAATTTCATCGGTCTCAAACTAACCCCATGGTCCGATACAAGATTTATAACAAAACTATCAACTTGCCTTTTAGTGATTTTTGTGCAGCAATTAGAGTGCCGCAGTGGGGATCCTGCGAGAAGGTCAGGGGAACGCCGCGGGAGCTCTCAAATCTTTATACAATGATTTGTCATGGGAGAAGCTTCTCCGATGATGGTGGTAAGATCAGTAGCATTCAACTCCCAGCCTATCCGCTACTTTGCTTATTTCGTTACAAAGTGCGTTCTTGCTAGAAAGAATGCAAGTAAGTTGTCTGTCCAAGATATGGCTTTCTTAGCTGCCGCTTTGCAACAGGATAGGACTTATAATTTGGGTGCTTTAATAGCTTGTAGACTTGCTACTAACCGTGAGAAGGGAGGAATTTGTGGAGGTTTTATCGCCTCTCGCTTATTAGCTATGCATGGTGTAGAACCTCACCATCAAGATATTCCGCTTTCCATGGAGAAACTTGATATTGTTTCCATGATTAAACATGAGTTTATTTCAGATGCATCTAATTTGAACAACTTGTATTATAGGATAACTTTGTATAAGAAAAATTGGAGAATAACTAAGAAAATTGAAAAACTAGTACGATTGCATGCACCTGTTCTGCTTAACCTTGATGCCAGGAAAGGGTGGTCGATCACAGAAAATGAGTTAAATGCATACATAGAAAGAGAAGGCCATCATGCAAGGGACGGCACGGAGGAGGTCGAGGAGCACCCCGACTCTTCATCCGATGCAGCAAGCTCTTCATATCAACATTATGGTCATGTGGAGCCTCCACGACATTCTTCTGCGCAGGGGCCTTATTATCACTCCATGTACGATCCACCGGCGTGGAACCCCGACCCTCGTTGGGAATGAACTCCACTTAGGCCAAAAGCCTAAGCTTGGGGGGAGGTATACCGGCATCACTCATTCTTTGCATATTATGGTTGCTGGATACTTGTACATACTCGTTTAGTTTCTTAGAGTGGTTTTCTAATGAGAGGAAGATGATATTTGGGGAAGTGCTGTCCAAAAACAGATTCTGTGCTGTTACCAAAAAAATTCGTACGCACAGCCAGAACGTTATTTTGAGTTGCAAATTTTTGAGCATGTGCCCCAGGTTTTTATCTAACTTTCATTAGTTGAACACTTTTTGAGCTGAGCAATGGAAGATTTTTGTTAATTTCGATTTCTGTACTGCTGTCAGGTTTTGGCAGATTTCTGCCATCCTGCTTTTCTGTGTTTCTTTTAGTTTGCATTCTATTGTTTCCGCTTTGTTTCTTTCCTAAAACACAAAAAGACCAAAAATATTTATGTTGTTTCTCTTCACCATTTTTTTATTTGGTTCTTTGCTCTTATTTTACTTTATTTGCTATCGTTAGTTTGCTATTAGAAAACCCAAAAAGATTTTGCTTTGTTTTCTTGTTTCCTTTTGTTCTTGTTTCTAACCCAAAAACATCAAAAATATTTGTTGTTCTTCTTTGGTTTTGTAAAGTTTATTAGGGAGTTCAGAGGTCTCCGGTGGTTGGAGCTTGGTTTCATTCCATATTATTATTCAAGCTGCACAAGTGAAAGGCAATAATGACGATCTACGGCAATTTGACTCGTGGTGAGAGGCTGGTATGAACTCTATTTGTTTTCATTTTTGTACATATACTCATCCATGTGAGCATGCTTAATTGGTTCATGTGAGGTATATGTCATTTAATGAAAGTCTAGTAGTTTATGATCTCTCATGATTAGTTCCAATCTATTAATAATGAGTAGCATGTCATGGATATTTGCTTGCATTGTTTTATTCGTAGATCGGTATGACATTGTGGTATCCTCCTCTGAATAATTCACTTGAATCGACTTGGCACATGCTCACGCATGCATATGACTAAACAAAAGTCAATTAAGCCTCGATGATTTACTTTGCTTCAGAGTTCTTGTATCACTTTTATGCCTCCGTTAATTTTATTTTGCCGCAAGCATGATTATGCCAGTTATTACCCTCTTGATTGTCGCTTCCCAGTCTATTGCTAGCCTCCACTTGTACTGAGCGGGAACGCTGCTCGTGCTTCCAAACACCTGAAAACCAAGTATTCCAAAGTGTCCACCATAAATACCTATGCATGGCATTTCAAACCATTCCAAGTAAATTCCCATGTGCTACCTTTAAACCTTCAAACTACTTCTCAATTTGTGTTAATGTTTTATAGCTCATGAGGAAATATGTGGTGTTTTATCTTTCAACCTTGTCATTTACTCCGGACAGACTTTCACCAATGGACTAGTGGCACATCCGCTTATCCAATAAATTTGCAAAAAGAGCTGGCAACGGGGTTCCCAGCCCCAATTAATCAACCTTCATTAATAATTCTCTTCACGTGTTTTGCTCGATTCATCGATAAGCAATTTAACTCGCAAATAGACACTTCCCCATGGTATGTGAATGTTGGAAGGCACCCGAGGATTCGGTTAGCCATGGCTTGTGTAAGCAAAGGTTGGGGAGTGTCATCCATAATGAAACTAAAATACATGTGTAAACAAAAGAGAAGAGGGATGATCTACCTTGTTGGTAGAGATAACGTCCTTCATGGGAGCCGCTCTTGAGAGTCTGGTTGGCGAGGTGGTTAGAGTACCCACTATCATTCGTTGACAACAACAAACACCTCTCAAAATAATTTTACTTCTGTCTTTGAAAATGAAAAAGCTCTAGCACATGTTAATCCCTGCTTCCCTCTGCGAAGGGTCAATCTTTTACTTTTATGTTGAGTCACCATCCTTTCTTTGAGCACTTTCTTGAGAGCATGACTGTCATTCTTAGTACAATATGCTTGTCCCAAAATATGATCGACTGTGGTATAACTTTGATGCTTTTCTCTTTGACAAATTTACTTCTAGTCTTTCTATGAACTTCAGAGGTGCCTGGGCATTTATGTTTTGCTACAAATACAGGCAAGCGAGATACCACTTTATCATATCTTTCTATGAACATTGCAATCCTGCTTATTGAAGTGTTTCATGATGCTTGTTATTAGTTTGTTGGTATCTCTTTCATGATTGACACAGTTACTAGATGACTTTATTTGCATGAACCTTATTATGAATTGCTTAAGCACTTGCCATATCATGAGAATATTTACATCATATGAACAAATGTGTTCGTGAAAGTTCTTTTATCGCACTCAGTTGTTAACTGAATTGCTTGAGGACAAGCAATAAGCTAAGCTTGGGGGGGGGGGGAGTTGATACATCCAAAACGTATCTACTTTCCCGAACACTTTTGCTATTGTTTTGCCTCTAATTTGTGTATTTTGGATGCAACTAACGCGGACTAACGCTGTTTTCAGCAGAATTGCTCTAGTGTCTCGTTTTTGTGCAGAAATCCAACTTTCGGGAAAATCCTTGGAATTTATACAAAAGGCCCTATTTTTCCAGAATACTGACGGAGCCAGAAGGGCAAGCCAGGTGGGGGCCCGAGGCCCCCACACACTAGGCCGGCGCGGCCCAGGAGGGGGGCGCGCCGCCTTGTTGTGTGGGCGCCTCGGCGGCCCCCCGACGCTCTCCTTCGGACTATATACGTCTTTCGACCTAAAAACGCGAGGGGTACGTCGATATTTCCAGAGACCATCCAGTACGCCGCCGCCATCGCGAAACTCCGCCTCGGGACCAGAAACTCCGTTCTGGCACTCCGCCGGGACGGGGAATTGGAGGGGATCTTCACCGCCATCACCACCGACGTCTCTCCATCGACCAGCCATGTTTCCCCCATCCATGTGTGAGTAATTCCCCCGCTGTAGGCTGAAGGGGATGGTAGGGATTGGATGAGATTGATCATGTAATAGTCACAAGATTGTTAGGGCGTGGTGCCTAGTATCCGTAGATGTTACTTTTATGATATTGTTGCAACTTGTTATGCTTAATGCTTGTCACTAGGGCCCGAGTGCCATGATCTCAGATCTGAACATGTTATTGTTTCATCATGATATGCATTGTTTATTGATCTTACCTGCAAGTTGTATACACACGTTGCTGTCCGGAACCCGAGGCCCTAAAGTGACAGAAATTGGGACAACCGGAGGGGAAGGCGGTGATGTGAGGATCACATGTGTTCACGGAGTGTTAATGCTTTGCTCCGGTACTCTATTAAAAGGAGTACCTTAATTTCCGATAGTTTCCCTAGAGGCCCGGCTGCCACCGGCTGGTAGGACAAAAGATGTTGTGCAAGTTTCTCATTGCGAGCACGTACGACTATATATGGAACACATGCCTATTGATTGATTAGTACTTGGATACCGCTTTATTATTACCTTCAAATGCCCTACCATGGTTGTTACATGAATTCTCTCATCCATGCAACGCCCGTTCATCCGTCCCTGTGCCTACAGTATTTTAATCCTGCTGTTTACTATAATCACTACTGCTGTCCTTATTTCCCCGCTCGTCGTTATTTCACTATTCCTACTTGCTATAAAGCTGTTGCTACTCGATAAACTCTTGCGAGCAAGTCTCGTTTCCAGTGTGCAGCTGAATTGACAACTCCGCTGTTAAGGCTTACAAGTATTCTTTGTCTCCCCTTGTGTCGAATCAATAAATTGGGTAATACTTCCCTCGAAGACTGGTGCGATCCCCTATACTTGTGGGTCATCAGTAGGCTTGATAGTATTTTTTGAAAATATTTGTTTGAAGGAAATGAAGTTTAGTGGTAATTGAGATGCATGCCGAAACTAAAAGCTGAGAGTCAAAACTATGATATTGCTTAAAGCTTGTCTACAAACTTATGTGCACACTCTTGGGATGCTAACAACTCCACTGGCTTACGAACGATTTGTGGATTCAAAATCCCAATTTCAGCTATTGAGTTGAATGCACGGGTAGCGAGCTACTTGTGTGCAACCATTAGTACTCTTGAGTTGTACAAAAATATTGCTAATTGGAAACTATTATGGAATCCAAATGAATCACCTAGAAAGTTTTGGCATGATCATGATACTATTAGATGAAATTTCTTAAAAGACAATGAATAGAAAAAAAATGTTTTGATAGCCTTGATTTATTGATGTGGGAGTTAATGAAACACTCCATTGTTATGCTTCTTTTGACACGATCTATTACTCTTAATATATAAACATAAACAAAGAGCAATAGGAGGATCACTAGTTTGATTTCAAGGTAGATTTACTTTTGACATGAGGCATAGAAGTTGTAGGTGATGTCTTAAGGACTGACATAACTGTATTGGTGTTTCCTTGTATAATTATGTTACATCTCACTTCTATCTTGGGGAAGTATAGTATATCACCTCGTACCGTGAGTTTTTCTACCCAAGTTCATTTCTCGCTATGATTCTTTTTCACTGTGTCACTCGAGTGCGAGTAACAACTAAGCTTGTGAAAGTTGATAGCTTGAAATTTTGCACTATTTTACTGAGGTCTTTAAGTATACTCTTACTCATATTGTCACCCATTTCATGCTCCATCTAGATATACCTATGCCTATGTTGCGTACTTACAAGTTCTTGTTCACTTTCATTCGAGCTTTGCAAATTTAGTAATTTTAGTAGGATTTTATTATGTTTCCCTTGTCTTTTACATGTATTCAGGAGTATGGACAATCATGGAAAAGGGAGGCAAAAGGACCAAGAGGGTACAATATGGGAGAATCATAAGCACCGGACTTAGCCATATGAGGTGTGGGAAAAGTGATATTTTTCCAACATCTTATATTTAATATCTAAGGCCATGGTGTTGTAGCCCTCATCTATATGAGTTCAACGAGCCGAAGAACACCCAAATTGGCGTTCGTATGAATAAATGATGGCCAATATACGAAAGTCCAGTAACTTTAGCGACCATCGGTATGGGTAGAGCTCGTCCATACCATACGGCCATACGGGGCTCCGTCGGCTCTGTTTTGTCAAACGGAACAACATTTGTGAAGGCCGATGGGCATATTCGGCCCCTAGCTCCGTCGGTTCGCGAAACCGACTTCAATAGTGTCTATTTAAGGAGGGGAGGAGGCACCATTCATCCACGCCCAAAGGGGCGGAGCCCTGCCGCTCCGTCGTTGCCGCCGTATCCACAACCACCGCCTCCATCACCATCTCCACCAACACAGAAGAGGAGTAGGATACTAGGATCTTGAAGGGCAACGCATCAATCTCCATCATCATCATCAACGTCTACATCTCCAGTCCCCTTCGTCTACTTGGTTGTGATCCGAACTCTATTAGGATTTACACTTGTATGCAATTGTACCTTCATATTCATATTGTCATGATGTTTATCCCGGCCCTTCATGTATGAGTAGTTCCTTTGTTTTTTGGGAGATATGGAGATACCCTAGTAATATTATAATGTGAGGTAAATATGACTTATACCTTTGATATATGAATGTGTGTTAGTTCTCTCTCTTGATATTATATGTTGTGCACCATGTAATATTTGCCTTATGGTCTCGAGAGGAAACTACCATTTGAAGTGTGGTAAAGTGTACGACGAGAAGTGACATTACCGTATCGACACTTTAACACATGGAAGAGGGGGATAAGGAGGAACTCACTAAGCTCATATCGATAACCATGGGGTAAAACCCTTAATATCAATAGTCAATATGTGGCTTGCAGAAGACTAGCTGATGTGGTTATTTAGAGATGCGATGACCGATGACTTTCTGGGCGCATCTTATTATGGATCTCTCCCCACAGATAGCATAGCAAAGACATTATTCATCCTAATCATAAGTAATACCAATACTAGTGGTGGAACCTAAACTCCTTGAGAACCCCTCAACCATATCACAAACACACTCAACCATCACTCTCTAGATTTAGTTTACTTTTGCTATTTGCTTTGCTTTTAGTTACTTTAAACCATTCTCAAATCATTGTCATCTTAGCGACTTATAGTATAGGCTATTTCCAAACCACGGTTTAGGTGTGAACGTGGCTGCGCCTCACAACGCAGTTGCGGGGTTGTGTTTATAGCCATTTGCAAAGCTTCTCAGGGACGAAGTTATATAAATTATATTTTCTGCTACAAGTACCGCAACAACCCTGTTTTTGATCGCATGAACCTAGTCATCACTTAGTCACCACTGCCCTCTTCACTCCCCTCTCCGTACGCCACCACACTCATAGTTATCGACTCCCATGAACCCTAGATCGACTCAGAAAATTTGAACTCACCAAATCCCACCGATGTTACTAACTGACGTCCACACTCTTGATCATGGCAATGATATGAATCCCAAGTTGAAGAGCTAAGGTTGTCATGCTAGATTCTATGCCCCGATGTGGCCCAGCCTCCCCGTCGTAGTCCTCCACCTCGGTTCCTGATTCTGGAGTATGGTTTTCATCTTTCTTGTTCTTGTTCTTTCACTTCTGCATCTGCATCTTGTTCCTTTTACTTCCACCTATGTTACGGATTCTAATCGATATTGTCCCTTCCAAATCAAAGCGTGCATGCAGGATGGCGGGCATCTGGACTCCATTGCTTGCGTTCGGCACGCGGAGGATGGTTCGAACCTGTCATGCGTGGAGAAAGCCAACCATGTCGCCGCCATTGTCGTAGTACCGTGCGAAGCTGGCCATGTCACTGCCATTTTTGTATCGTAGAAACTCACATAATAGAGAGGCGCTTCAATGTTAGGTTGGTGAGATTTCTCCATTTGTCATGTGATAAATGGAGGAATATAGTTATATGAGTTTGCACTGTAATCATATTATAATATTATTATGGATCTGATATCTTGATGAAACCAAAATTACTATCTTCATAGAAGAATTGATCACTTCATTTATGAATTTTTTATTGTGAATAACTTTGGTGCCACAAAATATCTACCAACATCAACATATTTTGAAACAGAGTTTTAAGATTTAATATATGTCAAATCTTGGATCATTTTGCAACGTATTTTGATTAAGAGTACTGTACAATCTTCTACTACTAAAAAGACAACTGCCACTCTTGTTCATAATGTCCTAGTGTTTTACTATGCATGTAGTATTTCTTTTGTTTTAGTAGTATGCATGTAGTATGCATGTATTATCCTATTTAGGATATCCCTAATTATCATATTATAACAAACACCGTAAGCATGGATTGCTTAGTTGTGCTATAGAATTTGTGGGCGGGATTCTACATTTTGTACTAAATATGAATAACTATGTTTTGGAAATAAGGAAAAACAACTAAGTTAACGAACCATTTGGGTGGAAAGTGGTATTGATTGGTTTATGTTGAGTGGTTACACCAGAGTCATGTCTATGGCGGTCGTGTGTATCACACTTGTGGACGGCCACCCAGGTATCAAAGAGATTGGAGACGTTCAAATTGAGAAGCTTTCCGTACAACCACAAGTCATATGGATTGTCTTGACTAATTAAGTTGTGAGAACCCAACCCATCATACATAGTGTGGGTATGGTACGATTAAATGCAACGAGGTATTGCCTATGAAAGGTCTTGTCTTAGCAAAATTGTGCATGATGGAAAAAATGGGTTGACTAAGTCTTGTGGGTAACTTGTACAACCTCTAGAGAGTATCATACTAGTACTTAGCCGTGTCCCGGTTACAAATAGTTCTGAGCGTCAAGACTTTGAAGAAGTTGAAGAATCTCCTCATCCCAATTTTATTAAATTAAAACTTGGTGGGTGTAGGAGGATTCACCGGGATTTACCGGTGGTTTCTAGGTACATTGGTTTCTATCGATGGTACCGCTTAACATATAATGAAAGAGAGTGTTTCGAAAATGATAGGTAAAAGAAAAATTGATTTGTGCTAATCAGCCAAGCTCCACTTAGCCAAATGCGCATGTAATTATAGATAGGTATTAATTTTCTCGTGACACTTGCTAATACAATTCAAAAGTATTGACCCTTTGTGGCTGCAATGGCTGATGTTGCTGATTTTCGACGAGTGAGTTCCGATGTTTAGGGTTAGGAGTCTATCCTCAACATGCTCGCCTGTGAAATGTGAACACGAAGAACTCCATGCTATATATGTTTATTTCGTTGTAAACTCTAATGTAATGTTAGCTTTGTGCTACGCAACAGGGATCGACACCAAAATTCTATCCAGGCAATAAATCTATCAACCCATCTAAAATCTACTACTCCATTACTTTATTATTTTCTGGTATGACCAAGTTGAAATCACCTCTGAATGTTGAAGGCCCCTCCTAATTTCAAAACAAATCATGTAATTCAAAAATAAAAACTTGCCCACCTTCTTCATAAGGAGAGCCATATAGTGTAGTGATTATAACAGTTACGTACTGACTTTATTCTTGACTGCAACACTTATAGAAAAACTCCTAACATTCCAACTGATTGCCTCAAAAAGATCACCATTAACACCTACTCCGGCAGGCAGAGCGCACTGACTCTGGACTGGCACCGCAGCAGTCATCAGTGCCCTCTCATCTCGTCCACCCATCGGTCAGAGCCGCGCACACGCGGCCAGAGCGGCGAAGCCTTCTCTCTCACCGCATTCGCGTCGCACGATCGAGCTGCACAATCGTTCTGCAACCTGCCCTCCCTGTCTCCCCCTACACTTCTCTTCTCTGTCTCCGGCGCATGGTCAAGCGCGGCGCGGTCCCCGACCACCGTATGTGTGTGTACCGGCCGGTTGCTTTACGCACCACGCTAGCCGTGCACGGTTTTCGCTACAGTTTTAGCTTGCGTGGGCGGAGGCTTCCCGCCGGTGCGGTTTGAACTCGTAGCGAAAATGATTGGGCCGCAATCGCTTTTGCGCGAGCTGCGTGGAGTGCAAAGCGATGAGCCGTAGAATCTGCAGGAAAGCGGGAGTGTGTACTACTGTACTGTGTCTGTGTGTGGGAACGTACCCCAAAACTGGGTCGTTGACGGGACGCGTCGTCGAATCTTACTTACTCTGTGACTGAATGACGTTTGCGCAGGCTTTTTCCGGTCGGCGTCGGCGTTCCTCAACCTGCTCATGGGCACGCTCAAGATCGTCGCCTCCACCGCGCCCGCCTCCACCGCGCCTTCGTCATCGACCCGCCGTCCCTCTTCTCCGTCATGTGGAAGGTAACCACTATAACTCCGGCCATCACATCGGCCATGGCATGTTCTCATTCATGCTGCGTTGCTGACCAAGAAAGTAAACGTGTTCTTGTTCGCAGGGAGTGAGGCCGTTCGTGGAGCTGGCGCCGGCGACGGCGGTGGTGTGCTCGCTGGACTTCGAGGACTCGCTGGAGGACGCCTCCTTCACCGCCTACCCGCGCACGGCCTCCCTCCGCTTCGAGCCATCCGGCGCGGCCATCCTCACCACCATGCCCAAGCCGGGCGGCGGCGGCGGGGTCGTGGGCTCCGCCTCCTCGCGCTTCGCATTCAACGTCTCCGACAACGCGCTCAAGCCGTGGTACCTCTCCACCACGCCGGCAGCACCCACGCCCGGCCCACGCTCCATCATCCCCTCCTCCAGCCCGTCCCTCGTCGGCGCGTCCCCGCTCTCCGCGCGCTCCTTCTCCTTTGCCTCGCCCGCCGCGCGCTCCACCCCCGTCCACCACCACCGCGTGCCGCCAACACCCTCCGCCGCCGCCGCCAAGGGACACAACAAGAATACCCCCGCTCCCGCACCGGCTCCCCTGTCCACGCCGCCGCAGCAGCAGTTCCCGAGGACGCCGCGGCCGTCCTTCCTGCAGTCGCCATTCACGTTCCGCAAGGACGGGCAGGGCGTGCGCCGCGTGGAGCGGGAGCGCGACTCCTTCCTGCCATTCCTCCGCTTCTACCGCCGCCCCTACGACGAGATCTCCTACCGCGCCAGGATGCGCCCCCCGCTCGGCGGACTCATCGCCATCGTCGACGACAAGTTCAGGCACAAGCCGGCTCAGCATCCGCAGCAGCAGCCGCGCCGGCACGCCGCGGTGCTCCACCACCATCACCAGTACCAGCAGCAGCAGCACCACCATCACAACCACCACCACCAGAGGATCTGATTCTGAGCAGACTCGTGCATGCTGCCGTGCCATGCCGGCCGGTCGCCTGAAGTCCTGAACCCGAGAAAGCGATCGAGCGTCTTCGATCTCCATACAGTTTACAACATAATGCAATGCTAGTATCTTGCTAAGTTCATCTTTTTTGGCAACATTTCCCCAACCCCAGTAGTATTTAGTATGCTTATTATGATACCTTCTTCGTCATTGAGCCAATGTAAAATAACATCCCTGAAATTGTGAGTAAAATCGGCCCCCTTTCTGCTCAGATTGCTTGTTCGCTTCTCTGACTTACCAAGCATGTTATTGGGTCAAAACTTGTATGTTGCTCATCTCAGATTACCAAGCATGGTCGTCGCGGGTCAAAACTTTTCTTACAGAGTTTGTTACTCTTACGTTTGTGAAACACGTGACGAAAGTCATTGACTCTTTCACATTCAAAATCTGAACTCCACGTTTGGAGGAAGAAATTTATGAACCGGAGGCAGCCCGGCCGGTTCAATGCATGATGACGATGCATCATTTGCTTACTCAGCCTGTGATGCCACCACGGACCGTTGAAAAAAATTCAAACATCCAAAGAGAAAAGCAACTCACATTACTCCTTTTCTTTCCTTTCCGATCTTTTACACTAACCCTGTCGGCCACCTCACTGATTAAGCACATGTAGCTTTGCGACATGTATTGCATGGAGATTAGCTACATGTATTGATGTATACGTACGCTTACGAGTTCCAATACGCCTTTTCATTTGTTTTCTTCCCCTGTGTGCTACGTAAGTTGGTTTTACTTTGAGGCGATGATCAGAGCAGGGTTGCTGACGCGCGCTTTAGGACTTTTTTTCCCGCAAGAGCTTACAAAAAGGAGCACCAAAGCAAAGCAGGCCGTGGAATTGAACGACGGTCGACGGAGCACATCATTTCTTACTGAATTCAAGTTTAAACTTTTGAATAAATCGCTAGTAAGCATTGCGATACAGCACCGGCGTGAACAGCTTCTTTTCCTCGAGCTCTGGTAAAGCCAAGAACGGTGGGCATGCATAGCAATCTTCTTTTGCGGCGACCTAAACAATTGATCGATCGCCTGCGACAGGTAGTGACCAAGTAAGCTTGCTTTCATTGATCCAGAGGCAGGATCTGGTTCAAGTGTGGACCTAGATCGCGAGCTATGCAGGAGTAGCCACTTTGGTTCTGTCCGAGGAGGATCGATCACTGCTCCATTTGTGTTTTAGTAACACGACTTATCCCTCCTTTTCACGCGATTACATGAAAAATACGAAATAATCTCCCTTTTTATAGACCGCGTGCTGACATTGTCCACGCCTGCCCTGAAATGTTGCTGGACTCGAAAGTAGCTCGGTGCAGCATACTTGTATTGTCTCGCTATGTAATGCAAGGTATGTATCCGCATGGACAATTGTGTATAACCCATCTTTCCACACAAGGAGCTCGCTCATCCAGTGCACTCCTGCCGTTGAATATGCTCCATGGTTGTAGACACCTTGATGACTTCCAAAGGGCCTCAAAAGAACAGATACGACCATCTATATCTACAACATGATTGGGATCGTCTTGGATTCAATCTTGTGTTCGAGGACATGATGCTCCCGATTTGAATTTTGGTGGCTGCACCAATAAGTAAGTAAAAAAACAATATGAACTTTTAAAAGGTTTCTTTTCCTGACTTCCAATATACGAAGGGATTAATCCCTCCAATTTCCATTAAGGAGGCTGATTCCAGAAGATATGTATAAAACATAGAAACAATTTCGCTAGTTCTTAGTCGACTGTGAAACAACTATTTTTAGTCGACAATATGATTTTCTCAAACCGGACATTTTGATTCACAAACTGATCATTTCATAATTTTTTTCTTATGAATCATAGAGGATATCTTACATTCGGGAAAAAAAATTCTACATAGGTTGTTTGATTATTAAGATTGCAATAATGGGGGCCTATTTGGTGTATGTACAAGTCCTTAATTATAAAAAGCACATAATATTGATAGGAAAGCATGTGTAAACCAGAAGATTAAAAACACATGAATTTCTAAGCTTGTCTGTTTGGTTTGCAGAATAGAAAAGGCACATGAACACTCACAAACACAAAGAAATTAAAGCCAAACCACATGAAACATGTTATAATTACGATGTTCTAATAAGCTAACAAAACTCAGTTCGCTCTTGTACTTCGTGCATAGGAATTCTAAAAATAGGTCCAAGTGGATTGAAAAATTCGTATATTTTTTTAAGTGGTATTAAAGGAAAACTTTCTCCGTTTTTTCTTTGTTAAGTTCCATTTAACCAATCCTATGATGTTCGTCCACTTTTCCTTAGAACCAAAGAGACACTTATGACCGTTTTTGGAATTATTAATTTGCACTATATTTTGGAGAAAAAAATTATCCACTCAAATCTATTGCTATAGTTTCTTTGTTTTTGCATGTGTTTTGTTAGGCAGTAATTATGCTAATTAATACACCTATGGATCCTTTAGTTCAACCAAATTTATAGGGTTTTCAGTAGAATTTAGATCCTTGTGGATTTTTCATAGGTATGTTATTTGATTCTCACGATTGGAATCCTTGGTTATTTTGTTATAGGGATCAAGAGGACATGCCACCTTTATATGTAGGATGTCCCTATACATATATAGTAAAAATATTGTGAATCAAATAAGCACTGAGGTCCTTTGTGGTCCAAACATGAGAATTTTCTATAGAGTTTCTTTAGTTCCACAGAAGGATGTTTTTCAATATTCACAATTTCAGTTGCGTTGTTCTCTACACTATAATTCCATAGGTATGTAGAAGAGGTTAGATCTCTTGGAAAAAATAATATGTGTGTCACTACAGGAATTGGCCGAGACGCCGACGGCCGGCTGCCCTCGGCGTAGCCACGCCTGGCCCTCGGCGTAGGCTACGCCGACGGCAGCCCTCGGCGTATCGCCTCGGCGTCTGGGTCCCTCGGCATAGGTAGGTGGGCCGTCGGCGTAGAGCTAGCCCTCGGCGTACGTGTGCTACACCGACGGCCGGCGTGCCCCTCGGCGTAGACGCCCTCGGCGTAGCATCCACGGCAGGCCGTCGCCGTTAACGGCGGGCACCATACGCCGACGGTGTAGCCCTCGGCGTAGCGAGCGACGTGGCGGATCGACGTGAGCCCAAACCATGCAGACGCCGACGGTGTAGCCCTCGGCGTAGCGAGCGACGTGGCGGGTCGACGTGAGCCCAAACCATGCAGACGCCGACGGCCGGCTTGCAGAGGCCGACGGCCGGCTTGCGAGACGTGGCGCCCGTGCTGCTTTGCTTGCGCCGCACGCCAGGCCTCTATGCCGACGGCATGGCCCTCGGCGTAGCCTTGACCATATGGTCGCAGCAGGCCCCTATGCCGACAGCATGGCCCTCGGCGTAGAGCCTTCTCCAAATTTTTTTTTCCCAGCAGTTCACAATTGGCAGTACAGCAGTTCACAATTGATAGTAAAGCAGTTCAGTTACGACAGTACAGCAGTTCATACATCCAAATTCATCGAAATTCACCGAAATGAACCGAAACACCGTAATTCACCATAATTCACCATAATTCACCAAAATACACATAGTAGCATACAAGAGGAGAGTGCCATGTCATCCAAATACATAGTAGTAGGTAGCACATGATAGGAATAGTAGTAGGTAGCAAGCAAGAAGACCGGTAGCGACTAGCGGAGGAAGGACCCGGGCGGGGTGTGTCCGCCCACATCGTTGGCGAAACGAGCAGCCCGGGGTTGCGCTCCGGTAGAAGCTGCAGAAGAACCACCTGGAGAAGGACCGGTGCTACGCCCAGGAGAAGTCGACGGAGAGGCACCGGGAGTAGTCGGGAGTAGTCGACGGAGAGGCACCAGCAGAACGCCCGAGAGACCGACCACCTTCATGAACCGGTGTGACCTCGCGCCCACCCGGCGATGCCCGGTTCCCGGACCATCCCGTTCCCTACGTGTTCCCTACATGTTAGCAACTTGCGAGGCAAAGGAAAGTGGTAACTACCGGTTTGGCAAAGAACTTACCTCCGGTGTGGATCCGTAGTAAGTCGCAGCGAAAGCCGCCTTCGATGGCATGATAGGCATGTCCCCCGCCACGGTAACTCGAGCCGGTGGCGGTGTACCAGTAGACATAGAGATCATCATTTCCCGCAAGATAGGTTACAAGTTAGGCTTTGCGAAATAAAGCATCAAACCGAGACTTGTCATCTACTAGCGGAGAAGAAAGATTCAGACTTACACCTATATACGCCATGTAGGCCGTATTCTGCCTATTCCACCGCGCAGCGGCTCTGCTGATACGCTTCATTGCGGGCTTCGAAGGCCGCCTCGAACTCGGGCTACAATTTCGAAACAATGAATCTCGTAAACACTTAGCCATGTAGGAAGGAAAACCGGAAAGAGGATGAAAATGAGGAAAACTTACATCGTAGGCGGGTGGACGAGCGGGCCGTGGACGAGGCCGGGGGCTGTCGGCGGTGAGGGTATGCTTGAGACGCGTGTAGCTCGTGGGCTGGGGTAGGCTTGACCGCCTTATTCAGTAAAGGGGTAACGGCCATGCGGACGCCCGCGCCCCGACAGGACCAACGACTCCTCGTCGACCGGAATGCTCAAGGGGTCATCCACCTCGGGGTGACGAGACTTGACCATGTCGCAGTAGTCCTCCTTGGCGGCCTTGGCATTGCCGTAGTATTGTGGCTGAGGCAATGCGGGATTGGGCTTCTGCTTCGTCCGCATCATGTCATATATCTGGGCATCATGAAGCACCACCCCGAGTGCTGCCTCGGCCACCCGCATCGCGAAAAGAAAAGTTATGCGTACCACAAATGTAACATGACGGGAAATGAAAGAAGGTCGTTCAATGTATATACATACCATTTTCCCCTTGTAGCGGGTGTAGTCGCGGTTTCCCGCGCAAGTGTGTGCCACCGGTGCCTCGGTTCTCCATGTTCCGCCTCGACACGGCCGCAAACTCCTCATCCTCCCCGAGCCACCTCGCCCTAATTAGCTCCTCCCATGCCTCCCTATGCTGCTCGGCCCACTCGGGACAAACCTGAAAACGCAATACTCAACTCAAGATAATCCAATGAAAACTTAGCAACAATGTAGAATCTCATTGACATTTTACTCACCGACATGTACTCCTCAATGGTCATTGCCCATTCATCCGTAGGCTGGTTACCAACATAGTACTCCTTCTTGACCCTCTTACCCTTGTTAGCCCGGAAGGCACTAGCGCCGGTGAACTTTTGGTTGTACCACCGCTCGCGGTGTCAACCTCTCGCAAGCGCCACGCAAAGTGAGACGCGCCCGCGTGTCATGCTCCGGGTCCACACGATAGAAGCACTTCAATCATGCATAAATGAGTTGTGAAAGTCATGAGTTAGCACATTAGGGTCATTAACTATGAACGGTGCTCGAGAAATATATGCCTTACCCGAACTTGGTGGTCACAGCCTCGAGCAGCTGTCGCGAAGCCTACGGCAGGGGCATCCTCATAGTCCGCCCAAGTAGTGGCTAGCTTCGTCGCGCCACCGGGGACCGTGCTAAGGGGAGTGTATCTCGCCGGGCCGGAACTTCTTAATCGGAGCCCCAAGCAAGCCGTTAGGCATGCGGGGGGCTTGGCATCCCATGTCCAATTGCTTGCAAATAAATCACACATTAGTACACATGCCAAATTGTTTATTATGCCCAAGATGAAAATACATGTTCGAAATTTCTGAAGTAGTACACTTACTCATCGCTCGAAGGAATGATAAGGGCCTTGTCATCATGGGTCTTCGGCTCCTTCCTCGCATCGGGGACTCTAGCTTCTCCACGAAGCTTCAAGGGCTTCGGCGCACCCCCCATCCTCCATCACCTCCAACTCAGCCCTAGAGTCCGACTCGTGTGTAGACTCTGCCTCCATCTCCACCTCCCCACTAGACGGACCCTCTAGGAACAACTCGAGAGCCACGTTGCCGTAGCGCAGGGTGGCTCGTCAAAGTCCATGTGTACCCCGGCGCCACCTCGTCCTCCACCTCGTCCTCCTCGTCCTCCTCGTCCTCCACCTCGTCCCTCCTCGTCCTCCTCGTCCTCGTCCTCCATCGGTACCATTGTCGTAACGCGGATTGCGCACCGGGGCTCGATCACTCCGTCTAGTGGGTGGTCTAGGAATATTCCTCTTCACCTGCGAGAGTGTCTTAAGCAAGCTCTCGGAGTCTGCCTTGCCGCTGCTCATATTGTTCGACCACCCGCATTGAGAAGAATAAAACGAGTTAAGCACAAAGACATATTATATGAAGATACTAAGAATAAAAGGCACAATGCAATTAAGAAGCAGGTTGACATAATAAAATGTAGATACTAAGAATAAAAGGCACAATGCAATTAAGAAGCAGGTTGACAAATAAATACTAAGAATAAAAGGCACAATGCAATTAAGAAGCATGTTGACAAATAAATACTAAAAATAAAAGACCCTCACCAGCCATCATCGCTCTCACGCTCACTCTCATACTCCGTCTCTTTCTCTTTCTCTTTCTCTCGGATCACTATCACTATCACTATCTTGTGAGTACAAAGTTGAAGGGTCGACGGGTGGAGGCTCATCATAATTGTCATTCGCCTCAAGTAACTTCTCCAAGCATAGATATGTCCTTTAGATCCACCACCGACTCACCACGAGTTTCGCATCGTTCCCGAGGTCCTCTTCAACAAACGGTTCTAAAATATATTCCCCGAAGTCCCGTTCCTCTTGATAGAAAATCCCCTCGTATGTCACGGGGTCAATGTTGTTGTAATCATCCTCAGAGGGAATCGGTAGGTTACCATGTGGCGATACCTGGAAGACGACTTCCCAACCCTTGAGTTCCGCTTTCTGGCATGGGTAGGGCAAATAATAAACTTGCTTGGCTTGGTGAGCCAGAACAAAGACATCGGCTCCGCTATAGGTGGTTGAAGGCTTAACTTCAACTAACCCAATGGACTTATCACTTCTCTGTCCACCTATTGGGTCGAACCAATGACACTTGAACACGACGATATTGAGTTGCACGTTCGTACGATTGAATGTCAACTCGTATACACTTTGTAACCTTCCGTAGTAATCAAAGTTGTTGGCTCCTTTGGTGAAGACCCCAGTATTTATCGTTTTGGGATTCGCCCGGCCCTTCTGGTGCGTCTCTGTGTGGAAGCGAAACCCATTCACATCATACTTCTCATACTTGGTCACCTCACGGCTACAACCTTGGGAAACACATTTCAACTCATCTATCATATCAACGTTTCTCTCACGGCCCTACAAGAACATTTCAAATTTGTTGTGTGCATTAGTTACGTGTAATAAGAGGGACAAGTCACATGTTGCAATGTAAGAGGAAAGGTTAGAAATTACTTTTTCCATGAACCATGTCACAAAGTTTTTATTAATTCCGGGAGCACCCTCTTTCGATAGAGTGTCCATCTCCGAGGGTTCGGGCAATTCATCATACGGCCACATTTCATCCGTGAATTTGCTGAAAGGAGTAAATAAGCATTAGACCGAGACGAGGTTACTAGCTGCAAAGTAATTTGTTCACCATTTTACCTTACGAATGGGAACACTTCCTCCATGTTCATAAGCACATATAGCATTATACAATCCTTCTCTTCGTTCTCCAATTTATATTTTGTTCCTTTACCAGCCTTGCCACCGGGGAATTGGAATAGTTTTAGCTTGGGGTCATTCTCGGGCACGTCGACATTGTAACGAGTGACCGGGTTATGCTGAGTGGGAACATCATCGGGATAGTACGTTGTCGCGGCATCTGCCATCTCTCGAAGGCATATTGCCTCAGCTATGCATGCTTCAATCTTGGCCTTGTTTCCGGTTATCTTTCGAATATACTTAAACTCTCTCTCAATACGGAACCGCTAACGAAACCGCACCGGACCACCCAAGAGTGCCTCGTTGGTGAGGTGCACAATGAGATGTGCCATCGGAGTAAAGAAGCCCGGCGGAAATATCATCTCCAAATTGCATAGCAACTCCGGCACTCGTATGTTGTAGCTTTGCAATAACCTCGGGACATATCCGCTAGCACGGAGCGTGCGGAAGAAATGGCTCAAGCTGCGCAAGCACTCGCCGGACTTTCTCGGGGATATACCCTCGAAGCATCACCGGCATGAGCCGCTGAATCCATATATGATAGTCGTGACTCTTGAGCCCGGTGACTTTTCCCGTCGAAAGATTAACTCCCTTACTCATATTCGAGCAATAACCATCCAGGAACATCACGATGTATTTGAGCCACCGAATGCCTCCTTCTTTTGGATGGAATCAAGGCAGAAGTTGGCATGCGGCTTGAACCAATTCTTTTGACGGCCAAAAGGACGCTTCATGTGTAATTTTTCCCTATCACGGAGGATCTCAATATCGACTCTAGCCTTGACATTATCCTTTGACTTCCCGGGAATGTTCGGGCATGTGTGAAAGACGGACTCCGCGACATTCTTTACGATGTGCATCACATCGATGTTATGGGGAAGTTCGAGGTCCTTGTAATACTCGAGCTTCGTTAAAGCCGCCTCGTGAGTCCAGCTTGTGCGTTACACCATATCCCTCAAATTGATGGCCGGCTAGGCGTCGCCGCCGGCACGAGAGCACGTAGCTCGGCTTCAACAAGTGTACCATCAAACTTCGGCACATCTTTTTTTCATGCACAACTTTGCCCTTCTTGAAGTTCTTTTTGTCTTCTCTAAACGGATGCCTCCTTTTGAGGAACTCGTCGATTCGTGTCAAACACAACATACTTGCGACCCTTCAGTAGCCAAAGGAACTCAAGCCGATGCTCGCACACCGGGCATGGCCACTTACCAGCCGTACACCATCCACATGTTAGGGCGTACCCGGGCATGTCATGCATGGTATACCGCAACCAAACTCTCATGCAGAAGTTTGTCTTCGATGCTCGGTCGTACGTCAATGTCCCGTGGTGCCAAGAGTGGTTCAAATCTTCCACAATCGGCTGCATGTAGACACTCAAATTCTTCCCCGTGTAATGAGGGCCTGGAATGATCGCCGACGTAAACATGGTCTTCCTCGTCATTAGGACTCCGGGAGGGAGATTGAGCGGAATAACAAACACGGGCCAGCAACCGTAATTGGCGGTCGACATACCATATGGATTGAAACCATCCGTTGCTATCGCAATTCCGACATTCCGAGCCTCGGCTGCCTTAAGCGGGTGTTTTGTATCGAAGTTCTTCCATGCCGTACCATCGGATGGATGTCCCATCTTCAACTTCTTGTTTTCGTCCACGAATCTCTTCCCATACTTGTGCCACGTCATCCGTTTGGCTGTCTCCTCGTGCATGTAAAGCCGCTGGATTCTTTTTATGAATGGGAGATATCGAAGAATCGACTTTGCGGTGCTTGACTCGCCTCACCTGACCATCCTTTCCCGTTACCTCTTCATACCTAGACTCGCTTGCAGATGGGACGAGTACTTGTCCTCCGCATACCGTCTCCAAAATAGAACGCAGCCTTTGGGACAACAGTCTATCCTTTGATAATCCATGTTGAGGTCCTTCATCATTCTCCTCGTCGCGTGCGGGCTTTGGAGGCAGTACAATGATCTTTGGGCAACATGTTACCGCTTGTTTTCAGACTTGCTTCAAAGCCCTCACGGGTGGTGTTGTACCGGGTCTTGTCGGCTAGACATTGGGAGATGGCATCGAGCCGAGAAATCGCGGCGCCCTCGTACGAGAGGCCTCTTAGCCGCGGCAATCATATCATAGAAGGCCTTCGCGGTTGGCTCGGTTCCTCCGGTTCCGGCGGCGCCTCCGGTTCCGGAGGTGGCGAATCCGGGACATCGGCATGGACGAGATCATCTAGAAAGTCTCTAATTCCATCGTACTCATTGCCATTGAGCCGCTGCCGCATCACCTCACCTCTGTCACGCTCGCGCTCATCAAAGTCGATTTCCGCGACGTACCCATGCATATACCCATATTGCAGAAGGTGTCTATACATTTCATCCTTCCCACGACGTTGACGCTTCACGCAGCGAACACAAGGGCAAAGTGCCCGAACCAGCCCCTTTGTACCACGCGCTAACTCATTCACTAGAAAATGGGTCTTCCTTGTCCACTCATCTCGTTTTCTCGGCCGCACTAACACGCTCATTGTACATCCATCCATTATCGGCCATCCTCTCGCTTTATTGGGAGCCAAACCACGGACATAGCATTTATATCAAATAGGAAATTAAATGCATCATATTTTTATTTATTTTACCGGGCGAAACGCATGCATCAACCTACATCTCTACTAGGTGGGCTCCTAGCAGCCGCCGGATCCGTAGTTGGCTACGTTCTCCATGCTCTACCCCGGTCCAAGTCAGAATTTCGGCAAGCACCTCCCCGCTGCTCTCCCGATACACATCTCGGCAAAAAGCCGAGAGGATGTGCATCCGGAGAACAACGGGGAGGCGCCGCCGAAATCCCGACTCGGACCGGAGTAGAACATGGAAAACGTAGACAACTACGCATCCGCCGACTGTCCCGTAAATGCCGCAAGCGTTACGGTTCAAAATATGCGGACCACTAATGCATATTTATCCGCGTAACGCTCGCGGACGGGAAGTGACACCTAGGTTACGCAACTCGGACTTGGAAAATGAATCTAGTGACATAAGAAAATGCGGAGAAGGGGAGGCGATGTTTTAGCTCACCCTCGGCGACCGGAGAGAATCACGGACACGGCGGTCACGACGGAGCGGTCACGACGGAGCGGTCACGAGGTCGGCGGTCACGACGGCACCTATTTCCATTCATTAAAAAACAAATTATTTCACATTTCACATTTCCTATTTGTATTTCTATTTCACATTTTCTATTTCACATTTTCACATTTTCTATTTTCACCTTTCACAAACATTTCACATATCACATTTCCTATTTGTATTTCTATTTCACATTTTCTATTTCACATTTTCACATTTTCACATTTTCCATTCTATTTGTATTTCTAAATAGCATACAATATTACAAATAAAAGTTAAAAAAATGAGAAAAAAAAACTTACCATAGGAGAGGCAGGGGCGGGGTCGGGGAGGCAGGGGCGGCGGGGAGGCCGGAGACGGCGCGGCCGGCGGGGGGAGGGCGGCGGGCGGCCGGCGGCGGCGGCCGGCCGGCGACGGGAAGGGCGGGCGGCGCAGGCGGCGCAGAGGGCTGGCGGGCGGGGAGGTGGGGAGGAGGGCGGCCGGGGAGGGAGGGGCAGCGGGCGGCCGGCGGCGGGCGGCCGGCGGCGGAGCGGCCGGCGGCGGGGCGGCGGCGACGGGGAGGGGCGGGCGGCCGGCGGGGCGGGCGACGGGGAGGGGCAGAGGCTGGTGGCGGCGGGCAGGGGGAGGAGATGGGCGCGCGCGGGCGGGGGAGGAGATGGGCCTGGTCCGGCTCGACCAGGCCGTGCCCTAAATGGGTCCGGCGCCCCCCCTATGCCGAGGGCCGGCTATACGCCGAGGGTGGCCCTCGGCATAGACATTTTTTTTTTCTTTTTCCTTCTTTTTTCTTTACTGAAATTGAAATACACTTTGGGGCTTCAAAACAAATCGGAAAAATGCAAATAAGGTACCGTTGGATTCTTCGTGAAAAATACTTTAATATAAAATAAAATTTGGGACATAATATAAACTTTATAAAATCAAAATTTGACATACATGTCTATGTGGTTATATAGTGCCCTTTTAGGGTTTAATGTTTTCTCAAATAAAATATTTTTATAAGTTTCAAAACCTCCGAACAAAATAGAGCATTGTTGGAAAATCTTTTCAAAACCAAGTTTTATGAAAACTCTATATTTTGCAAAAACCTTTTTAATATCCTTTTGTGAAAACAAAATAATCATTATATACATTTGGCCTATATGTTTGATTTTGAAAATACTTTAAAACCAAAAGTCTTTGAATACACTATTTTGGAATTTAACTTGTAAATTACTTAAAAAAATTAATTCTTTGTGAAATTTCAATCAAGTTCAAACAATCAAGCAATAAATTTATTTTTATTTTACATTCCAAAATTTAGAAAATTTCGGGATGTGACATATAACATATCCCTGAGATTTATTAATTAATTATATAATTATCGTGATAAATTAATTAACTTGAATTTTGACAAGTTCTCTCGAATGAAAACACATTTTGATTAAGTTGCCTCATAATATATATATAATTAGTGTGCATGCATGGCCTACCATGCCCCAAAGTGTAGTAACCCCCTGTCCGAGAAGCCGGACACACCTGGGGGGGTAGCCTTGGATATAGAACCATCTGAAATCACTTTTGTGCATTCCATGTGGACACACACAAGTTTTGGGGCCATTCCCTAGATCCGATGCTCGATTTCCGACGAAACCCTAGTTCTCGTTGACCGCGCGGTCTACCCCTTTGATCGCATCCCATCGGGGGTCCCCCGGTGGGCATATGCCTCCATTTGAGCTTGGTTAGGTCATAGGTACATGTGGAAACAAACATCATCCCATATGATATCAAGTTTCTCTTCGGTTCACGTACGAGGGAGTTCCCTCCTATACATGCAGAATCTGCCCAAGTGTAGTAACCCCCTGTCCGAGAAGCCGGACACACCTGGGGGGTAGCCTTGGATATAGAACCATCTCAAATCACTTTTGTGCATTCCATGTGGACACACACAAGTTTTGGGGCCATTCCCTAGATCCGACGCTCGATTTCCGACGAAACCCTAGTTCTGTTGACCGCGCGGTCTACCCCTTTGATCGCATCCCATCGGGGGTCCCTCGTGGGCATATGCCTCCATTTGAGCTTGGTTAGGTCATAGGTACATGTGGAAACAAAAATCATCCCATATGATATCAAGTTTCTCTCCGGTTCACGTACGAGGGAGTTCCCCCTATACATGCGGAACCGCCCAAGTGTAGGAACCCCCGTCCGAGAAGCCGGACACACCTGGGGGTAGCCTTGGATATAGAACCATCTCAAATCACTTTTGTGCATGCCATGTGGACACACACAAGTTTTGGGACCATTCCCTAGATCCGACGCTCGATTTCCGACGAAACCCTAGTTCTGTTGACCGCGCGGTCTACCCCTTTGATCGC
This sequence comes from Lolium rigidum, assembly GCF_022539505.1. NCBI lineage: Eukaryota > Viridiplantae > Streptophyta > Magnoliopsida > Poales > Poaceae > Lolium > Lolium rigidum. The sequence goes on from NC_061510.1 coordinate 73,725,081, forward strand.
ATCCCATCGGGGTCCCCGTGGGCATATGCCTCCATTTGAGCTTGGTTAGGTCATAGGTACATGTGGAAACAAAAATCATCCCATATGATATCAAGTTTCTCTCCGGTTCACGTACGAGGGAGTTCCCCCTATACATGCGGAATCCGCCCAAGTGTAGTAACCCCCGTCCGAGAAGCCGGACACACCCGGGGGTAGCCTTGGATATAGAACCATCTCAAATCACTTTTGTGCATTCCATGTGGACACACACAAGTTTTGGGGCCATTCCCTAGATCCGATGCTCGATTTCCGACGAAACCCTAGTTCCGTTGACCGCGCGGTCTACCCTTTGATCGCATCCCATCGGGGTCCCCGGTGGGCATATGCCTCCATTTGAGCTTGGTTAGTTCATAGGTACGTGTGGAAACAAAAATCATCCCATATGATATCAAGTTTCTCTCCGGTTCACGTACGAGGGAGTTCCCCCTATACATGCGAATCCGCCCAAGTGTAGGAACCCCCGTCCGAGAAGCCGGACACACCTCGGGGGTAGCCTTGGATATAGAACCATCTCAAATCACTTTTGTGCATTCCATGTGGACACACACAAGTTTTGGGGCCATTCCCTAGATCCGATGCTCGATTTCCGACGAAACCCTAGTTCCGTTGACCGCGCGGTCTACCCCTTTGATCGCATCCCATCGGGGTCCCCGGTGGGCATATGCCTCCATTTGAGCTTGGTTAGGTCATAGGTACATGTGGAAACAAAAATCATCCCATATGATATCAAGTTTCTCTCCGGTTCACGTACGAGGGAGTTCCCCCTATACATGCGGAACCGCCCAAGTGTAGTAACCCCCGTCCGAGAAGCCGGACACACACTGGGGGTAGCCTTGGATATAGAACCATCTCAAATCAATTTTGTGCATTCCATGTGGACACACACATGTTTTGGGGCCATTCCCTAGATCCGACGCTCGATTTCCGACGAAACCCTAGTTCTGTTGACCGCGCGGTCTACCCCTTTGACTGCATCCCATCGGGGTCCCCGGTGGGCATATGCCTCCATTTGAGCTTGGTTAGGTCATAGGTACATGTGGAAACAAAAATCATCCCATATGATATCAAGTTTCTCTCCGGTTCACGTACGAGGAGTTCCCCCTATACATGCGAGACTCGCCCAAGTGTAGGAACCCCCGTCCGAGAAGCCGGACACACTCGGGGGTAGCCTTGGATATAAAACCATCTCAAATCAATTTTGTGCATGCCATGTGGACACACACAAGTTTTGGGGCCATTCCCTAGATCCGACGCTCGATTTCCGACGAAACCCTAGTTCCGTTGACCGCGCGGTCTACCCCTTTGATCGCATCCCATCGGGGTCCCCGGTGGGCATATGCCTCCATTTGAGCTTGGTTAGGTCATAGGTACATGTGGAAACAAAAATCATCCCATATGATATCAAGTTTCTCTCCGGTTCACGTACGAGGGAGTTCCCCTATACATGCGGGATCCGCCTAAGTGTAGGAACCCCCGTCCGAGAAGCCGGACACACTCGGGGGGGTAGCCTTGGATATAAAACCATCTCAAATCACTTTTGTGCATTTCATGTGGACACACACAAGTTCTGGGGCCATTCCCTAGATCCGATGCTCGATTTCCGACGAAACCCTAGTTCTGTTGACCGCGCGGTCTACCCCTTTGACTGCATCCCATCGGGGTCCCCGGTGGGCATATGCCTCCATTTGAGCTTGGTTAGGTCATAGGTACATGTGGAAACAAAAATCATCCCATATGATATCAAGTTTCTCTCCGGTTCACGTACGAGGGAGTTCCCCCTATACATGCAGAATCTGCCCAAGTGTAGGAACCCCCTGTCCGAGAAGCCGGACACACCTGGGGGGGGTAGCCTTGGATATAAAACCATTTCAAATCACTTTTGTGCATTTCATGTGGACAGACACAAGTTCTGGGGCCATTCCCTAGATCCGATGCTCGATTTCCGACGAAACCCTAGTTCTGTTGACCGCGCGGTCTACCCCTTTGACTGCATCCCATCGGGGTCCCCGGTGGGCATATGCCTCCATTTGAGCTTGGTTAGGTCATAGGTACATGTGGAAACAAAAATCATCCCATATGATATCAAGTTTCTCTCCGGTTCACGTACGAGGGAGTTCCCCCCTATACATGCAGAATCTCCCCAAGTGTAGTAACCCCCTGTCCGAGAAGTCGGACACACCTGGGGGGTAGTGATGACCCACAAGTATAGGGGATCGCAACAGTCTTCGAGGGAAGTATTACCCAATTTATTGATTCGACACAAGGGGAGACAAAGAATACTTGTAAGCCTTAACAGCGGAGTTGTCAATTCAGCTGCACCTGGAAACGAGACTTGCTCGCAAGAGTTTATCGATAGTAACGGTTTTATGGCAGTGGAAATAGCGAAATAACAGCAGCGGTGAAATAAAGACAACGAGTAGTGATTATAGTAAACAGCAGGATTAAAATACCGTAGGCATAGGGACGGATTTAACGGGCGTTGCATGGATGAGAGAAACTCATGTAACAATCAAAGCAAGGGCATTTGCGAGATAATAATAAAACGGTATCCAAGTACTAATCAATCAATAGGCATGTGTTCCATATTTAGTCGTACGTGCTCGCAATGAGAAACTTGCACAACATCTTCTCGTCCTACCGGCCCGGTGGCAGCCGGGCCTCTAGGGAAACTACTCGGATATTAAGGTACTCCTTTTAATAGAGTACCGGAGCAAAGCATTAACACTCCGTGAACACATGTGATCCTCACATCACTACCATCCCCTCCGGTTGTCCCGATTTCGTCACTTCGGGGCCATTGGTTCCGGACGACGACATGTGTATACAACTTGCAGGTAAGATCATAAACAACGAATATCTTCATGAATAAATAACATGTTCAGATCTGAGATCATGGCACTCGGGCCCTAGTGACAAGCATTAAGCATAACAAGTTGCAACAATATCATAAAAGTGACATCTACGGATACTAGGCACTATGCCCTAACAATCTTATGACTATTACATGACCAATCTCATCCAATCCCTACCATCCCCTTCAGCCTACAGCGGGGGAATTACTCACACATGGATGGGGGAAACATGGCTGGTTGATGGAGAGGCGTTGGCGGTGATGGCGGTGAAGATCTCCTCCAATTCCCCGTCCGGCGGAGTGCCGAACGGAGACTTCGGCTCCCGCGACGGAGTTTCGCGATGTGGCGGCTCTCCGGAGGGTTTACGGCGATGTCGACTTCCCCCGTGCGTTTTTAGGTCGAACCCGATAAGTAGTCCAAAGGGGGCGTCGGAGGCCGGCCGAGGGGCCACACCATAGGGCCGCGCGGGCCCCCCAGGCCGCGCCGCCTTATGGTGTGGGGCCCTCGGGCCTCCACCTCTTTTGCCCTTCCGGCTCCGTCGATATTCCGGTAAAATAGGGCCATCCGAAGAAATTCGAGGATTTTCCCGAAAGTTGGATTTCTGCACAAAAACGAGACACCGAGCAATTCCGCTGAAAACAGGCGTTAGTCCTTGTTAGTTGTATCCAAAATACACAAATTAGAGGCAAAACAATAGCAAAAGTGTTTGGGAAAGTAGATACGTTTTGGACGTATCAACTCCCCCCAAGCTTATCTTATTGCTTGTCCTCAAGCAATTCGAGTTAACAAGCGAGCGATAAAAGAACTTTCACGAACACATTTGCTCATATGATGTATATATTCTCATGCTATGGCTAATACTTAAGCGAGTTCATAATGAGATACATGCAAATAAGATCATCCAACAGCTATGTCAATCATGGAGAGGTACCAACAATTAATAATAAGCACCATGAAGCATGTATATAAGCAGGATTGCAATGTTCATAAGAGAATATGATAAAGTGGTATCTCGCTTGCTCGTATTTGATCGGCAAAACATAAATGCCGAGGCACCTCTTGAGTTCATAGAAAGACTAGAAGTAGTGATTGTCAAAGATAAAAGCATCAAAGTTATACCACAATCAATCATATTTTGAGACAAGCATATTATAGTAAGAATGACAGTTGTGCTCTCAAGATAGTGCTCAAAGAAAGAACGGAGACACAACATAAAAGTAAAAGATTGACCCTTCGCAGAGGGAAGCAGGGATTAACATGCGCTAGAGCTTTTCATTTGTAAAGCAGGAGTAAAATTATTTTGAGAGGTGTTTGTTGTTGTCAACGAATGGTAATGGGTACACTAACTACCTCATCAACCGGACTCACAAGAGCGGCTCCCATTTTATTTATTTTTGGTTGGCACTCCTTCCAACCTTTCTTTCACAAACCATGGCTAACCGAATCCTCGGGTGCCAGCCAACAATCACATACCATGAAGGAGTGCCTTTTTATTTAAGTTTTATTATAATGATGACACTCCCCCCAACCTTTGCTTACACAAGCCATGGCTAACCGAATCCTTCGGGTGCCGTCCAACAATCACAAACCATGGAGGAGTGTCTATTTAAGTTAATTAATTTGGGACTGGGGAATCCCATTGCCGGCTCTTTTTGCAAAATTATTGGATAAGCGGATGTGCCACTAGTCCATATGAGAGTCCGTCAAAAGTAAATGACAAGATTGAAAGCTAAACACCACATACTTCCTCATGAGCTATGAAACACTAACACAAATTGAGAAGCATTTTGAAAGTTTTAAAGGTAGCGCATGAGAATTTACTTGGAATGGTTTGAAATGCCATGCATAGGTATTTATGGTGGACACTTTTGGAACAACTTGGTTTTCAGGTGTTTGGAAGCACGAGCAGCGTCACCGCTCAGTACAAGTGAAGGCTAGCAAAAGACTAGGGAGCGACAAATCAAGAGAGCGATGAATCGTCATAATTATGCTTGCGGCAAAATAAATTAACGGAGGCATAAAAGTGATACAAGAACTCTGAAGCAATATAAATCATCGAGGCTTAATTGACTTTTTGTTCAGTCATATGCATGCGTGAGCATGTGCCAAGTCGATATAAATGAATTGTCCAAAGGAGGATACCACAATGCCATACTTACTTATGAATAAAACAATGCAAGCAAACATCCATGACATGCTACTCATATTAATAAATTGGAACTAAACATGAGAGATCATTAACTACTAGACTTTCTCAAATAACATATACCTCACATGAACCAACTAAGCATGCTCATATGGATGAGTATATGTACAAAAATGAAAGCACATAGAGTTCATACCAGCCTCTCACCACAATCAGATTGTCGTAGATCGTCATTATTGCCTTTTCACTTGTGTAGCTTGGATAATATAAAATGAAAACCACGCTCCAGCCACCGAAAACCATTGAACTCATGATAAACTTTACAAACCAAAGAAGAACAGCAAATATTTTTGGTGTTTTTGAATTAGAAACAAGCACGAAAGAAAACAAGCAAACAAAGCAAAATCTTTTTGGGTTTTCTTATAGCAAACTAATGATAGCTAATAAAGCAAACTAAGAGCAAGGAACCAAATAAACAAATGGTGAAGAGAAACAACAGAAATATTTTTGGTCTTTTTGTGTTTTAGGAAAGAAACAAAGCGAAAACAGAAGAATGCAAGCTAATAGAAACACAGAAAAGCAGGATGACAGAAATCTGCCAAATCCTGACAGCAGTACAGAAATCGAATTTAACAAAAATCTTCCATTGCTCAGATCAAAAAGTGTTCAACTAATGAAAGTTAGATAACAACCTGGGGAACATGCTCAAAAATTGGCAAATCAAAATAACGTTCTGGCTGTGCGTACGAATTTTTTGGTAACAGCACAGAATCTGTTTTTGGACAGCACTTCCCCAAATATCATCTCCCTCTCATTAGAAAACCACTCTAGAGACTAAACAAGTATGTACAAGTATCCAGCAACCATAATATGCAAAGAATGAGTGATGCCGGTATACCTCCCCCAAGCTTAGGCTTTTGGCCTAAGTGGAGTTCATTCCCAACGAGGGTCGGAGTTCCACGCCGGTGGATCATACATGGAGTGGTAATAGGGCCCCTGTGCAGAAGAATATCGTGGAGGCTCCACGTGACCATGATGTTGATATGAGGAGCTTGCTGCATCGGATGAAGAGTCGGGATGCTCCTCGGTCTCCTCCACATTTTCCCTCGCACGACGGCTTTCTCTTTCTATGTATGCATTTAGCTCATTTTACGTGATCGACCACCCGTTCCTCGGCATCAAGGTTAAACAAAGCGAAGTGCGAGGCAATCGTACTAGTTTTTCAATTTTCTTAGTTATACTCCAACTTTTCTTATACAAAGTTATCCTATAATGCAGGTTGTTCAAACTAGATGCATCTGAAATAAATTCATGTCTAATCATGGAAACAACATCAAGCTTCTCTATAGAAAGCGGAATATCTAAATGGTGGGGTTCTACACCATGCATAGCTAATAAGCGAGAGGCGATAAGACTTCCACAAATTCCTCCTTTCTCACGGTTAGTAGCAAGTCTACAAGCTATTAAAGCACCCAAATTATAAGTCCTATCCTGTTGCAAAGCAGCGAGCTAAGAAAGCCAAGTCCGGGACGAGATAATTTACCTCCAGATCCTTCTTGCAAGAACGCACTTTGTAATGAAATAGGCAAAGTAGCGGATGGCTGGATGTTGAATGCTACTAATCTTACCATCATCATTGGAGAGGCTCCTCCCATTACAAATCCTTGTATAAAGATCCGAGAGCTCCCGCGGTGTTCCCCTGATCTTCTCGCAGGATCCCCATTGCGGTACTCCAATTGCTGCACAAAAAACACTAAATGGCAAGTTGACAGCTTTATTGTAAATTTTATACTGGACCATGGGGTCAGATCGCGACCAATTGAACTTGAAGTCATCTTGTAAAATCCCCGCACTTCTCATAAAGTCCACGCATGGGTAGTAAGAGGGGTATACTCCCTCCTCACGATTGACTCTCGTAACTTGCTGGACTTCCAATTCTTCTTGGTTCAATTGGGGCACACCTCTTTCCATTTTCTGAAATTTTCAACAATCATTATAAAATTTGATTTCAAGGTGTGTAATTGAAGGGAACTACTATAGGAACTTGCTAGAGTACTACACATGCATCAAAACTAATTTCTATCACTTAGAACAAGCATGCAAGCTCACTAAACATGTTATTTACAGCAGCAAAATATTCAATATATACTCAACCAAATGAAATTCTAATTGGACAATCAAAGGAGTCACATACCAAGGAGTAAATGTGCCAAATTTCAGACGAAATCTGGGCTGAGCAAGGAGATCGAAAAATCGCGAGTTCTTGAGCGTAAACACGAGTGAGAGAAACTTGGTACGAGTTTTTTCGGGAAAGAGAAGGTGCTGGGAGGAAGAGATGGTGTAGTGGGGCAAGGGGTGGCCCACACCACATGGTGGCGCGGCCCCCTTGCTGGCCGCGCCGCCCTATGGTGTGGCACCCCCTGGTGCCCCACAGGTCATCCTCTGGTGCTCCCAGGTGCCTCGTCGAAAAATAGGACCAACGGTATAATTTTTATAATTTTTTAGAGAACTTTGAAAAATGCACATTTCTGGGTATTAAATTAATGATTACTGCGCAGGAAAATGATTTCTAAAATCTTAAATGACTAAAGCATATTGCAAAACAAAAGTGCTACAGCAAGTAAAATAGGTGAAGAGAGAAAGAAAGAAGAAAAAAAAAGTGTTGTTTAGCTCTTTTATGCAATAAAATATACTTGTTAACAAGGTTGATCAAGTCTTGCTACCAAATAAATTTTATATGACATAAGAAGAAATAAACCTCAAATCAATCATGTTACCTTATATTGAATTGATATGGATCCAATCACAAGAGTTTGATATTCTTCTTTAGGCTCATATATAGGACAATCAATGGATCCCACTTTGATAGTTTTCACATTAAAAATTGTATTGACTCCACATACTTTATCAATCCTCTTGGGAAAATAGACAAGTGTGTTCCTTATCATCAACATTGAAAGTAACCATGCCTTTATTACAATCAATAACAGCCCCTGCGAGTATTAAGAAAGGGTCTTCCAAGAATAATGGACATATTATCATCTTCAGGCATTTCCAACACAACAAAATCGAGTTAATATCAAGCAATCGTTGAGTAACTTAAACAGGAACATTTTCACATAAACCAACAGGAATAGCGAGTAGATTTATCAGCCATTTGCAAAGATATATCAGTTGGTATCAATTTATCTAAATCAAGTCTCTTATAAAGAGAAAAAGGCATTACACTAACACTTTGCTCCCAAATCACATAGAGCGAGTTCTAACATAATTATTCTTGATGGAACAAGGAATAGTCGGTATACCGGGTCGCCCAACTTCTTTGGAATCTTACCATTGAAGGAGTAATTAGCGAGCATAGTAGAAATCTCCTCATTGGGGACTTTCCTTTTGTTAGTAACAATATCTTTCATATACTTTGAATAAGGAGGCAATTTAATAGCATCCGTCAAAGGGATTTGCAGAAATAAAGGTTTCATCCAATCACAAAATTTATTATAATGTTCCTCTTCCTTTGATTTTAGTTTCTTAGCAGGAAAAGGCATTTGCTTTTGAACCCAAGGTTCTCTTTCATTACCATGTTTCTCAGTAATAAAGTCTTCTTTAGTGTACTTTTTATTTTTAGCGAGGCTTTTCGGAGTTCTTTTTCAATTTCTTCTTTATCGGAGTATCATTCTTATCATTATCTTCCTCATGTTCATTACCACTTTCGGTTTCAGCATCGAAATAGAAATACTATTAGGATCATTAACGGGTTCGGAGGTTTCTACAACATTCTTATGTTTCTTTTTCTTTTTCTTAGATGGAGCACTAGTTTTAATTAGTTGAGAATCTTGTTCAACTCTTTTGGGATGCCCTTCAGGATACAGAGGATCCTGGGTAGAAACACCACCTCTAGTTGTTACTTCACAAGCATGTTTTTCTTTAGAATTATTTCCCAACAAGTCATTTTGCACTTTAGTAAGTTGATCAATTTGAGTTTGAACCATTTGAAAATGTTTAACAAGTATCTTAACATCATTGGAGGTTCTCTCCACAATACCATGCAATTCACTAATAGCTCGGGAATTTTCCATTAAATGATTCTCTAATCTCATATTAAAGTTTTCTTGCTTAACAATATAATTATCAAATTCATCTAAGCATTGAGCAGGAGATTTTGAATACGGAATATCTTCCCTAGTAAAGTGTTGAAGCGAGTGTACCTCAATCATGGATGAAGGGGGAATTGTCTCACATATATCTTCAATAGGAGGTAAATTCTTCACATCTTCGGGTTTAATACCCTTCTCCTTAAGAGACTTCTTGGCTTCCCTCATATCTTCATCATTCAATTTAATCATACCCCTCTTCTTCACTATCGGTGTCGGGGTTGGTTCGGGTGTAGACCAATCATCATGATTCCGGCCTATTTTAGCCAATAATTCTTCGAGCGTCGTCCGGAGTTCTTTTCCTGAAAACACAACCAGCACAACTATCTAGGTATGCCCTAGACTCAATAGTTAGTCCACTATAAAATATATCAAGTAAATCATGCTTTTCCAAATCATGGTCGAGCTGAGCTCTAATAAGAGAACAAAATCTAGCCCAAGCCTCAGGCAATTTCTCTCCATCTTCCTGGTCAAAATTATAAATTCTCTGCAAAGCAGCATGTTGAGCACTAGCAGGAAAGTATTTTCGAAAGAAAACATCACGCAAATCAGTTGGACTTTTAATAGAACCAGGAGGCAAATTATTATACCAAGTTTTAGCATCATCCTTTAATGAGAGCGGAAAAATTTTAGCGACAAAATAAGTACGCATCTTGACATCATCAGAAAACACGCCACTAAGAGTAGATAACTCAGTCAAGTGTTCAACGGCACTTTCTTTTTCAGTACCACAAAAGGGTGTTTTCTCAACAATAGCTATATGAGATAGATCAAGAGAAAAATCATAATCTTTATCCCTAATGTTTATAGGAGATGTGGCAAATTTAGGATCGGGAGATGGTTTATATCTAACGAGCATGTTCCGCAAGCAACTTTTTAATTTTTCTTGCATCGGTAGTAGCCTTGCATTTTTCAATAAAATCATTATCAAGCTCTACATAATCTTCATCAAGATCATCACTAGAATATTCAACGGACTCGGGTGAATTAACAGGTGTAGCAGCATTAGGAGTTTCGAGTATTTTCAATTTGTCTAGACTTAGCAATTGTAGCATCTAGAAAAGATCCCAATGAACCACTATCATCAAGCACAGCAGAAACATTATCAATATTATGAGAATTTTCAGATTCGGCAGAAGTACCAGCACGCGAAGCATGTGGCGGTGAAACAAGTTTATCAATCACAGATGGTGAATCAAGAGCAGCAGAGGTACTCAGAGTTGTACCTTTTCTTGTAGTGGATGGTAATATGGCGATCTTAGTATCGCGAGGTTTACCCATAATGGAGAATTTGCAGCGAACAATATCAATCCAAGTGAACTTCCAAATAAAGCTATGCTCCCCGGCAACGGCGCCGAGAAAATAGTCTTGATGACCCACAAGTATAGGGGATCGCAACAGTCTTCGAGGGAAGTATTACCCAATTTATTGATTCGACACAAGGGGAGACAAAGAATACTTGTAAGCCTTAACAGCGGAGTTGTCAATTCAGTTGCACCTGGAAACAGACTTGCTCGCAAGAGTTTATCAGTAGTAACAGTTTTATGGCAGTGGAAATAGCGAAATAACAGCAGCGGTGAAATAAAGACAACAGTAGTGATTATAGTAAACAACAGGATTAAAATACTGTAGGCATAGGGACGGATTTAACGGGCGTTGCATGGATGAGAGAAACTCATGTAACAATCAAAGCAGGGGCATTTGCAGATAATAATAAAACGGTATCCAAGTACTAATCAATCAATAGGCATGTGTTCCATATTTAGTCGTACGTGCTCGCAATGAGAAACTTGCACAACATCTTTCGTCCTACCGGCCGGTGGCAGTCGGGCCTCTAGGGAAACTATCTGGATATTAAGGTACTCCTTTTAATAGAGTACCGGAGCAAAGCATTAACACTCCGTGAACACATGTGATCCTCACATCACTACCATCCCCTCCGGTTGTCCCGATTTCTGTCACTTCGGGGCCATTGGTTCCGGACAGCGACATGTGTATACAACTTGCGGGTAAGATCATAAACAACGAATATCTTCATGAATAAATAACATGTTCAGATCTGAGATCATGGCACTCGGGCCCTAGTGACAAGCATTAAGCATAACAAGTTGCAACAATATCATAAAAGTGACATCTACGGATACTAGGCACTATGCCCTAACAATCTTATGACTATTACATGACCAATCTCATCCAATCCCTACCATCCCCTTCAGCCTACAGCGGGGGAATTACTCACACATGGATGGGGGAAACATGGCTGGTTGATGGAGAGGCGTTGGCGGTGATGGCGGTGAAGATCTCCTCCAATTCCCCGTCCCGGCGGAGTGCCAGAACGGAGACTTCTGGCTCCCGCGACGGAGTTTCGCGATGTGGCGGCTCTCTGGAGGGTTTCTGGCGATGTCGACTTCCCCCTGTGCGTTTTTAGGTCGAACCCGATAAGTAGTCCAAAGGGGGGCGTCGGAGGCCAGCCGAGGGGGCCACACCATAGGGCCGCGCGGGCCCCCCCTGGGCCGCGCCGCCTTATGGTGTGGGGCCCTCGGGCCTCCACCTCTTTTGCCCTTCTGGCTCCGTCAGTATTCTGGTAAAATAGGGCCATCTGAAGAAATTCCGAGGATTTTCCCGAAAGTTGGATTTCTGCACAAAAACGAGACACCAGAGCAATTCTGCTGAAAACAGCGTTAGTCCGTGTTAGTTGTATCCAAAATACACAAATTAGAGGCAAAACAATAGCAAAAGTGTTTGGGAAAGTAGATACGTTTTGGACGTATCAGGTAGCCTTGGATATAGAACCATCTCAAATCAATTTTGTGCATTCCATGTGGACACACACATGTTTTGGGGCCATTCCCTAGATCCGACGCTCGATTTCCGACGAAACCCTAGTTCTGTTGACCGCGCGGTCTACCCCTTTGACTGCATCCCATCGGGGTCCCCGATGGGCATATGCCTCCATTTGAGCTTGGTTAGGTCATAGGTACATGTGGAAACAAAAATCATCCCATATGATATCAAGTTTCTCTCCGGTTCACGTACGAGGGAGTTCCCCCTATACATGCGAGATCCGCCCAAGTGTAGGAACCCCCGTCCGAGAAGCCGGACACACTCGGGGGTAGCCTTGGATATAAAACCATCTCAAATCAATTTTGTGCATGCCATGTGGACACACACAAGTTTTGGGGCCATTCCCTAGATCCGACGCTCGATTTCTGACGAAACCCTAGTTCTGTTGACCGCGCGGTCTACTCCTTTGATCGCATCCCATCGGGGTCCCCGGTGGGCATATGCCTCCATTTGAGCTTGGTTAGGTCATAGGTACATGTGGAAACAAAAATCATCCCATATGATATCAAGTTTCTCTCCGGTTCACGTACGAGGGAGTTCCCCCTATACATGCGGAATCCGCCCAAGTGTAGGAACCCCCGTCCGAGAAGCCGGACACACACGGGGGGTAGCCTTGGATATAAAACCATCTCAAATCACTTTTGTGCATTCCATGTGGACACACACAAGTTCCGGGGCCATTCCCTAGATCCGACGCTCGATTTACGACGAAACCCTAGTTTTGTTGACCGCGCGGTCTACCCCTTTGATCGTATCCCATCGGGGGTCCCCGGTGGGCATATGCCTCCATTTGAGCTTGGTTAGGTCATAGGTACATGTGGAAACAAAAATCATCCCATATGATATCAAGTTTCTCTCCGGTTCACGTACGAGGGAGTTCCCCCTATACATGCGGAATCGCCCAAGTGTAGGAACCCCCGTCCGAGAAGCCGGACACACCTGGGGGGTAGCCTTGGATATAAAACCATCTCAAATCAATTTTGTGCATGCCATGTGGACACACACATGTTTTGGGGCCATTCCCTAGATCCGACGCTCGATTTCTGACGAAACCCTAGTTTTGTTGACCGCGCGGTCTACCCCTTTGACTGCATCCCATCGGGGTCCCCGGTGGGCATATGCCTCCATTTGAGCTTGGTTAGGTCATAGGTACATGTGGAAACAAAAATCATCCCATATGATATCAAGTTTCTCTCCGGTTCACGTACGAGGAGTTCCCCCTATACATGCGGAATCCGCCCAAGTGTAGGAACCCCCGTCCGAGAAGCCGGACACACCTGGGGGGGTAGCCTTGGATATAAAACCATCTCAAATCAATTTTGTGCATGCCATGTGGACACACACAAGTTTTGGGGCCATTCCCTAGATCCGACGCTAGATTTCTGACGAAACCCTTTTTCCCGCCCACCCTTTCCCGCTGCTTCTCTCCCGCCCTTTTTTTCCGCCATGATTTCCCGCCAAGTTTACCCGCCCACCCTTTCCCGCTCATTCTCTCCCGCCAAGTTTTCCCGCCCACCCTTTCCCGCCCATTCTCTCCCGCCAAGTTTTCCCGCCCACCCTTTCCCGCCCATTCTCTCCCGCCAAGTTTTCCCGCCGTTTCAGCCCCTCGTCGGCCTATATATAGCCATGTCTTCTCTACTAACAGCACCAGCAACATTTCTCCCTTCATCGCTTCTCTCATCCAACAGAACCACAAAATCCTCTGAGCTGAGCTGCCGCTGAGATGGCTCCTCGTCGCCGTAGCAACACGAGCTTCATCGGCGTTCGCTCGCGGCCTGCGGGACATTTCGCGGCTGAAATCACCGCCGGTGGTACGCGTGTGTGGCTCGGCACCTTCTACACGAAGGAGGCTGCTGCCCGCGCATACGACGTTGCGGCTTGGAGGTTTGGCCGGCCGCGCCACGAAATGAACTTCCCGGAGGTCAGGTCTCTGACGGAAGCTCAGAGTCTCTCTACTGAGCCGCTACTTCGCTCACAGGGTGAAGCGCGGCGGTACAGGTCTGGCCAGCGGTGGATTGATACCACCGAGGCGGACGAGCAGTTCATGGCACGATGGCGCGGGAGACAATCCCGGAGCCGTCGAGGCGGAGCGCGCATTCTGGAAGGACAAGCGCGACGTACGAGAGAGAGAGGAGGGCGGGAAAGCGGCGAGGAAGGCCGAGGTTGAAGCAGAGTACGCCAAAGGAGAGGCGTCGACATGGGGGAGGATGATGAACGGTGGTCGTGGAACCTCACAACCACCGCTTCGGAGGACACCCCCAGCGAGGATGAAGATTTCGACTTCTGATTAATATGTGTGTGTGTCGAGTCTGTGTGTCTAGCGGGTCATGCGTCGACCCAGTGTTAAGTGCTTTGTTCGTGTGTGGGTGTAGTTCTTTAAATGTTTTGGTTTGTCTGTGGGTCTAGTTCTTTAAGTGTTTTGGTCCCTGTGTGGGTGTAGTTCTTTAAGTGTTTTGGTTCCTGTGTGTGGGTGTAGTTCTTTAAGTGTTTTGGTTCCTGTGTGTGGGTATAGTTCTTTAAGTGTTTCGGTTCGTGTGTGGGTGCTAAGTTCTTAAATGTATCACTTTTGTGCATGCCATGCCATGTGGACATACACAAGTTTTGGGGCCATTCCACATACAGATCCTGGATTTTACCAAGTGCTAGCCCATGCATGCGGAAATCGTCAACGCCGGTACATGCAAGGTTAGCCAAACCTTACATCACAATTGTACACATATGTTATGGGCATATGCAAGTTTTCCAGACGATTCCGACGCTCCGATGGTTGGAAAACCCTAGGGCGGGGACCCCGCAGATCTACCCCTATAGCTTTCTCCGTGCGAGGGTTTACCAATGGACTTTTTACTTGTTTTGCTTTGTTTAGGACATATGTACATGTAAACCATAGGTTGGGCATACTTTACCATAAAATAGGCTCCGTTTGAGCCGTGGCGGGAGTTTCCACATACAGATCCTAGGGCGGGACCCCGCAGATCTACCCCTAGGGTAAGGGTTAGGGTTATAGTTAGGGTTAGCAATGTATGTGGAAACCCTAGGGTTAGGGTTAGAGTTAGAGTTAGGGTTAGAGTTAGCGTTAGCAATGTATGTGGAAACCCTAGGGTTAGGGTTAGGGTTAGGGCTAGAGTTAGGGTTAGGGTTAGAGTTAGGGTTAGGGTTAGAGTTAGGGTTAGGGAATTCTTAAAAAATAGAACCATTTTTACATAATGCATACTAGTAAATAAATAATAGAAACATAATATAAAGTAATATGAGAGAGAGAAAAAAGAAAAAAAAATCTATATGCCGAGGGTGGCCGTCGGCATAGGGTGGCCATGCCCTATGCCGAGGGTGGCCCTCGGCGTCTGTCTGACGCCGTGAGAGGGCGGTGACGGTGCGGGTGCGAGGGAGGTGATGGAGACCTCTACGCCGAGGGGCCGGGTAGACGCCGACGGCGGCCCTCGGCGTAGGAGCCTATACGCCGACGGTACCTAGACGCCGACGGTCGGCTTCCGGCGCTGCCCTGGCGAGGCCGTACGCCGACGGCCCCGATAAAAAGCCCTCGGCGTAGGGTTTGGCCGTCGGCGTCTAGGCCCATTCCTGTAGTGTGTATAAAAACTATGACATCTTATCAACCTATATGGATAAATATTGTGTTTTCTTGTGGTGTAACCGAACAAAGTGCTTCTTTTTTTAGGATTACCATATGAATTTTAAAGAGTTCAAAATCCTTAGGAATTTCCTATGATTGTTGATCGCTTGTAGGACTGAATCACGTATAAATTATCGTCCTAAGATTTCTTTGCACCCCATTTTATAATTAATCTAGCATCCGTCAAACCTCTCGGTAAGGCTCCTTTGTTACCTCCGTGATGAATTCAAACAAGAATTTTTGCATAAAAGATTATATTGGTTTGTAATGGACATAATATCCTATGAATAAGGCCCGATTTATGTATTTTGGATTGATTATGCAGGGTTACAGGTTTCGTGTCGCCCCATTCCCATGTTTCGTAATTTGGATTTCTTTTTTCAAATCCTACAAACCAAAGATGCACCGAGAATATCTTGCCGGTCGCCATCGTTCATACGCAAGTGATTAAATCAACTGATTCCATACTCACAGAATAAAAAATAATACTGTAATAGCAAAAGAGGTACGCAACACAAATACACAATATCGAGGACCATAGCATCAAGTCATCAGCCAGCTAGACTGCAATCAACCATTTCCCAGGCTTTCTGTGGGGCAAAAGGCCCTCCTATGCATTTGCAAAGATCTTTTGAGGCGTGGCACGGGCGTATGTATTTTCAGACTTTAGATGCTGCAGGTCGTCTCTTTCCCCAATCCATGCGCCCACTGCAGCTAAAACGTGCTCAGAATCTGCGTGTGTATATGTGGCGTCGATGCACACTGCACCTGCAAGAGAATTCAGGCGAAATACGTACAGAGCTCGCACTAGTTTTAAGACCAAGAAAATAAGTGCAGAGCTACCACAAGTTTCACGAAGTCATCTCCCAACGGGCCGATGCATTTCGAACGCGTGACCATTTTGCGTCAGGCAGCGTACATGAGATTGGTCGTTTTTGACCGCACGTCTGTTGCGTGGAGGTGTCTCCAGTGGGGCAACGCATTTACGCGTCCACATCAATTGGGATGTTTGAAACACAAAATAAACAGGTTCAATTTAGTCTCAGTTATTATATCTAAATTCTTAAAAGTCTATATGAAAATAAGATGATATTGACCTCTACGCATTGTCTTCATGGCCAACTAATATCCACTGATGCTCAATCAGATTCGTTTGTAGACGTCTGGACATGTTCTCGTCGGTGACTTCAACATTCATATCCAGATACTGCTGCTAGGATGATGCCCCAGGGATTGGCGCAGCTAGCTCACCTTGAAATCTCATTGTTGCTCATTGCGGCCATCAAGACGTTCGTTCTTAACGATCATGTTGTGCATGATCACGTAACAGATCATCGCCTCACACATGGTCTTCAGCGACCATGTTCTTGCCGGGTGACGAACAATTACCCACCGAGTTTGGAGCACACCAAATCCTCGCTCCATATCTTTCCTGCAAACCCCTTGCATCTTGGCAAACCTCCTCGTCTTTTCCGAGTTTGGATTACGGACAGTTTTCACCAGCGTGGCCCAGTTGGAGAGCTTTGCCTTGCATAAGCATGTTGAAAATAGGTGATCCGTGCAACACATTGATGTCATTGTTGGAACCGGCCATGCCAAAGAATAAAAGTCAAATCCATAAATCTTGACATATCACTGCTTCAAGAATGACAGTGCATCCCTCCGCACGGCCGTTGTACTGACCATGCCATCCAAATGAGCAGTTCTTCCACTCTGAGTGCATGCAATCTATGATGTCATTCATTCCTGGGAACCCTCTAGACTTGTTGATAGACAACGGCCGCCTTATATCCTCAACTGTTGGCTCCCTACAGTAATATTCTCCGAACACGACAATTACAACTCGGCAAAACCGGTACGTGGACTCAAGGCAGGTGCTCTCACCCATTCGAATATACTCATCAAAAATAACAGCAACCATTTCATAGGATAGCATGCGAATAGCTGCGGAAGATTTTTGGTAGGAGGTGAGGCCTAGTGCACATGTTGCATCGAGCCTGCATTGGAAGTAGGGTCATAGTCTCTGACACCCCGTAGAATAACCATGAACAGGTCCCTTAACATCTTGTACCGGCGCCAAAACATTTTTTCCGGGAACATCGGATCGGTGCGATCGAAGTAGCCCTTGTGGAGCCGGAGGTGCCCTTCCACTCTGTTGCACGGCAGATTTTCTGAACGACCCTTCACAGAGCTCTCGTGCACCGGCATCTGGTTGGCATTGTGCTCGTGGAGGATGGGGGCTGCCGCAGTAGCCATGGTCTGCGTCGTCTGATCGGACTCTTCGTCGGAAAGGAGTCCATGACCTTAGCGCGGATCTTGTCCAACATCTTCCACATGTCCATCTGTGTGGGTAGCAACCGTTGATCAATGGTCTCCCACAATAGCGCCCAAAACATGAGTAAGAAAACTACCGGCGGAATTGATCGAACAGGTCGTGGACGACGATGTCGGGCGGCGCAACCGGCAGATGTTTGGCCCCCAAACACGCGACAGATGCGCCCCAGAACCTACCCCGACTCAGACATGTTCTCCGGCATGGCGAGGCCCGAGCTGACGGCGTGTACTGCGACAGTGTGGTGGTGTGGCAGGGGTGGGGTTGGGGCGGTGGCGTCGCACTAGGGCAGGAATGAATGGGAAGAAGAAGCAAATCCACGCGGTCGGTTTCGTTATCCCTAACGTGAGGGACCGGGTAAGAAAAGTAGGACGCTCGGCACGACCGTGCAGCGTTTGCGTTCAAACATGCCCATATTTGGGTCACGTTTGAGTCTCCGCGGACAACCTGGTCACTATGCGTCGCTCCGCTAAAACAGGGTGCAGAAGCATTTTTCAACCACGCGGACGGGCGTCGCTCCGTTGGAGATGCTCTAACGGAAAATCGAGAAGAGAACGGCTTAGCGCACGGCGGACACGGTGAAGTCACGGACGGAACCAGCAGGGAGACGACGTTTACAATTCGGTGGTACGTACAACGGGACAGCTGAGAACAACGGTCGGCCTGCTCGGCGCATCGGAGGGCACACCGCTGCGAGCAACGGTGTCGCCACGGCGAGGCCAGCGCACGCACAGGCGGAGGACGAGGACGACAGGGCCAGAAAAATAGTTGCCCACGAATGCCGGCGCGCGCGGTCGCCGTCCCTCCCACGCACGAGCGCAATCCCAGCCATTTTCCAGGCCGGCCAACGGCCACGTACGGGCGCATGCCATGGTCGTGCCGGCTCGACTTGGGCGTGTTTCTTTACTCCTCTCGAGCCAGCACCGACCAGAGCCAGCGGAGGTTGTACCCGGGCAGTTGGTCGCGTCCGAGACGATCGATCGATTGAGCAGCCATCGGCCTCGGGAGCGCGCGCGCGCGGGCGGCGTCCGTAGCGGCCGTCTCGGCGCGACGCCGGCATCGCGCTGCCCGGCGCCAAGCGGAAGGTCCAGGGCCTTCCTCGCCTCGGGCCGATCGCGCGCTGGTGATGCCGATAGTTGCCCGCGCGCGTCACACGCCGCGAACGCCGGCGACGCGTCGTTCGAACGGGCACGGGGTCCGGCCTTGGCGCCTTCCGCCGTGTCCGGCTCATTCATCCTTGGCACAGTCCGGCGTGTCCGGTTCCCGTCCAGGCATTTCTTGCGAGGGTCTGACCTTGGTATCAGTATTGGCACAAGCCGGGAAGGCTAATAGGAGCAGTACACGGAGTGATAAATTTACTGATGTTGCTCTGTTCTCTTGCTCTTGTTTCATCTTCTTCCTCGAGCTGCTAGCGCTTGGCCTGGGGGTGTCTTGGGAGCGCCAATTTCATGGTCACGGCTCCAAAGGATCACGGCCGGATGGTGTCAAGGACGTCATGTACTTACTGTGACAAGGTTACTTAATTGCGCGGGTATTTGATTCTTATGCAGCAAGGAGCTTGTTAAAACAAAGAAGATGGATGAGCCATTTTTTAGCACTTGGCAGCGGGGACCAAGTGTCTAACACATAAATTTGAACCCGGGTAGACCGCAGTGACACTTGTTGGATATAACCATGCAAAGTCCATATCTATTTGTAGACATTCAGTAACATTACCATCTTTTTTTTTGACGGGTCAACGGTGGGGGCAAAGCCCCACCTGAAACTTTATTATTAATCCAAAACAAAGGAGGAAGACCGCAAACGAGAGGGAGGATTACAAAGCGACACTTAAAGCCTCACCACACCGGGAGAAAAACGCACACACGAGGCTAAACGAGCGGGTTTAGGGCCTCACAGACATTCGCACACCACACTTCCATGGGAGGACTAGACAGTTTCTTCGGGAGGCGATGGAGCCAGAGCTCGCAGTGAGTGCTGATCATGCACGAAAGCTGGTGGGGAGGAAGGGAAAAAAAACTTATGAGAGAATGTCTATATTCACATATTCCAAATTTAAATGATGATATTATTGTTTGTAGATATCCAGTAACAGCAACAATGCTACACCTACGGGCTGTTTCTATGGGATCCTACTTAGGGCATGTCCAATGGGAAGCGCTTATCAAGACGCTTAAAGAGAAAAAAAAATTGACATCAACTTAAAAAATCATTGAAGCGTCTGTTCTCCCAATGCCGGACGCTTAACAACCAATGCAAAATTGCCCAGATGTTGGGCTGCATGCTCTCATCCCTCCGCGTTCAACAGAGACTAAGCGTCGGCTCCTCCTTTTGCGTCAACACCACACAGGCGCTAGGATTTCCAACCTTAAATGTCCATCAACTGGGATTAGGATCCTAGCGTCGGGGGCTAAGCGCCCCCGTTGTACATGCCCTTATGGGCAACCGTGGAGAATCATGGTGGAGTTTCAGTTCCTAAAATCATGGGAGAAAAAAAAATGCACCAACTGAATTGCTCCACCTCATTTTGTAGAAAAATCCCGTAACAAAGTTCCCGTAGTCTGAAAATGGACGTGCAACTATTCTTTGCCGCGTGACTCGCCAACGTTGCACGGCAAACGCTTTGCCGAAGTTCGTTTTTTTGCCGTGTGCCAAACATGTTTTATTTAAAAAAGGTCCAAATTGGCTAGTCTGGGAATCGAACCTACGACGCAGAGTAGAGAAAGCATGCAACCTTGCCACTGGGCTAAGTGTTTGTTTGTTGATAACTATACCACACCACACTTTTTGAGATGAGAAGAAATCCAGTTTTTACATCTTTGCCGTGCGCTTACACTAGGCAAAGCCTTTTTTGCCGTGCGTTTGTTAAAAACACTAGACAAAGACCGTGCGCCAAGATCTTTGCCGTGCGTTTTTATCTGTGCGCACGGCAAAGAAATCTTTGCCGTGCATGAACACACGGCAAAGAAAGCTTGCACGGCGACGTCTATTTTTCCCGTAGTGTTCCATATTTAAAAAACAAGACGTGATTGGGTATTTGCTCTGTTTTTTCAAACATAGCCAAAATATGTGCCTGGTCTCATTGATTAAGGAGAGTTCACAGATAAAGTTTACAAAGAAAAGACCAAAAGGCGACCACGTGAGAGCATCTCCAGCCGCGTACCCCAAAGGAATTTGGGGGACACCGAACACTTAACCTCTTTTAGTCACGCGCTCTAAAGGCTGCTTCGGTCCGGACGTGCCCTAAATATTGTTCGGCGTCCCTAGCCCATCCCTGCGTATAGAGGCTCTATCAGGGATGCCGGAAACAACTTTTACACTTGCTTTTTGTTTGGAGGTCGCGTTTGGGGACGTGACTAGGAAAAGGACCTCCTCCAAACGTAAATTTGGTCCGGACGTCCCCCAAACAATCAATCTGGCGCTTTTATCGGACGTCGTTTGGGGATGCAACTGGAGATGAGATCACTCTCGTGAATGATAGCCCTCAAATATATATCATCTTCGATAGCCCAAGAACGATACATAGCCCAATTCTCCGCGTCATTTTTTTTTATCTTGGCTATGAATCTATGATGCCAGAAGGTAACGACGACCCTTGCGTTTCTTTCGCCCCAAACCTCCCAAAGAGGCAAACATAACAAAGGAACATAAGGATTTCCTTTGAATTTTTCGCTGGCAAGTTCGCGACTGGGACAAGGTTCATGCAAGTTCGTGCTACTATTCTTTCCATTTTATTCAGATATAAAGTGTATTTGTATTCATATACATAACTAAACATGGTAATATCACATCAAACTGTATAACGTTGAATGTTTCCAGACTCCAGAACACCGACATCATTGTTTCCTTGTCTGAGCTCAACAGTTCCAACAGGAGCAGCTCCACTGGCTCTTGGTTAAACAGCAGGCTGGATTCCAATGATACCTACAGTTTAGGAAGACATGTCTGTAAGTACCGTCACTATATTCGAGAATCATCTACGCGAAGCAGCGAGCTACAAATAGATTCGATTAGTATTCGATCTTTCTGTTGAACTATTCCCTGCAGATTAATAAAGAAATGGTAAGGTTGCCATTTACCACATCCAATCCTGGCTCCTGCATTTCCTGTTGATTTACTGAGTTCGTGGCCACCTACAAAATATCAAAGGAACTTGGTCAGGGGCAGTAAAACATGCGGATGCCGCCCACACATATACAGAACAGTAATGCAGATGATCACGAATCTGAAGTGTCCCAATTGTTACAGAAAACAAGGAAATAGTTGAAGTGCAGCACAGCATTGGTAAAGCTTGGTCAGAGTGCAGAGGAAACACTGCACCAAGCATTGCATGTATCATACTCTTTTTATAAACTGAGTGCAAAATCGAAGTCAATTCTAGCATCCAAATGACTCTTGTGCAAATTTAACCGTGTAGCAGGACATGCATGCAACACACAGCACTGCTTTTCTTCTAGAATACAGCACCCAGCATTGCTTGACCATTAGGCAATGGAACATGACAGAATGCGGCAAAAATCATGAAGATGCTTTTCTTCATCCAAAGTCTTAACATTTTGCTACACTACTGTGATCAGCGGAGTAATGAGATATCAACAATCCTATGTTATGCACAAAACAGAAACATAATTCAGATACTGGCTAGTATTTCAGTGCCTTCCAACTCCAAGTATCGAATGACATTACCCATGGACCATGGTACAGTTATCCTGTATGCGGCACTATCCTAGTGAGTTCTGCTCTGCTGCTTGCACCACAACAAAATATTCATACACTAATAATAGGCTTGAACAAATACCTTTCAGTAATCCTAAATTAATTCAGTATGATTTTACCAAAACGTGGCTGCTGGCTACTGGCTAGCATCGTCAACATCCAAGAAACACCAATTTTCAAGGCAAATTTCAGATATTGAACAAAATCTAGTGTCACCTCTGATAGGCTGATCCCAGTTAAATAGGTGAATATAATAGTCCATGTGCTCAAGGAAAAGCAATATAAATGTACGATATCCATGTGCTTGGACGTGCACTGATTACCCTGTAATTTTTGTATCTTGCCTCCTAGGAGGATTGTAATCCAACGCAGGTCGTTTGTGTTTTCTCGGCAAAAAAAAGGTGTGATATCAACATTATATACACAGTACACGTCCCGATTCAGCAGGTGGAGATGTAAGTTACAAGCTTCAGGCACCAAAGAATCATAAGTTTTCTAGAAGAAATTCCACCAATCTTATTACTGAATATAGATAAGATGATAAGAAGTAGGCCGGTCTTGTATTTTTTTTTAAAGAAATACCAGCTTTCAGTGGTGATGTTAAAATGCTTACCCCTTCCTAGGTCATCAGAATCAGCATGAACAACAACTGCCCTTCCCAGTATGGAATGAGGCCCGCTCAGTGAAATCTTTATACAACAAGAGAAATGAATTGCCGGTACATACAAAATAATACCAAGATGATCAAAAGAATATTTTACATCCTTGCAAGTCCTTTATGAAGACTTCTGCAACGCCTGAAATAAACAACTAGCGTGTTATGAAAAATACAGA
Source organism: Lolium rigidum (assembly GCF_022539505.1). NCBI lineage: Eukaryota > Viridiplantae > Streptophyta > Magnoliopsida > Poales > Poaceae > Lolium > Lolium rigidum. The sequence continues at coordinate 73,748,626 of NC_061510.1, forward strand.
GATTACTTCAAGACAGTAACTTAACCCATAGTTGCCTAGCCCTAAAGAGTCGTTGAATAGTCATATAGCTAACCATCTTTGTTGGCTTGTATGTTTCCCAGGTCGCCCACATGTCGTTCAGTATCAATAGGTGCTCCATGGGATTTATTATGTGGATTAAAATGGGGTCCTGTTAAACCAAAAAAATATCAGCACACCATAAAGTTTTCGCATAACCTGACTTTTCCTTCTTGAGAGCTTAATATTTATCTACAGAATAAGATGTTTGCAAGAAGTTATACATGATATCTCGATCAAAATCTATATATGTATGTAGCTTAAATAGTAAAGTTAAATCTTAGTAAAGTTAAATCTATATATGTTGTACAAAGATACCACCAGCAGAGCCAACAGCAGGCAAATGGTTCCAAATAAAATATTACTAAAAGATATAATCCTGTTGAGATCGGAGCCAGGTGAAGGCACTCCCGCGCGCGTGGTTTTGGACTGTACGATCCAAGGTTGAAACAATCCATACCGTCCGTTTCATCAGAGATCTTTCACGCTAGGCTGTCTTTTTATGGTCACTGTAACTGGATCCGGCGTAATATAGGTCCATACGTCAGTCTCATCCCACCGAGACAATTTGGTAAAAAAAAATAGCGCTTCCTCCTGAATCGCGTTCACCTCCACCCCGCCTCAGTTCTCCCCTTCGACCGCCCCTCCCCACCTCTGAAACCTAGGTCGCGGCGGCCGCCTTCCACCTCAACGCCCGCATCCCTTCTCCCCTCCCCCTCCTGCTGCACGTAGAATCCCGCCCGACTCCCTACCGCCGGCGCACTTCCACGACCTCCTCGTCGCCCTCGGCCCCGCCATCAACGTCCTCTTCTTCGCCCCCGGTGCCACCACCTCCTAGGGATGCGAACTGCCTCGGCTTCTGCAGGGGATTCAACGCCTGCTGCGCGCAAGCCCAGGCCTCGCTGCTGCCGGCTCAGCTCCTCCGCGTGTCTATCGCGGCCTGCGCCGCCACGGGGGCGCCTTGCGGCGTGAGGTTCCAGCCCGACGAGGACGGCGGGGATAGGAAGTGTGTGGGCGAGCTCGCGCCGGGGGAGATCATCGTGCTGCTCTCGATGTGATGGGGCATGGTCTGGAGCGGTGCGCCCCGAGGGTTTCTGAAGGGGTGAAAAGGGGGCAGTGGCGAGGAGCCCGTGCTGCTCCCGGACGTCTCGCAACTGGTGCTGTCGGCACCCTCGGGGATGACGGGGAGTCTAGGGACGGGAGGTTTAGTGTTGCTGGGAAGGGGGTGACGGTCACCTCGAGGGTGATCTCCACTGTCCCCGGGCTTGGCAGCGGCTTCTCGCGTTATGTGAAGGACATGTTGCGGTCCTGCGAGGTTGATGCAGAGAAGGTAATCCAATTGTATTTCAGAGTAGTTTGTTATCATAAAATATTGAACAACTTTCTTTGTTAACTCATATAGTGGATCTTAGATTAGTGCAATTTGATGTGCCATCACCATTGTTTCCTTAGTTCATAGAGGTCGGTGCAGTGTGATCAATTCTGGCAATCCCTTGTGCATCTACTTGATTCTAATTCCTTGCTAAGAAAGCCATATCATTCTTTTTTGCATTTGATTGTTTAGAACGGATAAACGATGTTTTTCCCTGTAAGCATGTTTCTTAATTTTGTTTCTGCTAGAGCACAACCTATTTAGAGCATCAATGGAGAAACCATCAAAACAGATCAATGAACAATTCTGTTCAGATTAGGATTGTTCGAAGTTCAGTTACTGGGATAGAGTTCAGACAGTTTTTCACTTGAACATAATTTGTTCTGTTTAATTATACAATGAAACATGCCTTGTGCTGTGAAGGAGAGCTGAAGATGAGATGCTTCTGTAGCTGCTATAAATTAAATAGACGTATTTAGAGCAATTGTAGAGTGTAGACCAATGACATTTCCATGTATCTCTTTCCAAGTTAAGGGATTTTGACATAGAATTGACTTAACTCTAAGAAGTGCGTAGATTGAAAATAATAATGTGTGGATGATCTACAATTAGTAAATAGTGTAAGCCTGAGCTGCATGTGTTCTATCGGCATCTGCCGCTCCATGGGCTGGTCTGTGCTGCCGCGATGTGTGCCCCACTGTGGGGTTTACTTTGACCGGTGTTGGTGCGTCGGTTGGGCGTCGTGTGCTGAGGTTCGATCATATCTCACATGCACTCCGCCGCTCATTCCTCATCCCCTACTAGGGCTCTTGGCCACTGCCCCCACACAGCCTCCGTGCGCTGCATAACCCCTGCCCATCTCTTGCCCCCACCATACCTCCTTGCCGCCCTCCATCCCGAATCACCAGCCAACCTAGGTTGTGCCGCTGTCCATCGTCGACTTCATTGGTTTCAAGCGGGGAATGGAGGCGACCTAAAGGGAGGCTTCTATGGATGAGCGGCAGGAGGCCACCCACCTCCATGTTGGTCCCTACAAGACCCATCAGAGGTGGTGGGATGGCGTTGCGCTGGCCTATACCGCGTCATTCTTTATGGGGCGAGAAATTATCGTGTTTGCTTGGGGGTTGGGGGTTTGGGGATTAGAGGTAGGGAATGGGAGTTGGAGATGTAGGGACTTTTTAATCCATTGATTGTTTGGGTGGAGTGGGAGGTAAGTAGGGAAGTGGAAAGGTAATTAAGACGGGGGATGTGGAATGTGCGTAAACTCCCATTCCCTTTCCATTGATTTGCCAAACAAGCTGGGTACCTTCCGCCCGTTGTATGTCCAACAGCCTCAAACGTCTTGGGCTCGCGCGTTGCTGCTTCTGGACATGGCAGGGACACGGCAGAAAAGCTACATGCACGTTGTTGCGTGTTTATCTATGTATGCATTTTTTAAACATGTATCGAGTATTCATTAATACACTGCATAGGTACATCAACAAAGCCACTGTAACGAATAATATTCGTACTTCCATAGTGAGAAGTGTGTACCAACTTTGTGTTTCTTACTATAGAAATGCATACATAGATGCGATCCTAACATAGATAATAAATATTTGACTGGAATTTAGTATAAGGATTAATGCAGCTTTAGAGGGGTTGCAGATTGGTTTATTGATATCTAATAGCATTTCACTTTTAGATAGTTTACCTCATATTTTTTCCGCATTGTTGCAAATGGTCATGAGGTTTGAGCATAAGAGTGCTTAGAGTATAAAGATCAATAGATGGCGAGGGATCCAACATCAGAGGTACACGAAGTTACAAGTCTACCCCCTTTTCATGTGACACAATTATTAGGTGAATTATCTGATGTACCAATTTTGTCAAGAAATCCAAATTATTGATTTAAGTAGAATAAGAAATATTTCTCACAAATGCATTTTCAATCTTCACAACGAATGTGTTTAAGTTATAAGCTATACTCAATATTTATCTTGCATGTACATGATTGACTCTTCCTAGACTTGGACCAACAAATTTATTCTTAGCTTCTTAGATGCAATACATAGCAATATATAAATCAGTTTATCAACACCTTAGTTGCACAGGAGTTCTAATTATCATTAAATACATGTTTCTTGAATAAATATTCGTTTTTGCATGATGGATGGCATGTCAGATTAGTGCTACTGTTTTGGTACTGTCATTTATATTTTCCTACATAATCTAGATTTTATACCCAGATCATCTACATCATATTCTGTTATTTTATTGACAGTGAGCTTTGCTAAGCTTATTATGCCTTGATATTATTTTTCCCCTGAAATGCTGGAATCATGTTCAACATTATCAACTCAGTCAAAGAAAAAATTAACTGCATATCTAGCAACTGTCAAGCTGCAGGGTAACTTCAGTATACCTATATCATCTGTCATGCACCTTTCATTCTTTTGTACTCCCTCCGGTTCATATTAATTGACTCTAATATGGACGTATCTAGACACATTTTAGTTCTAGATACATCCATATTGAAATCAATTAATATGGATCGGAGGGAGTACTAAAGAATTCTACAAGGATTTGGCCATCATCATTTGTTTAAGTGTGCTCTTCTTGGATCTCTTCCCGTGTTCACAAAATGTTTGTTTCATTTTTTTCTTTACCTCGAATTTGTTTGGATCTCTTCCCGTGTTCAAAAAAAGTGGGCAATAACTTGGCGCTGGTAAAAATATTTTCTTATATGTTTGTGTTCTTTAGCGACCCTTTATATTTCACAGTGATGGAAACGGTGGGTGTGAAATGGGAGAGGGTTCTTATATATTTGTGTGGTTCAACCACCTTTAATTCACTGTGGCGACAACGTGTGTAGCAGGAGTGGGTGCCGGAGGAGGTAGTGACCCCAGGGAGTAGTGGCCGTCCTAGGTGGCTTGGCATCATCGCCGTAAGACCCGACTTATCTTCCATGTGTGATGGTGGTTGGGGTAGAAGTGTTGTCAAGTAAGCGAACGAGTCGCATCAGGTACAGGTAGAATATGCTCTTTGCACCTGGACCTTTTTAGTTGTATCACAGGTTAGGCACCTGCAGTTAATTGACTTATTTGTGCTATGTAGGATATGCTATACCCTGGACCATAATTTATGAATGTGACGACAGGTCCTGTAAGACTGCTTTCAAAACTGCATTAGCGCGGTCTACTAATTCATACTTGTACACTATTGGTCCAGGGTCCTTCGGATTGTTCAAAAGTATCTCAGTGCATGCTTACGACAGAAAATTGTATTGTACCTATTATATAATTTCTTCACAACATTGAATCTGTATCTCTGCTCAATTGTATATTTTCGTAAGGTATTATGTGCTTAAAAGAAAATGGTGGAAAGTAGCGGAATAGTGTGAATTATGTTTTTACGCTCTACATAGCTTTGATGGATTTTAGAATCTTAGAAAACGAAATGACTAGAGTAGTAGGTCCAATTCTGATGCTTGATCTGTATCCCTATTCTCCTCTCTATTATAAGATCCTTTGTATATCAGCTTCTAAAATTTAGTATAAGTATATCCTGCATTCAGTGGTTTAGCTTGAATTCAGATGTTATGGAACTGTTTTGTGGCTTTTACATTCCAACAAGTTCCAACCATCGATTTAGTAGCACCTAGCAATCCTACTGTGTGGTTTTCATAATCTAGCTCTGTTGACCTCATTTTTTTACCTTCATCAAGCAACATGTTAGTTGGTTGTGGAATTGAACTTCTTTTCATATTTTTGTGGAATTGAACTTGGTATGTTACCTTTAGCTTTTTAAAGCTTTCTTATCAATGTACCTTTTTTATTTGGTAGAAAAACAATGGTTCTTGAGAATACAAATATCATGTATGCATGTGTCCAAGAAGTAAAAAAGAATGTGCCCTACAAGGTACAGATGGCCGCGAAGAGACCACCGGAAACACGTGATCGATATCCACACGATACTGGGCATAAGTGAAAAACTAGCCAAGTGTGCAACAACAGACTGAGGCAAGCCCTAAAGCAGGAGGTTCAGTAATATATTATCTTACTACCTGTGATCACGTACAAGTTAATTTACATTAAACATTGTGTAGGATGTAGATTAGACAGGTATAAGGTGTTCCAAAGGCTGTGCTATTACTGGAAGTTTTTGGCTAGCATAGCCAAAAGAGAGATAAAAATGGAGCAAGTTGACATGTGAGAACTAGCAGTCAGGCATATTATACACCTTGAAGATTGATCCAGTGTAGAGACGGGCTGGACTTCTGATGCATTTCTTGATAAATTACCATGCTGACTTAGAACAAGCCGAAGTACACTATCATGTCCATGGCCATGGCGAGCAAGAGCTGCTTGAAGTATATCAAAGCCCTGCATCTATAAACCTTGCAAACATCACACAATCTTTGTGTAGTGCTTATGGAACAGAGCGAACACTTCAATGCATTTTTTACTTTTAGGTATATGTACCTCTGGTTTAGGAAAATGATAGCAATGTAGAGACATAATTTCAAAAGATGCTATTTTTATTCGATCTCTCAATTGGAGTCTGTACAAATGTGCTAGCTTTGCTGATTACCATGTGAATTATACTTAAATGTAACCAGCTTGGCGCCTTGGCAATTTTATTTTATTCTCCATTTTAAATCGCTCTCAGCAAGGAGGCAGCTGATATACGTAATCCTAAAAATATAGATGGAGTATTGTCATGGACATTAATCCTGAAAACTTTGATTTGTTACACTTGACTGTGTTACAAATTAAGGCTTTTTAAGTGTACTGCAACAGCCACGTTGTGAAAATGCTATGCAGACGGCGAGGCGAAGCTCGCCTGTTCCTCTAGTTTCTATTACCCATAACATTTTTTAGGAAGGAGTTACCGAAGTTTTTTTTGTATACGAGAAACCTACATAGTTATGGTGGAGAAGAATGATAGTATCATTTATGCATTCCCGTTTCTCTATAGCGGTAATATCTCTACCATTCCAAAAGGCATGTATCATTTTAACACTTCGTAGGGTGGTTGTCCCGTTTTTTACTAAGAATTTTGTCCAAACAACTTCCTCTTCATCATATCTATCCTCCCCAGTATCATACTGTTGAGGAGTAACATGTAGGGAAGTAGCAACATTATCTAGGCTAAGTCTAGCAGAATTACGAGAATCTAGATGCACACAACATAGAATCTAACTCTCCTACCCGGAGTACATGAAAAGGGTAGGAGCTCATTATACCTGAAATTTTCTTAGATGCTGCAATTTCCAGGTTGCTTTCTATTTTCATCTCCTTAACTTTGTCCATCATGTTTCTGGATCTATCAATCCCGTTGCTTTGTCTAGTAGGTTGCATAGCACCCACTTCATCTTCTGCTTCATAGTAACCCCAATTACTGGCTCTTAAACTGTATCATTATATTTTTGCATGTTGTCAAAGGGAGGCAAGGTATCCTCTCGGGTTGATCAATTTGAGCTTCTATTTGAGATTGTTGCATCCTAGAAACAAAAGCCATTTCTGCCTCTTGCCGGAAGGCACCAACTTCCATATCAACATCAATGTTGTCTATTATATCCAACTTGAAATTCACATCATTACCAATGGCCCCTTTCTGAAGAAAAAGATTGTAGACTTCCTCACCAGAGAGCAGATGCATTGTCAGCGTCATCACAACTTTGCATGGATCTCTAATTGGTTTGAGCTCCGGTCTGAGACATATCCGAGCTAGTGCGTGAGCCAAAGGAACTGTTGGTGTTCTCATTTTCCCGGGAGAGACTTGTATAGGATCTCTCCATTTGGTAGGATCATAGGATCAACCCAGAAAAAACATACTTTGAACAGGCGAAAAAATCTGAAAATAATAAACAACATGCATATAGGTTGTATCTACAACTCCACAAAATTTCAGCTTAAAATCTGATCTACACTTGGAGAAACAAAAAAGACAAATTCTATTATGAATAGTGTCAGATCTGGTTGAGTAGTATTTCACACTATTCACACTCAGATTTATCTTTTTTGTCTCTCCAAATGTATGTCGAATTTGAAGTTGCAAATTTTTGGCGTTGCATATATAACATAGATGTGTGTTGTGATTTTTTTTCAGATTTTTTGAACATGTTTTGTCTTTGCAAAAAAATTGTTCTCATAGATCCTATCTAAGACCTGATCCTACCCAAGTCTCCCCCTCATTTTCCCTATTCCATGCCTTCATGAGCACTCATATTAGGATTGCCACGGGGGAGAAGAAATGTTTACTGGAGACTAGAGAGGATGATGTATTTGCTTGACAAGACCTCGTTTCATTTGTCTCGTGGATGAAACTTGTACAATTCTGACATCTAGTGTTTACACAGTATGGTTCTAGAGTTTGTTGATGGAAAAATCAATTATTCAGACATTAAATGTGGGAAATAAACATCTTCCAATTATGTTTGGAAAATATTATGTGTTTCTAAGCAAATTGGACCGCATTAAAAACCTTCCGTTCGTCCTGAGCCGGATAACCTGGGTTTTCTACTAGGCTTGACCGATGCAAGAACCCACGGGCTCTACTAAAAAGCCTGACGGGATTTGAGTAGAAATGAAAAGGATCTCCGGCTTCCGGATTCGTACCTCCACGTATTGCGGATAGGGCCAAAACCAATCGAACCGAATCAACCGAAGCAAAGGGCGACTGACCACATCTCCGATGGCCGCTGCTCACTCCACCGAAAGCGCCGAAATCCCTGATCCACTCCTAAACGCCGGCGGGCCATGGCAGCGCTGCCGTACCTCGTCCTCTTCCTCCTGCTCCTCCGTCCAGCGGCCACACCCGCCGCCCGCGCGCCGCCGCCCTCGAATCCTCCTCCGCCGCAGCCGCACCAGAAGGTGTTCGTGTGGCCCAAGCCGACGTCCATCTCCTGGCCGTCCGTCGCGTACGCGCCGCTCACCCCGTCCTTCAGCATCCACGCCGTGCCGCCCCACCCGTCGCTCCGCCACGCCATCGCCTACTACACCCGCCTCATCCGCACCGAGCGCCACACGCCGCTGGTGGCGCCCTCCAACTACACGCTCGCCTCCGTCCCCGTCCGCGTCCTCACCATCTCCGTCTCCGAGACCGACGTCCCGCTCGGCCCGGACGTCGACGAGTCCTACACGCTCTCCGTCCCCGCCGAGTCCGCCTCCGCCGACATCTCCGCGGCCACGCCCTGGGGCGCCATCCGCGGCCTCGAGACCTTCTCCCAGCTCGCGTGGGCCGGCGGCGGCGAAGCCGCGGGCGGCCAGTCCATTGTCCCCAGCGGCATCGAGATCTCCGACCGCCCCCACTTCACCCACCGCGGCATCCTCCTCGACACCGCCCGCAACTTCTACCCGGTTCGCGACATCCTCCACACCATCCGCGCCATGGCGTTCAACAAGCTCAACGTCTTCCACTGGCACATCACTGACGCGCAGTCCTTCCCCATCGTCCTCCCCACCGTCCCCATCCTCGCCAACCTCGGCTCCTACTCCCCGGCCATGCGGTACACCGACAAGGACGTCCGCCGCATTGTCAACTACGCCGCCGCCTTCGGCGTCCGCGTCATCCCCGAGATCGACATGCCCGGTGAGTAGTAACAGTTCAGAACTCGTCGCCTCTTCTGCATTTGCAACGCCAATCGCAGTCTCTTCAATGCAGTTTTGGTGGTGTACAATGAAAGCAGGGCACACGGGTTCGTGGGCGGGAGCGTACCCGGAGATCGTCACCTGCGCGAACAAGTTCTGGGCGCCCACGGCGCAGCCGGCGCTGGCGGCGGAGCCCTGCACGGGGCAGCTGAACCCGCTCAACCCCAAGGCGTACAGCGTGGCGCAGGACGTCCTGCGGGACCTGTCGTCCCTGTTCCCGGACCCCTACCTCCACGGCGGCGCCGACGAGGTGAACACGGCGTGCTGGGAGGACGACCCCGTGGTGCGCCGCTTCCTCGGCGAGGGCGGCACGCACGACCACCTCCTGGAGCTGTTCGTGAACGCGACGCGGCCGTTCATGGTGCACGAGCTCAACCGCACGGTGGTGTACTGGGAGGACGTCCTGGTCGGGCCCAAGGTCATGGTGGGGCCCACGGTGCTGCCCAAGGAGACCACCGTGCTGCAGACGTGGAACAACGGCGCCGAGAACACCAAGCGGATCGTCGCCGCCGGGTACCGCGCCATCGTGTCCTCGGCGGCGTACTACTACCTGGACTGCGGGCACGGCGGGTGGGTCGGCAACGACAGCCGCTACGACAAGCAGGAGAAGGAGAGCGAGGGCGCGCCGCTGTTCAACGACCCCGGCGGCACGGGCGGGTCCTGGTGCGCGCCGTTCAAGACGTGGCAGCGCGTCTACGACTACGACATCCTGCACGGGCTGACGGAGGAGGAGGCCACGCTGGTGCTGGGCGGCGAGGTGGCGCTGTGGTCGGAGCAGTCGGACGCCGCGGTGCTGGACGGCAGGCTCTGGCCCAGGGCCGCCGCCGCCGCCGAGACGCTCTGGTCCGGGAACAAGGGCGCCAGCGGGAGGAAGCGCTACGCCAATGCTACCGACCGGCTCAACGACTGGAGGTACCGGATGGTGGCGCGCGGCATCCGCGCCGAGCCGCTCCAGCCGCTCTGGTGCCCGCTGCACCCTGGCATGTGCAACCTCTCGCAGTAGCACTGCACACCGATAAACCTTGCTTCGGTGTATGCTGCAGCGCTGCGTGATGTAGTAGGAATTTTCACAGATCGAACTGGTACACGACATAGGTTTAGAACGTGGAAGGGGATCATCATCTATCATTGGATCGACATGGACATGGTTGAATACTCGATGAACCAACAAAGTGCTCAATAATGCAAAGCCTCCCACCAATTTTTGTTTTGTTTCTGTCTTAGAAGGAACCACTCTTTGTTCAACACAGTCTACGGGTTCATGCGGTAGGTATATCAGAACTGTTTTGCTCTGTCTCAATCAACTGAGATTTTCTTAAGTCTAAGTCACTTACAAAAAAAAGTGTTTGAGTTGCACTTTTCTGTTAAAAAAGTGCAATTGCACTTTTCTGCCAGAAATGTGCAACTGGACCGAGTTGCACTTTTCTTTGAACTGCAATTGCACTTTTCTGAGGTGACTGAGACTTAAGAAAATCTCAGTCAACTTAGACATAGACACACCCATATCAGAATCCCTCTTGTGTGTGGTTGCCGTAATTTTGCCCCCGCTTCGATCTCTTTTTTTTACCGGGACTACGGCGGGCTTACGCTAGTCTGAACATCACATAAATCAACGCACAAGGCGAGTAACATGAGATGAGAGGGGGAGAATCAGGGGGGTCATAACCATTACACCACGAATTTAGGAGAGAGGTGGGGGAGGGGTAGGGCAACGAAAGGCCCAAAGACAAACATCCTCAGTACATCTACGAATCACCACATGGACGCACACATCAAGAGAATCGAAGACCAGACCGTTTCTTCGCTTCCAAACATTCCAAGCAACAACAATGATGATGGTAGAGTCTTCATAGGAGCAGCAACGAAGATAACATAATTCTTCAAAGCTCATCGGGAAGGAGCTAAACTGTGGGAAGAATATTGTCCAAACTTCATGAGCCCCGGAGCATCCGATGAGTAGATGGTTGGTATCTTCATCTTGATCACGGGAGGGGCAGGAGGCAGATGATGCAAGTAGATGTCGGAAACATCTTTCATTCGTGGGGAGGTGCCGACGCCTAGAAACCAACACTTTAAGGGGGGGCTGTTTCTCCAGACCTTTTTCGCCTAGACGTCCACCCGCAGATGCATGAAAGAATCAGCATAGAAACACTTGTTCAAGAGCGCGCTATTAGTGAGGTGGCCCACTCGATTGATTAGGCTCGTCCGAATGCAGAACCAAAGAGCCAAGTTTGTGGGAAAGTGTAAGGATGCCCGACGTGGCATCACTGGACAAGCGCGGTTGGGATGCCAGAGCTAAAGATGAAAGAGACACATACATTCGTTCTGATAGAGTGGGAGAAGAGAGCAAGGAAGCACTCAGAGAGGGGGTTGTTGCTAATCCATCTATCAAACCAGAAAGAAATGAAGGAGCCATTTCCGATTTTGACTTTGGAAATGGAGCGAAAAGAGTTCGAACCAACAACAATATCCTTCCAAATGGGGGTGTCAAGGTAGTGACGGTCCCCCAAGTCATGGGAGGCAGACCAACCGTACCTACGGCGGAACCAACATGCCTAGGGGCAGAAGAGTTCGAGTGTAGCTTAGAGAGGAACTTGGAGAGAAGAGTCGAGTTTTGAGCCGGAATAGAGAGAATATCAATCCCCAAGTTTTTTTTGGCGTGCAGACATCGGACCATGCCACCTTGTAGTGGCCACTGTGACAAGCTTCTTCTCCAGACCAAAGGAAAGCACGGCGCATTTTGTTAATGGCTTAAATGACTCTGGCCGGAAGAAGGCCGACACTCATGGCTTGGGACAACATAGAAATGAGAACCGAGTTGACCTGCATGCGATGCCCGCCGATAGGTAGAGTGCGGCCACGCCACCCAGAAATGCGGATGCCACTTTTGGCTAAAATGGGGTTGAACTCAGCCAAATGGAGTTTATGAGTTGAGAGAGGGAAGCCACGGACCACGGTAGGTTTGGGGAAATCTAGAGACAACACATCCAAACAGTGATGCCATGTTAGAGGCAACATCCCTTTGATGGGGACAAAGGTGCTTTGTGGAAATTAATCGCAATACTAGTGGCAGCAGTGAAAGAGTCAAGGATATTCCTAAGGTTGACCACGTGCTGGGGGGGGGGGTAGAGCTAATGATAGTGAGAGTGTCTACCTGAAGAATGGGGCGAGGGCGGTCATCGACAAGGGGGTGGAGAAGGAGCCCATCGTGAGAGCCCTCGATACGGAGTTGTTGGATGACATCGGCAACAATGTTGAATAGGAAAAGGTTGAGGGGGCCTCCCTGGCGAAGGCCGCGACGAAACTAGATCCACCTTCTAGGAACCCCATTGAGGAGGACCGAGGTTTGACTTGTTTCGTTGAGGCGCGCAAAATCTAGGTGTGCCACAAAAGGGGAACACTATTGCAAGAAGGATGTGATCAAGAGCGTCCCAACTAATGGAGTCGAAGGCTTTGCGGAAGTCAAGCTTGAAGGCGGCTGCCTGGGCATTCCGTTTATGGCAGGATTGAACAATGGCTGCAACATAGAGAAAGTTCTTATCAATGGAACGACATTTGATGAACCCAATTTGATGAAGGTGAACAAGGAAAGGGATAAGCGCACGGAGGTGAAGAGTAAGACATTTGGAGTAGTGGATCTTGAGACAATAGTGTAGGAGGGATATAAGCCTGAAATTGTCTCGATGGTTGGCGCCGACTTTCTTTGGTAGTAGAACAATACATGATTTGTTTATGGGTCAAAGGTCAAGGTCAAGGGAGTGGAAATCCTGGAGGTATTCCAAGAGACAGCCCTTAACAAAGTCCAAATTATTTTTGAAGAAACCAAGTCCAAAACAGTTTAGCCCAGGGCTAGAGTTGTCGTTCATAGAGAGAAGGGGGGCCTAGATTTCGTCCAAGGAGAAGGGGTGGATGAGGAAAGTTGCCTAAGAAGAGTCCAGAGATGTGGAAGCAACCAGAGGGCGCATGTTAATAGAGTCAGAAGAGGGGAGGGAGATCCCCAACAGGTCATAGAAATAGGGGTGAAGATAGAAGCTTTGCCAGGGTGTGAGAAGGCAGAGTCCCCCGCGTCAGTGTCGAGGACCATGATTTGGTTAACTCGTTGACGGACAGAGGCACAAACATGAAAGTAGCGAGAGTTTTCATCCCCAAGGGTACAATACCTAATTTTTCCACGTTGGCACCAGTAGGTCGTGTGCGAGGCATTTTCTTCTAAGGTGAACCTTGGCAAGGGAGCATAGCCTCCCGTCCATGAGAGAGAGGGGGCGATGCTCTTCCAAACAGCCAAGGAAAGAAATAACAGCTCGATAGTTTACAAGGTAAACGGAGAGAAGCCTGCGAGCTTTAGCCCAAGCTTTGGCAGCCGATCGAATATGTTTGAGCCTAAGACATAGACGAGAGGCAGTCGAGAGGTGGGAATGGTTTGCACCAACACTTAGCCAGTTGGAGCACACTAAGGGGAGAATGAAGGGTTAGAGAGCAAGAGTTTTCCATCTTGAAAATAGTGTCGCGGGGGCTTTAGAGGAGGTGGCTGGGTGGAGGGGGATATGATCTGACGTTGGGGCAGGCATAGAAGATAAGGGTGGAATCCAGAGGGCAAAACCCCACTCAGGTGTGAATTGCCTGTCCAACAGGGAAATTTTGAGAAAACTGAGGTTGTTTCATAGAAAGTGTTAAAAGTTATCGCTTGACTTATCTCAATTTTGCATCTACTCTCTCCGTTCTATAATTTTTATCGCAAATTTGAATGTATGTAGACACATATAGATACATCCGAATCTACAACAAAAACTATGTAAGAGCATCTCTAACAGAGCCTGTAAATCCCGCCGGAACTGAACTTTTCCGGCGGATTTATGGGTTCTGGCCGAAACGCGCGCAGAACAACGCCCGAATACATGGGCCGGGCCATAAACGAAGTTCAGGGCCCCGAGAAATCGAGCGGCCGCCCCGTATTAAAAGGGTTCGCGGAGGGGAGTTCGGTTCGTAAACCCTACTCCCCTCCGCTGCCGCCAGTCGCCAGCTTCGACGAGCAATCCACGCGCAACCAGCCACCGATCCTCCGCCCGCTGCCGCGCGATGGCCTCTCGTGGAAGTTCCGATGGCTGTGTCGCGTGATTGGGCGGCGGCGATTCGCCGCTGCGTCCGCCTGTCTTCCGCACCGAGGCGGAGCGACGGAAGTGGAAGAGGAGCGAGGGCGCGCGCAAGAGGAGCGCTCGCCGCTGGACGAACTGGGGGCTCACGCCCCCAGGGAAGCTCGCGCGCTTCGCCAACCAAGGCGAGGGCTCCTCCTCCGGGCAGTCTAGCCGCGCACCGCGGCTGCCCGTGGCGGCGAGCAGCGAGGAGGACGACCTCACCCCTGCGCGGTTGCCTACCTTCTCCGCCGGGGACTACGTCCAAGGCAGCGACGAGGAGGAGGCCGTAATGGCGCAAACCTGCACCATCAGCGAGGCGGAGGCGAGGGTGCGCTTCCGCCGGGAAGAGGCCGACGCCGTCCGCCAGGTCATGGAGTACGAAGCGGCCCGCCGGGAGGCCCGCGTCCGCTAGGTCAAGCTCGAAATAGTCGAGCTTGACAAGGACGACGCGTGAAGATCTTCCACGCCGCCGACCATCTCCGCCAGCACCGGCACCGCCGCGCGCCATAGGTCATATAGGCCGCATTTTGCTTAGCTAGGTTGCGCTTGCCGGTGTACCAGTATTTACGTTTCAATTGCAAGAACTATGTAAGTATCGATGCTCAATCGGAGCATCTATGTCATCTATAATCAACGATCATCGCCTCAATTTACCCGCGCCAATTTGAATTTCTCTTTTCAGTTCTATTTTATGGTTTCTGTTCTGCGCCACTGCGAATTTGGTCAAACCCGCGTTTTCGGTGCACTGAACTCGGCGTTTTCAGTTTGCGTTTTTTCGGGTTCTACTAGAGATGCTCTAACAGAGGAAGTACTTTATAACAACATGAATGAGTAGATACAGACCTAAAGCATTTTTTTTAACAGAATAAAGCATGTATATATGAACAAATGATATATCCAGGATGCACTGTAATTTGAGCTGAACCCTTAATCTTACCGGGGTAATTGCCGGTGTAGATGCGTGGACTGAGCAGTGGCGCGAGCAGCACAGTCCAATAATCATGGTTGTGTGCCTACGTACGTAGCGCAACTATCAAGTCTAGATAGTCAGGATTACCAGCACCCGACCACTGTTGAACTCATTGGTCATCAGTATCGTCTCCATCACACGGATGGCGCCTTCGATCATAGCGTCTTGCTGCGGGCATTCGATTTGGGAATCGATGGTGGTGGGAACGAAAAATGGTCCTTGGTCCACCCCAGTGATCTCGTCCCTACTACGGGTCGCTTTCCGTCCGACGTGCGTGCGGTGTAATCCATCTTCAATCGCTTTCCGCTCCGATTAACGTCGCTGTGCGGCCTCGCCCCTTCCTCCAACCTTTTTATCTCTGTCCTGTTCCAGCAGCCCCTTTCCGGTTCCCTTCTGGCTGCTTCCTCTTGTTCGTGCAGGTACTAATTCTGAAGATCGGAGGCGACAGAGCAGAGCAGAAGATCAGGGAGAAGAGATGAGGGAGATCATCAGCATCCACATAGGGCAGGCGGGCATCCAGGTGGGGAATTCCTGCTGGGAGCTCTACTGCCTCGAGCATGGCATCCACCCCGACGGCCTCATGCCCAGGTCAGCGTCAGCCCCTGCTCTGTTCCGATCCTCGCGCTTGTCTGTCTTTTCCTTCGGAGTTCTCTGAAATATACCGATTGTTGCGTGATGATCTGTCTTGGTTAGAATTCTTCTCCTGAAGAAGAGGAACTTTCTCTCGATTAGAATTCCGTTTGATGGTGACATTGGGTTGATTACGAATGATGAACAGATGTAACACAAGGGGTTTTTGTTAGATGATCTGATAATCATGTTAGTTTTAGCATGTCTCTGAGTACAGTTTGTGAATTCATGGCACAGCTTGCTTCAATTTTGTTACTCTTTGCATGATCAAAGCTCAAAATACTACCAGCTTTGTCCTTTGTGTAAGGATCTTCAGGAGATACATACTCATACTAGCATGTGGCTTTTACTAACGATAAAGTCTTATGCTACTTCACAATACCCAACCCTGAAGTTCATGCCACCGGCTTGTTGCAGCGATACCTCCATTGGGGTTGCGAAGGATGCATTCAACACGTTCTTCAGTGAGACGGGTTCAGGGAAGCACGTTCCAAGGGCCTTGTTCGTCGACCTGGAGCCCACCGTCATTGACGAGGTGAGGACGGGGGCATACCGCCAGCTCTTCCATCCAGAGCAGCTCATCTCCCACAACGAAGACGCGGCTAACAACTTTGCCCGTGGACACTACACAGGTACCTTACATTCTTCGGCCTCAGCTACCTTTCGCCGAAAAGTTCTTTTATGGAGACCAAGAATATTTACAAAAGTTACAAGTCCACTGACCAAATCTTATTTACAATTCGACGATCTTGAATGTTGCTCACTGCTTTGTTGTCCAATGAAAATTGTGTAGTTTCAAAGCTTACAACTTTTGTGCTGCCATAGGTTTAGAAATGAACAAGTATTTACTATTCTATAGAGAAGTTGCACGCATTTTTTTAGTTATTTCTAAGAAGACTTTGAAACAAAATATCCAATATTCTTAGTGTTAAATATGTAAAATGTATACAAGTGTCATTATGGAATTTGGAGAATTTTGGCCTAGATAATGTGTATTGAAAATGTCTGATGAACATACATAGAAGTAATCGAGAATTGCAATCAACATGCTACAGATGGAAATTATGTAATTTTCTTAATAATTCCATGCTGAGGTTGTTGTTCATACAGGGAATAGAACACTTCTTTCATCCTTGGACAACTAAGTTTAAACTACTAGTAGTTGACATGCTTGGGAAACAGCCCTATGCTCCTACTAATGGAAATACTACTTATTTTCTAAAACTTGTTTTTTATGCTGAAGTTGGAAGAGAAGTAGTGGACCTTTGCCTTGACCGGATAAGAAAATTGGCGGACAACTGCACTGGCCTCCAGGGTTTCTTGGTTTTCAATGCTGTCGGCGGTGGAACTGGCTCGGGACTTGGTTCATTGCTTCTGGAACGGCTATCAGTAGACTATGGCAGGAAATCGAAGCTCGGTTTCACCATCTATCCTTCACCACAGGTACCACATTTCGTTGGTCAAGTTTCAGGCAGAGATCATGTCCCTGAAACCGCATCCTGTTTCAGATTTCAACGGCCGTGGTCGAGCCCTACAACAGCGTGCTCTCGACGCATTCACTGATCGAGCACACCGACGTGGTGGTAATGCTGGACAACGAGGCCATCTACGACATCTGCAAGAGGTCCCTGTGCATCGAGCGCCCGTCCTACACCAACCTGAACAGGCTGATCTCCCAGGTGATATCGTCCCTGACCACATCCCTGCGGTTCGACGGCGCCATCAACGTTGACATCACCGAGTTCCAGACCAACCTGGTGCCGTACCCGAGGATCCACTTCATGCTCTCCTCCTACGCGCCCATCATCTCGGCGGAGAAGGCCTTCCACGAGCAACACTCCGTCCCGGAGATCACCAACTCTGTCTTCGAGCCGGCGAGCGTCATGGCCAAGTGCGACCCCAGGCACGGCAAGTACATGGCCTGCTGCCTCATGTACCGCGGCGACGTCGTGCCCAAGGACGTCAACGCCGCCGTCCACTCCATCAAGACCAAGAGGACCGTGCAGTTCGTCGACTGGTACGCATTACGTCCCAAATTTCGTCATTGTTATCTATCACCTGACGCTGGGATTTGAGCAGCACCGTGACTCTGTTTCCTCTGTTCTTGCTTTGGCTGCTGCGTGCAAATTTATTCAGGTGTCCGACTGGCTTCAAGTGCGGGATAAACTACCAGCCGCCGACAGTGGTTCCGGGAGGGGACCTGGCCAAGGTGCGCCGCGCGGTGTGCATGATCAGCAACAACACCGCCGTGGCGGAGGTCTTCTCGCGCATCGACCGCAAGTTCGACCTCATGTATGCCAAGCGCGCGTTCGTGCACTGGTACGTCGGCGAAGGGATGGAGGAGGGGGAGTTCTCGGAGGCGAGGGAGGACCTCGCCGCGCTGGAGAAGGACTACGAGGAGGTCGGAGGCGAGGGGGAAGAGGACGAGGACGAAGGCGAGGAGTACTGAGCTCAGCTTGGCCGGAAACACATGACACACTTTCGTGGGTGGAGTCTGTCAGTCGATCAAGCGTGCTTGATTAAGATTGGTGGCATAGTTGTACTTCTACACTGGCTGCCGCGGTTTTGTTGGTCTCTGTCTCCCTATTCGCTGCTGTATTCGTGCTGTGTCAGCGTTAGCAGAGTGCAAAATGTTAGTAGATTGGTTCGTGTGCTCCGATGGTCCGGTTTCAGAAATGTGGACAAGTTTGTATGGCAGATTTGTGCAGAAGATTGTTCGCTACAATAATAAGTAAAGAGTTTTTCATTAACAGATTTTCCTCACTCCGTGTATATTTATTGGTTTTTAAAATGTTTATATGGAAGCGGACTTTTGGCGCACGGGTGCAACGCACCCCCATAGACTAAAAAATTTATAGTAATTTAAAAAATTCAATTTTTTTTTAATTTTCCTGGAAACAAAGGATGATCAAGTTTGTACTCGTAAAAAATATGTTTGGAAATGAAATTATTCCCATGGTCTCCAGGGCAAAAAAGACAAAATTATTGCAAATATATAGTGAATAGTAGCTGGTCATGGGGCGTTTTGAGTTTATTTTTTAACCCAAGATATAATAAAAGTAATTTTCTAGGAAAATATTTTGTTTCAAGTATAGTACCTGATCATCTTTGATTCCCAAAAAAGTTGAATTTTTTTTAACTTTTTTTAATTTATCTTTTTATTTTTCCAACTATAGGGGTGTGTGGCACCCGGGAGCCAAGCTGCATTTCCCGCTATGTGCTAGTCTCTAAAACATGGCTACAGGCGGAAAACCAAAATTGATCATGGGTCCATATGCACCCGGTATGCATAAACCATATTTAAAAAAGGTAAAAAAGTTTAGGAAATTTTTTTAACATATAGAGAGACATGTTCTACGTATGCACCCAAAGTCTCATATAAAATCGACATTTTTTGTACTATGTGTAAAAAGACAAATAATGCCTTGAGAAATAAACTATTTTAGCACCAAAATTTTGTTTTGTATGCACATGGCACAAAACATATCTGTTTTTACTGAAACAACTTTGTGAGCATGTAACATATCAATGTATACACGTGGAATTTTTATTTATATATTTTTAACACTCATAAATATGTTTGATTTGAATTTCAAATAAAGGGTGCATATACACCCGGGTGTAGAAACACCATGTCCAGCCACAGGCCCCTAAAAATACTTAGGCTATAAAAATTGTTCATGCAACCTGGCATGCCATGATATTTTTTTTCTCTTAGCCTTGTGCACCAGCAGAGCAAGCTCATCCTTTAATTTCTTCCTGCATCTACCTAAGCTTGGAGACACTCCTTAAAAAATATGATCATGGCGAGTTGTCCAAATGGACCAGGCAATCACCATGATAATTTCTATAAAGAAAGGCTGATTTATCTCAGTCTTGTGAGCAGCAATAACGACATGTATATTCATGTGAGCCAAATAAGGGGTGACCAGAAGGGTCATAGATACTGCCAACACATCTGAGCAAATGGACATTGGAAAAATGGCGAGGTAGTGTTTTGGGCCATCGGTGCACATGAACCTATTATAAAAATGCATAAAAATAAACTGTTATAAAAATCGATATAAAAT
This sequence comes from Lolium rigidum, assembly GCF_022539505.1. Lineage (NCBI taxonomy): Eukaryota > Viridiplantae > Streptophyta > Magnoliopsida > Poales > Poaceae > Lolium > Lolium rigidum. Next base: position 73,768,491 of record NC_061510.1, read on the forward strand.
TTTGCTTGTACATCCAGGCATTCTACGTTCCTACACAAATTTTCGAAAAAATAACATTTTATGTGGTATGTATAAGAAAGATAAAAAAGAAAATGTTACATGAATGTGACTAGTCATGTTAGAGCATCAAAATATGTCTTTTTTACATGAAACACAATTTTTTTATTTTTCACGAATACTTGTGTACGGACATAGAATGGTCGAGATGTACATGTGAAATTTATGTCAATTTTTTTGACATTTTAAAATGTGTTTTCTCACAACAGATCCATATGTAGTTATGTACCCATGAGTTGAATTGGATTTTCCGAAAAATAGGCGATTCTATATTTTCAGATCAGATTCATTACACAAGATGCACTAGTAGTCCTCCATAAAAAAAATCCCTTTGCAGCATGGCTCTTGTGCTTAGTCTATGATGAATGAGGAGCCAAAAAACATTGTATGCTTCTGTGAGCGGTAGCCTTTCTGTACCCATTTTAGGGTAGCATGTGTGCCCTCATTAGTCATTACCCATGAGTGATTTGTAAACCTTGGAAACCTTGAGCATTGTTGTATTCCCAAAGATAGTACATGTATCTAGAGCATTAGCATGTTCGAGTTCTATCAAGAGTGCCTAAAATAAGTTCACTTGAACTAAAGCTTCCTCCGAAAGATGCAGTTGGAGGAGACAGAGAAGTAGAATAGTATAATTCCCACACAAGTGTAACTCAGGGTAATTAGCATAATTATAAAACTTGTACACATTCTTCATCAACGAGCAATTATTCTGAACTGAGAAATTAAGCCCAACAAGACCACCTTGATCCAACTCCCAATATGCCAAAGAAAGGTTTTCTTGGTTAAATCTTTGTCTCTCCAAGGACAATGGTGCCTATATTTATCCACCTCTACAATAACCCATTGATACACTCTGAAGGGGGGAGGGGGTGAATTAGAAAATTGGTAGAGAGAATAAACTGAATTCACCATTCTGAGTTTGGTTCCATAATTTTTTTTAATGTTTTGGTTCCATAATTTAGATACATTGAGCGGGATGGTTGTCTCCTCTGCACACACAAGATGAGATGCATGCAAAATTCTTTCCTACGGTTTGGTTGTGCTTAGAGGCAGACCTGGATATTGAAGTGGAAATGCTCCCAGCCGACATTGCAATGCAATACTAAAAGGATGAAGTCTGTCTTGACTCGTGATGGGAATTAGGCTAGATTTAACATAATTTACTTTCAAACCAAATGCTGCTCCAAGCCTATGCACCCGGGGTTTAGATGATGTAGGTGTGAGACATATGCTTAAATTGAGAAGAAAACATTGTGGCGATCATCTAAATCACTCGGCGAAACAACAATATTATTTCTTAAGAAATTCAAAAAGGTGTTACTATCTTTGTTCTATTTAAGAGAGCAAAGCATTCAACTCAAAACTCTTTTACAAAGAAAAAGTGTGTTTTCAACCGAAAAATTGCATTCTCCTATGTGTTGATGTCTCATCATAATCATCGCCATACTATGACATTCGTGCTAAATTTTCCTTGTCAATATTTTTTGCATATAGACTCTTCATGTTTATGGATATAAGCCTGCTCTCGACCTTTGTGAGATTTCATAAATGTTTGATCTAGGTTTTATGAATGTATGAAGATTCAACATGGTTTCATATCTGTTTAATACATGTTTTCGTGAAAGAACACACATGCATGCGTAGTTTCATATCTTGTTGATGAATACATGAAGATTAAACATAATTCCATATATGTTTTATACATGCTTTCATGAAGGAATAAAGATGTGCATGCAGTTTTGTACTCCCGCTGTCCGGGTTGGTCAAGAACTTATAACTTTGAATGCCCACAAAACTAGTATAAAGATATATGAAATGAAATAATTTTCCAAGGCAAATGCAATGATACCACTAATACATTCCCAATCCATATAATTTGATAAGTCATGCATCAAAGAATGTGCAAACTAAAGCGCGTCTGACATTTGGGGAAGAGAAAGTATATGTTTCACTCTCCGTGAAAGCTAAAAATGTTTTTATGAAACATGTTTATACATATTTCCATGAAGCAACACATATGCATTTTTTTTTTTTTTGAAAACAACACATATGCATTTGTAGTTTCGTATATGTTACGTGAAACCTCAATGAAACATTTTTAGGGTATGTTTGGTTTGAGCCCCAGCTAGCCCGACCAAAATATTGGCATGACCAATTCAAGGGCATGACCAAAATTTTGGTAAGTTGTGGTTGTTTGGTTTGTAGCCATTGTGTTCTCCAAAATTTTGGCAAAAACGGATCCATGTTTGGTTTGGAACCAACTGATCTGATAAGAATACTTGACTTTGGCGTATTGGACAACATCTAATTCTTGGCTAAATTTGAGAATAAAAAAGATACAATCAAAGAGAAAAAACTATAACAAAAATAATGACACGGTCTGGAAGTTGCTACACAGTCGGACCTGCATGTGCTTGCTAATCCTGTTGGGCCACCGATTAGTTAAAATATAGAAGAACAAAAAACACCAGTCTGCATGCACCGGATAACATTTAAAAAGAGAAGAAACGCGTAGGCCCCACCAAGATAGAGGGGCTGGTCGCGTAGCCAAAATTTTGGCGAAGCTTTTGATCGTCCTGGAATCGCCCGCTCGTTGGCGAGAAAATCACGGGCGCGACGATGGCAAGCTGGGCGAGCCAATTTGTTGGCAACGATCCAAACAACTCCCAAAACTCTAGGGCGAGCCAATATTTTGGTAGGGTTGGTTTTGGTTGTAATCCAAATGCACCCTTAGAAAACAACCCAGCGGCAAAGTGAAAATAGATGGGTTTATATGCAATTTTGTCGGGAAGCAACGTGAAACAGTGCAGTGTGCAGTAAATCTATCTAGACTATGGACACTGCTAAGGAGCACTCGGATGCTAGATAGTCCACCAAAGCACTCGCCCTAAAATAGAAAGTTTCGCATATAACACATGCATTTAATGTCATGCGATTTTTTTAAAAAAAGTCATAACTTTTAAATCATTTGTCGAAATTGCGATCCGTTTTCTCCGTTAGGCCTCTCGCGATGAGATCTTCGAAACTAGATCCCATTTGTATATGTTTCGACAAACTTTTTTCCGAAAATCAATTTAGTTGTTGTAGAAAAGGAACTCTAGTATTATGGTGAAGCAACTTCGTACAAAGAGTTGGTTACACTAATTTTTTTGTATATTTTGTACCAACTTAATTTCTAAGATACTCAGTTAGCAACAACCGTCATCAACACTTGTATTGAGACATCAACTTTGCTCTACTAGCGGCTAGTCATACTTTCTAGTATTGCTAGTAACTTGATTTTCGATGTATACAACTTAGTAGCAATAAAATACAACTTCATATCAGACAGTGCACAATTTTGGTGCATCGGCATGCAACTTCACGATAGTGGTACGCCATTTGATAAAGAGTGATGCTAGCTAACTTAGTACTAGCGGTAGGCAGGACACGATGATACGATGATATGCAAGTTCACGATAATGCAGCCCAACTTCACCATATTATTCCTGGCCAACTCAGTATTAGTGGTACACAACATATGTGTGGTGCTAGCAGACTTAGTGCTAGCAGTAGGCAACTTAGACGTGGTGTTAGACAACTTAGGCGTGGTGTTAGACAACTTAGTGATAGTGATAAGCAACTTCAGAGCGATGGTAGCCGTTCTCACTGTAGGAAAATTACGCGAGATGCAACTTCAACACAGTAGTAGCCATCCCCATTGTAGGCAAATTATGCGAGATGCAACTTCACATATGAGATACGAACTTAGCATTAGAAGTATACAACTTAGCACTAAACGGTATACATCTTAGCAACAATGGATGTGCAACTAAGCATAAGTGAGATACAACTTAGCAATAATAGGCATGAAACTTTGCAATATGAGGTATTCAACTAAACACTAGTGAGTATGTAAATTAACACTGATGGATCTACAACTTAATACTAGTGAATATGCAACTTAACACTAATGAGTACGCAACCTAAAACTAATGAGTGTACAAGTTAGCAATAGTGGGTATGGAGCTTAGCACATGTGTGAGTAACAATTAATAGCAAATATGTTACCGAACAATTTATTGTGTATAAAATACAACTTAGCTTGCCTATGAAACTAAAAATACTGCTGAATAAATACAACATTTAACTAAGTCTAAAAGGGTTGAACGAAAACGTGTGCTTGCTCTACTAATGGTTCTGAAATCAACCCAAAGTTTCACTGTAAATAGTCACCACCATTTAGATGCTTGGTCTTCTGCAACTATGTCCTATGTAACATTGCCAAGTAGTGGTGGGACGGGACCCTACAGGATACTCGTCGTAATCGACCACCAGCCAGTAGTAAAAGTGGGGTAAAATCCAACATTTGACTAAGCCCTAAGTGCCTGAACAATAGAGTATATGTACTCGTGCGAGTTTACACTAAGTTGAAGGACCAAATGAAAGTTTAGCCGAAGAGATAAGCTTTCCTATCTGGCTATCTCTTCTTTCTCTCCCACGAACGGTGCTTATGCGAATGTATTTCGTGACCGAGCGCCGCCGGCCCTGCACACGCCCGCGCTGGCTGCCGCTTCCTCCGGCACAACGTCCTCTGTCGCTCCCCATGTCGGTTCCTCGCGACCACCAACCGCCGCAACGGAAATAGCAGTAGGCGGGATCCGAGGATGAGCAACATCTAGGTGCCGCGCATTCTGTCGAAATCGACCTTGGCGAGCCCGTACTCAGTGCAGTCGTCGTTCCGGACGCCGCCGGTAGTGGGGACCGCCCTCGTCGTCCAGTGGCTCCCCGGCCTGCCCAGTCCCCGCCTCCGGCCGGCTCACGGTGGTGCCAAATCGAGATTATCTCCGGCCACTTCTCTTGTGCGCGGGGAGCCGTCCTCGATCTCCCGCCGCGAGCTTCCGGGGAGTGTCGCCGGGGTGGTGAAGCATGCCACCGGTGCGGGAGAAGGGTGGAGCCATAGAGGGCAGGGCGGCGCCGACGGTGGGGATCGTGTACCGGACAGTTGAACGCGGTCGCAGCAAACGACAAAAAAACGTAGTTGTAGAAGTTGTCGGGACAAATCGTCTCGAGCGGATCAGACGGACCATAATCGAGTGCTCGTTTCGCAAACCGGCATCCGAGTACTTTTTAGCATTTAGGCTAGACTATTCATTTTTCATCCAACGGTTCACATAGGCTAAGTCAGCAAACCTGTAGCTGTGACTTGCCTCTTCGAAGTCAGCCAAGCCTGCGCCGGCCAAAAACTAGAGGCAAAGCTGCGGCTGCGGCAGAGGGGCAGGGAAAAATGGCAGGGAAAGCCGGCAGCCTCAAGGGCGTCGCCCTCATCAGCGGCGGTGGCGCCAACAGCACGGTCGCCGGCGCCCTCCACTTCGTCCAAGACCCCTCCACCGGTATGTACCTACTCCCTAGAACTCCGCGATCTCTACAGCTACAGCCGCCACTTCTTGCTGATAAGATTGATTTGATCTCCCTGTGCGTGCTAGGGTACACCGAGGTGAGGGGAAAGCTCACGGGCCTCGCCCCGGGCCTCCACGGCTTCCACATCCACGCCTTCGGAGACACTACCAACGGCTGCAACTCCACGGGTGGGTAGCCTCATCGCGGTATTCCTCACTCTGGTACTTAGACTGTCGAATCGGCGATACTGGTAGTAGTTAACAGAGATTTGCATCCGAGATTCTTCACTGCAAGTGACTCAAGTGCTCCATTAAGTAGAAATGGAATTCACTTAATTACCAATCCTCCATAAAATTTTCCCAAATGCAACGTTTTGATGCATATTCTGCGTAAGCAAAGGTTTGTGCCTGAATTGAGCTGTCTTTTGATCCAAACACACACGTAGGTCATGGATGTGAATGTATTATAATTCATTTTACAAATTCAGCTGTGTGCTGGTGTGGACCGGCCAAAAGTGTTGTTTAGTTGTTAAACAAGAGCCCTGGTAGACTTCCTGTTTTCAAATTGGGGTTCCCGTCTGAATTAGTTCCATAATGGATATAGTTTAGCACATGTAGAAGTTGGAATAAAGCAAAACGATTTCGGGCACTATCAGAAAATCCACTGTTTGTGCTCGGCCTCGAGCAGTCTTATGCGCAGATATAGGAAAACCAAGATTGTTCGGATCTGTTGAGATTCTATCTGACGCTGTAAGTTGGACCTTGTGAGTATGTTGTTTGCCTGTAGATATCAACTAGGAGACCATTCCAAACTGAATGACTATGAACACAACGTTTGGGGAAGTGCTGTAGTTGCATTTCTCAACAGTTTACCACTTCACTTTCCAGAATTGTCCCACTTCAGTTTGCAGAATTGTTACAGATTGTTAAGATGATTCCCAACTCCATGAGAAACAGTTGTGATAGATGCGCCATGTTGGTCACAATCTGATTCATCTTGGTAGAATTGAATTTTGAACCATCCGCCAAAGAGAAACCTGGATCTTGACGCGGGGATCTTCCAACAGAATTTTCCTGCTTGTGGAAATTCACACATTTTCTGACAACTGAAACTACTTCAAACTTTAAAGCTGTTGGTGGAATGTGAAGCGACCATTTTGCAATGTTTTGGCAGTAAGCTTGCATAGAATACTGCAAGTTCTGCGTTGGCTGCAAAACGTAGTTTCTAGTGGTGAATTTTCTATTCCTGCCAGCTATCATATGGACTACTGGATACTGCTCTTTTCAGATTAGTCTACCAGTGCTGTACTAATAGATGGGACAGTGAGTTTGTTCATAGGATATTGTAGTTCAGTCATATTTAGACTTCGATTTAGTCTCTATTTTACAGAATGGACTAATGGCTTATTTTGTGTAACTAATTCTTGGAGCTGAGATAAAAACTTGGTAAGATTTACCTTTACTATTTAAGCTACATACATATATAGATTTTGATTGAGATATCATGTATAACTTCTTGCAAACATCTTATTCTGTAGATAAATATTAAGCTCTGAAGAAGGAAAAATCAAGTCAGGTTATGCGAAAACTTTATGGTGTGCTGATATTTTTTTGTTTAACAGGGCCCCATTTTAATCCACATAATAAATCCCATGGAGCACCTATCGATACTGAACGACATGTGGGCGACCTGGGAAATATACAAGCCAACAAAGATGGTTAGCTATATGACTATTCAACGACTCTTTAGTGCTAGGCAACTATGGGTTAAGTTACTGTCTTGAAGTAATCTCTGTATTTTGAATAACACGCTAGTTGTTTATTTCAGGCGTTGCAGAAGTCTTCATAAAGGACATGCAGGTTTGTTAGACTTAAGGATGTAGAAGATCATCTTGTTATTATTTTGTATGTACCGGTAATTCATTTCTCTTGTTGTATAAAGATTTCATTGAGCGGGCCTCATTCCATACTGGGAAGGGCAGTTGTTGTTCATGCTGATTCTGATGACCTAGGAAGGGGTAAGCATTTTAACGTCACTACTGAAAGCTGGTGTTTCTTTAACTTGATATAAGACTGGTCTACCTTCTTATGGTCATATCTATATTCAGTAATAAGATTGATGGAACTTCTTCCAGAAAACTTATAATTCACTGGTGCCTGAATCTTGTAACTTACATTTCAACCGGCTGAACTGGGACGTGTACTGTGTATATAATGTTGATATCCTACATTTATAATGCTTTTTCTTGAGCACATGGACTGTTCTATTACCCTATTAATTGAGATCATAGGTGACACTATATTTTGTTCAGTATCTGAAATTTGCCTTGAAAATTAGTGTTCATTGGATATTGACAGTGCTAGCCAGTAGTCACGTTTCGTAAAACCATACTGGAATTAATTTAGGATTACTGAAAGGGATTTGTTCAAGCCTATATTAGTTTATGAATATTTTTATGCGGTGCAAGCAGCAGAACAGAACTCCTAGGCAAAGATAGTGCCACATTACAGCGTTACTGTACCACGGGTAATGTCATTCAATACTTGAAGGGTGAAATACTAGTCAGTATCTGAATTATGTTTCTGTTTTGTGCATAACATAGGATTTTTGAGATCTCATTACTCCGTTAATCACAGTAGTGTTGCAAAATATGAAGACTTTGGATGAAGAAAAACATCTTCATGATTTTTGCCGCATTATGTCATGCTCCATTCTCTGACCAAGTTCCTTTGATATTTTGTAGGTGGCCATGAACTCAGTAAATCAACAGGAAATGCAGGAGCCAGGATTGGATGTGGTAAATGGCAACCTTACCATTTCTTTATTAACCTGCAGGGAAGAATTGGACAGAAAGAGCAAATACTAATCAAATCCATTTGCAACTCGCTGCTTTACTTAGACGATTCTCGAATATAATGACGGTACTTATAGATATGTCTTCCTAAACTGTAGGTATCATTGGAATCCAGCCTGCTGTTTAACCAAGAGCCAATGGAAGTTGCTTCTGTTGGAACTGTTGCGCTCAGACAAGGAAACAATGATGTCGCCGGTCTGGAATCTGGAGACTTTGAACGTTATAAATTTCGATGTAATATTACCATGCTCAGTTATGTATATGAATACAAATACCCTTTATATCTGAATAAAATGCAAAGAAAGGTAGTTTTTATAAAATTTGTTTTTGGAAAGAATGGTAGCACGAACTTGCATGAACATTGTCCTAGTCGTGAACATAATTCAAAAGAAATCTATATGTTCCATTGTTATGTTTGCCGTTTGGGAGGTTTGGGGCGAAAGAAAAGCCAGGGTTTTCGAAACAAATTCACAAGACCTTCCGGCATCATAGCCAAGATAAAAAAAAGAATGACGCGCAGAATTGGGCTATGTATCTCGTTCTTGGGCTATCGAAGATGCTAGACATTTGAGGGCTACCATTCAGGAGAGTGATTCCATGTGGCCACCTTTTGGTATTTTCTTTGTAAACTTTGTTTGTGAACTCTGCTTCTTAATCAATGAGACGAGGCACATATTTTGGCTATGTTTGAAAAAAGAGAGAAAATTAACGCAATCATGTTTTTAAAAAAAAATATGGAATGTGTAAATAGACATCTCTCACATAGGGTCCATTTTCAGATGCTCATACCATATACTTTACCATATAATTTTCTTTCTTTCAAATTGGAGCTAATATTGACCGGTTTTGGATTCGGATAGGTATATATCGGACTGCGGATTCGAATTGGAAATAGGACGAACTCGGACTGAAAAAAGATAGTCGGATTTGCTCTGATTGGCATCTAGTTATATTTCTTGCAAATCACAATAAAAAAAACTCAAGCATTAATAGACACTTAGAACTAAACATGCTCGCCAAATAATTTGGTAAGTTAATAACTACTAACCATGTGAGATTGGCATTGACTTTTGACTAAAAAATCAGATTATCCAGTTTAAACCATCGTATTATTCTAATTAAAATTTGGATAATTCATACACGCATGCTATTTGGTATACCATGTGCTATACCGTATCAGCACCACTCCGGAATCAGATATCCTTATCCATCGAATTTTTGAAAATTAGATACTTAAATGGGATTCAAGATGGATTTCGGTGCGAAAACTATCCGATTCGTTTGCATCCCTAGTTACTTGATACCCTACAAAGTACAAACAGACGATCTGCATGGTTATATAAATGTCACTGTGGTCTACCCGGGTTCAAATTTGTGTTAGGAACTTGGTCCCCGCTGCCAAGTGTTAAAAAAAATGCTCCGCTCATTCTTCTTGTTTTAACAAGCTCCTTGCTGCAGAAGAATCAAATACCCGCGCAATTAAGTAACCTTCTCAGTTCTCACACAGTACATGACGTCCTTGACACCAGCCGGCCGTGATCCTTTGGAGCCGTGACCATGAAATCGGCGGTCCCAAGACACCCAGGCCAAGCGCTAGCAGCTCGAGGAAGAAGATGAAACAAGAGCAAGAGAACAGAGCAACACCAGTAAATTTATCACTCCGATAATTTAGTACTCTGTACTACTCTTATTAGCCTTCCCGGCTTGTGCCAATGCTGATGCCAAGGTCAGACCCTCGCAAGAAATGCCTGGACGGGAACCGGACACGCCGGAAGGCGCCACGGCCGGACCCCGGCCGTGCCCCGTTCGATGGATCGAAGCGTACGTGCACGTGCCCAAGCAACGATGACGCCGGCGTTCGCGGCGCGACGCGCGCGCAAAACTATCAGCATCTGATGGAGCTTTTGTGCAGGGCGAGGAAGGCCCCTGGAGCTTCCGCTTGGCGCCGGGCGCGCGGCGGCAGCGCGATGCCGGCGTCGCGCCGCGACGGCTTGCTACGGACATCGCCGCTCGCTCCCGAGGCCCGATGGCGCAATGGCGCCACGGAGAAGCTGCTCGATCGATCGTCTCGGACGCGACCAACTGCCCGAGTCCAACCTACGCTGGCTCTGGTCGAGTGGTCGGTGCTAGCTCGAGCGGAGTAAAGAAACACGCCCAAATCGAGCCGGCACGACCATGCGCCCGTACGTGGCCGAGCCCGAGCTGCCTGGGAGTGTTGCTGCGCTCGTGCGCGCGGTCGTCTGCGTGGGAGGGACGGCGACCGCGCGCGCCGGCATTCGTGGGCAACTATTTTTCTGGCCCTGTCGTCCTCGTCCTCCGCCTGTGCGTGCGCTGGCCTTGCCGTGGCGACACCGTTGCTCGCAGCGGTGTGCCCTCCGATGCGACGAGCAGGCCGACCGTTGTTCTCCACTGTCCCGTTGTACGTACCCTGTACCACCGAATTGTAAACGTCGTCTCCCTGCTGGTTCCGTCCGTGACTTCACCGTGTCCGCCGTGCGCTAAGCCGTTCGCTTGTCGATTTTCCGTGACCGCATCTCCAACAGGGTGATGTAAATAGATGCTAAAAAAATGCTTCCGCATCCTATTCAAGCGGGGCGAACATAGTGACTGGGTCGTCCGTGCAGCACGTTTGAACGGAAACGCTGCGCGATCGCGTCGAGCGTCCTTCTTTTCTTACCCGGTCCCTCAGGGACAACGAAACCGACCGCGTGGATTTGCTTCCTCTTTCCCATCTTTCCTGCCATAGTGCGATGCCACCGCCCCAATCCCACCCCTGCCGCACCAACGCACCGCCACATTACACGTCGTCTGCTCGGGCCTCGCCGCGCCGGAGAATATGTCTGAGTCAGGGTAGGTTCTGGGGTGCATCTGTAACGTGTTTGGGGGCAAACATCTGCCGGTTGCGCCACCCGGCATCGTCGCCCACGACCTGTTCGGATAATTGCGCCGGTAGTTTTCTTACTCGTCTTTTGGACGCTATTGTGGGCGACCATTGATCAACGGTTGCTACCCACGCCGGTGACCATTGACCAGCGCGGATCTTTTGGGCGCTAATGGCATCTACCCTAACTGAGCCACACTGGTGAAGACTGTCCGTAATCCAAACTCGAAAAATACGAGAAGGTTTGCCAAGATGCAAGAGGCTTGCAGGAAAGATATTGAGCCGGGATTTGGTGTGCTCCAACCTCGGTGGGCAATTGTCCATCACCCGGCAAGAACTTGGTCGCTGAAGACCATGCATGAGGTGAGACATGTTACGTGATCATGCACAACATGATCGTTGAGAACGAGTGTCCTGATAGCCGTAATGAGCAACAATGAGATTTCAAGGTGAGTTAGCTGCGCCAATTCCTGGAGCAGTATTTGCATATGAATGTTGAAGTCACTGACGAGAACATGTCCAGACACCTACAAACGAATCTGATTGACCATCAGTGGGCATTGGCTGGTCATGAAGACATTGCGTAGAGGTCAATATCATCTTATTTTCATGTAGACTTTTAAGAATTTAGATAAAATAACTGAGATTAATTTGAACATGTTTATTTTGTTGTTTCAAATATCACAATTCATGCGGACACGTAAATGCGTCGCCCCACTGGCGGCACTCCTAGACGTAAACAGACGCGTGGTAAAAAACGACCAATTTCATGCATGCTGCCTGCCGTAAATGAACGCGCGCGACCATTTTACGCGTCTGAAATGCGTCGGCTCCGTTGGGAGATGCCTTCGTGAAACTCGTGGTAGCTCTGCACTTATTTTCTTCGTCTTAAAACTCGTGCGAGCTCTCTACGTACTTCGCCTGAATTCTCATGCAGTTGTAGTGTGCATCGACACCACATATACACACGCAGATTCTGAGCACGTTTTAGCTGCAGTGGGCGCATGGATTGGGGAAAGAGACGATCTGCAGCATCTACAAAGTCTGAAAATACATACGCCCGTGCCACGCCTCAAAAGATCTTTGCAAATGCATAGGAGGGCCTTTTGCCCCACAGAAAGCCTGGGAAATGGTTGATTGCAGTCTAGCTTTGGCTGATGACTTGATGCTATGGTCCTCGATATTGTGTATTTGTGTTACGTACCTCTTTTGCTATTACAGTATTATTTTTTATTCTGTGACTATGGAATCAGTTGATTTAATCACTTGCCTATGAACGATGGCAAGATATTCTTGGTGCATCTTTGGTTTGTAGGATTTGGAAAAAGAAATCCAAATTACGAAACATGGGAATGGGGCGACACGAAACGTGTAATCCTGCATAATCAATCCAAAATACATAAATCGGGCCTTATTCATAGGATATTATGCCCATTACAAACCCATATAACCTTTTATGCAAAAATTCTTGTTTGAATTCATCACAGGGAAAACAAAGGAGCCTTACCGGGAGGTTTGAGCGGATGCTAGATTAATTATAAAATGGGGTGCAAAGAAATCTTAGGACGATAATTTCTATGTGATTCAGTCCTACAAGCGATCAACAATCATAGGAAATTCCTAAGGATTTTGAACTCTTTAAAATTCATATGGTAATCCATAAAAAAGAAGCACTTTGTTCGGTTACACCACAAGAAAACGCAATATTTATCCATATAGGTTGATAAGATGTCATAGTTTTAATACACACATATTATTTTTTCCAAGAGATCTAACCTCTTCTACATACCTATGGAATTACAGTATAGAGAACAACGCATGTGAAATTGTGAATATTGAAAAACATCATTCTGTGGAACTAAAGAAACTCTATAGAAAAATTCTCATGTTTGGACCACAAAGGACCTCAGTGCTTATTTGATTCACAAGATTTTTACAATATATGTATAGGGAAATCCTACATATAAAGGTGTCACGTCTTCTTGATCCCTATAACAAAATAACCAAGGATTCCAATCATGAGAATCAAATAACACACCTATGAAAAATCCACAAGGATCTAAATTCTACTGAAAACCCCATAAATTTGGTTGAACTATAGGATCCATAGGTGTATTAATTAGCATAATTAGTGCCTAACATAACACATGAAAAAAACAAAGAAACTATAGCAATAGATTTGAGTGGATAAAAAATTTCTCCAAAATATAGTGCAAATTAATAATTCCGAAAACAGTCATAATTGTCTCTTTGGTTCTAAGGAAAAGTGGACGAACATCATAGGACTGGTTAAATGGAACTTAACAAGGGAAAAAACGGAGAAAGTTTTCCTTTAATACCACTTAAAAAAATATACGATTTTTTTAATCCACTTGGACCTGTTTTTAGAATTCCTATGAACGAGGTACAAGATCGAACTGAGTTTTTTTTGGCTTATAATAACATCGTAATTATAACATGTTTCATGTGGTTTGGCTTTAATTTCTTTGTGTTTGTTAGTGTTCATGTGCCTTTTCTATTCTGCAAACCAAACATACAAGCTTATAAATTCATGTGTTTTTAATATTCTGGTTTACACATGCATTCCTATCACTATTATGTGCTTTTTATAATTAAGGATTTGTAGATACACCAAATAGGCCCCAATTATTGCAATCTTAATAATCAGACAACCTATGTAGAATTTTTTTTCCCGAATGTAAGATATCCTCTATGATTCATAATAAAAAAAATATGAATGAATGATCAGTTTGTGAATCAAAATGTCAGGTTTGAGCAAATCATATTGTCGACTAAAAATAGTTGTTTCACAGTCGACTAAGAACTAGCGAAATTGTTTCTATGTTTTATACATATCTTCTGGAATCAGCCTCCTTAATGGAAATCGGAGGAATTAATCCCTTCGTATATTGGAAGTCAGGAAAAGAAAGCTTTTAAAAGTTCATATTGTTTTTACTTACTTATTGGTGCAGCCACCAAAATTCAAATCAGAGCATCATGTCCTAGCTCGAACACAAGACTGAATCCAAGACGATGTCAATCATGTTGTAGATATAGATGGTCTTATCTGTTCTTTTGAGGCCCTTTGGAAGTCATCAAGGTGTCTACAACCATGGAGCATATTCAACGGCAGGAGTGCACTGGATGAGCGAGCTCCTTGTGTGGAAAGATGGGTTATACACAATTGTCCATGCGGATACGTACCTTACATTACATAGAGACACAATACATGTATGGTCCACCTAACTACGCCGGACACGCTCTGGAGTCCAGCAACATTTCAGGGCAGGCGTGGACAATGTCAGCACGCTGTCTATAAAAAGGGAGATTATTTCGTATTTTTCATGTAATCACGTGAAAAGGAGGTATAAGTCTTGTTAGTGAACACAAATGGAGCAGCGATCGATCCTCCTGGGACAGAACCAAAGCAGCTACTCCTGCATAGCTCGCGATCTAGGTCCACACTTGAACCAGATCCTGCCTCTGGATCAATGAAAGCAAGCTTACTTGGTCACTACCTGTCGCAGGCGATCGATCAATTGTTTAGCTGGCCGCAAAAGAGGATTGGTAATGCATGCCCACCGTTCTTGGCTTTACCAGAGCTCGAGGAAAAGAAGCTGTTCACGCCGCTGTATCGCAATGCTTACTACCGATTTACTCCCTCCATCTCACAGCTTAGGGCGTATAAAATCTGGGCACAGTTATTAAGGGGAGGTTCGTCAGGAGAGAAAGAGTCCGACGCTTTCCCATTTTACCCTTGCATGCAAGGCAGTAATTCTCCTTGATTCCTTTCTCGTACGAAGCGTGAGCTCTTCGTTTCTCCCAGGAGCTGTCGCTCGCGCTGTCGCTCGCGCTGTCTCCTCTCCCTACCTTCTCTCCCAACGCATGGACTTTTTTTGGGTTGCTCATGGTGACTACGAAACGGCGAGGACGAGGTACCATGGAGCTACCACACCATGGAACGCGGAGGGCATGGAGCTTTAGCTAGACATGGACATACATGGAACGCGGGGGCCTCTCCGTTCGTTGGCGAGTCTGCAGCTGCACGTGGAGCTTTGGCAGTAGTAGGACATGGAGCTGCAGCTAGACATGGACGTACATGGTGCTGCAGCTGGCCGTGGAGCTTCAGCAGCAGGACATGGAGGCAGACATGGACATGGTGCTGCAGCTGGACGTACAGCTTCGGCAGCAGGAAGTGGAGCTGCTGGTGGAGGGAGAGCTCGCGGGAGGCGGCGGATGGTAACTCGGCGTAGAAGTCGAAGCACTGCCGATGGAAGAGAATAACTGCGACCAGTTTTTGAGGAGCACAGAGAACAAGGAAACAAGGGCAAAATCGGGATCATGGCAATGCCTACGACCCAGCGCCTTAAGCTATGAGTAAAAACTGCAAAAAATATTACGCCCTAAGCTGTGAGATGGAGGGAGTATTCAAAAGTTTAAACTTGAATTCAGTAAGAAATGATGTGCTCCGTCGACCGTCGTTCAATTCCACGGCCGGCCTGCTTTGCTTTGGTGCTCCTTTTTGTAAGCTCTTGCGGGGAAAAAGTCCTAAAGCGTCAGCAACCCTGCTCTGATCATCGCCTCAAAGTAAAACCAACTTACGTAGCACACAGGGGAAGAAAACAAACCAAAAGGGTATTGGAACTCGTAAGCGTACGTATACGTGTAGCTAGTCTCCATGCAATACATGTCGCTGGGCTACATGTGCTTAATCAGTGAGGTGGCCGACAGGGTTACTGTAAAAGATCGGAAAAGGAAACAAAAGGAAGAAACCGTCGTGACTCTCCACGTAATGTAAGTTGCTTTTCTCTTTGGATGTTTGAATTTTTTTCAACGGTCCGTGGTGGCATCACAGGCTGACTAAGCAAATGATGCATCGTCATCATGCATTGAACTCGGCTGGCTGCCTCCGGTTTATAAATTTCTTCCTCCAATTGTGTTGGCTCGTGGCGTTGAGCCGTTGTGAATGGCAAAGAGTCAATGACTTTCGTGACGTGTTTCACAAACGTAAGAGTAACAAACTCCGTAAGAAAAGTTTTGACCCGCGACGACCATGCTTGGTAATCTGAGATGAGCAACATACAAGTTTTGACCGAAGAAGATGCTTGGTAAGTCAGAGAAGCGAACAAACAGTTGGAGCAGAAAGGGGGTCGATTTTACTCACAATTTCAGGGATGTTATTTTACATTGGCTCAATGACGAAGAAAGGTATCATACGCATACTAGATACTAATGGGGGTGGAGAAATGTTGCCAAAAAAGATTTAACTTAGCAAGATATAGCATTGGATTATGTTGTAAGCTGTATGGAGATCGAAGACGCTCGATCGCTTTCTCGGGTTCAGGGCTCCAGGCGGCCGGCCAGCACGTCATGGCAGCACGGGTGTGATCAGATCCTCTGGTGGTGGTGGTTGTGATGGTGGTGGTGCTGCTGCTGGTACTGGTGATGGTGGTGGAGCACCGCGGCGTGCCGGCGCGGCTGCTGCTGCGGATGCTGAGCCGGCTTGTGCCTGAACTTGTCGTCGACGATGGCGATGAGGCCGCCGAGCGGCGGGCGCATCCTGGCGCGGTAGGAGATCTCGTCGTAGGGGCGGCGGTAGAAGCGGAGGAAGGGCAGGAAGGAGTCGCGCTCCCGCTCGACGCGGCGGACGCCCTGTCCGTCCTTGCGGAACGTGAAGGGCGACTGCAGGAAGGACGGGCGCGGCGTCCTCGGGAACTGCTGCTGCTGCGGCGGCGTGGACAGGGGAGCCGGAGCGGGGGTCTTGTTGTGTCCCTTGGCGGTGGACGGCGTCGGCAGCACGCGGTGGTGCTGGACGGGGGTGGTGGAGCGCGCGGCGGGCGACGCGAAGGAGAAGGAGCGCGCGGAGAGCGGGGACGCGCCGACGAGGGACGGGCTGGAGGAGGGGATGACGGAGCGCGGGTTGGGCGTGGGTGCTGCTGGCGTGGTGGAGAGGTACCACGGCTTGAGCGCGTTGTCGGAGACGCTGAAGGCGAAGCGCGAGGAGGCGGAGCCCACGACCCCGCCGCCGCCGCCCGGCTTCGGCATGGTGGTGAGGATGGCCGCGCCCGACGGCTCGAAGCGGAGGGACGCCGTCCGCGGGTAGGCGGTGAAGGAGGCGTCCTCCAGCGAGTCCTCGAAGTCCAGCGAGCACACCACCGCCGTGGCCGGCGCGAGCTCCACGAACGGCCGCACTCCCTGCGAACAAGAACGCGTTTACTTTCTTTATCAGCATTGCAGCATGAATGTGATCATGGCATGGCCGATCGATGTGATGGCCGGAGTTGGTGGTTACCTTCCACATGACGGAGAAGAGGGATGGCGGGTCGATGACGAATGCGCGGTGGAGGCGGGCGGGGTAGTAGTCGGCGACGATCTTGAGCGTGCCCATGAGCAGGTTGAGGAAGGCCGACGCCGACCGGAAAAAGCCTGCGCAAACATCATTCAGTCAGTCACAGAGTAAGTAAGATTCGGATTCGACGACGTGTCCCGTCAACGACCCAGTTTGGGCTACGTTCCCACACGCAGACACAGTACGCACTCCCGCTTTCCTGCAGATTCTACGGCTCATCGCTTTGCACTCCACGCAGCTCAGCTCGGGCAAAGGCAAAGCTGAGCTCGGGCCCAATCATTTTCGCTACGAGTTCAAACCGCGCCGGCGGGAAGCCCACGCAAACTAGTAAAACTGTAGCGAGAACCGTGCACGGCTACCGTGGTGCGTAAAGCAACCGGCCGGTACGCACACATACGGTGGTCGGGGACCGCGCCGCGCTTGACCATGCGCCGGAGACAGAGAAGAGAAGTGGAGGGGGGAGACAGGGAGGGCAGGTTGCAGAACGATTGTGCAGCTCGTGCGATGCGAATGTGTTGAGGTTTCACCGCTCCGGCCGCATGTGCGCCGCTCTGACCGATCTGAGAGGGCACTGATGACTGATGCCACTCCAGAGTCAGTGCGCTCTGCCGCGTTTGCAGTTTGCAGAGCAATGTCAAACGCGACCATCGCTGCACGTTACCTGCCTCTGCTTCCACTTTCCTCTTTGGTCTCAAGGTAATGAGCGGAGTGGATCGAGTGTGTGCTTACTTGCGTCGAAGAGGAGGACGAACTGGTCCACGAAGCGGCTCATGGACGCCACCGCTACCTCCAGCGTGAACACCAGGAACCGCACGAACCTGGATCCAACAATCAATCAGTGATGTGTTCGTTAGGTCCGAGTCTGACAGTTGGTATGAAGGATTTGAGGGTGATTTGATCTTGTACTTACGATTTCTGAGGCTGGTACTTGGGGTAGTCGTCCTGCTTGATCCGAAACACCTGCCAACAACGATAAAATTTGCAGTTAGAGACAAGCTCGCGTGCACATTTTACGCCCAACTGGAGTATGATTGCTACAGGTCCATGTAGAAGCGTACCACGACGGGCCGGTTCTCGTCGTCGTGCCCAGCGACGTACGCCATGCCGTCGGCCAGCTCGCCGGAGAACTCGTCCGCGATGATGTGATCTGCGCAAACACAGTTAATCAAAACCGCTAGCCTGCGTCTCCGAACATAGTAACAACAAGGGCGCAACTGTTTCGAACTGTACTTGATTGCCAAACGAGATGAGATGAGAGGGAAGAAGGCAAGCAAGCAAGTAACCCGGCGCAATAAATTCGACGCCACAGTGACTCGACTAAAATGCACTGGTTCGCAGGTGGGAGAACAGAACAAAAACAGGGCGGGCGCCATTAAATGAACTGCCCCTTTCCTTTCTTCTTCTGTTCACGCCCCACGCCACGGATTTCAAAAAAACTGGACGGATAATCAGATAGCGTAGGAGAGGGAGCGGAATGGAAGCTGGACGAACCTGCTCCGATGGTCTCCCGCCAGGACAGCGCGGCCCGCAGCTGCTTCGCCGCCTTCTTCACGCTGTCCCCGCGCGACCGGAGGAACCGCTCCACGCACGCGTCGTTGCAGTACTGCGCCTGAGAGACACAAGAGAGAAGAGCAAACCAGCATATGTCAGGAAAACGATCAATCCCAAGAGAGACGAAGGGAGGAAGGAAGGCACGACGGATGTGCTACCTGCTTGGCGGTGAGCGGCGCCTGCTTGCGCATGGCCTTAAGCACGGCCTCGATCTTCTCCCGCTCCTTGCCGTCCGCCTTCTCCATCGCCATGGCAGCCACCTTCGCCATCTCACTCGCCAAGTGAAGATGGAGCGGGGTGTGTGTGTGTGTGTGTTGTGGCAAGCGAAGGAGAGAGTGCGGTGGCGGAAGAAACTTTCCGGGGAAGAAGAGAAGGCGATGGCCTGAGACAGAGGAGGAGGAGAGAGTATTATAAGCGGAGCGGGGCGAGGCGAGGCGAGGGAGCCGTTTAACTAGGGAGCTGACGGCGGTGAAGGTAGCGGTGACGGACGGACGGACGTTCGTTTGTTTGCTCGCGCTGTCCACCGTGGTTTGGTCGTCGACTTTCGCTAATAGTACGTGTCCTTCTTCCCCCGGCCGGCTAAGCTGATTGCTGCTCCGTGGTTAGTGCGTCATTATTCAGGAGTCGCCCTTTTACGCCTTTGTGTGCTTTTGTATCACTCAATTCTCCTTGTTTTCTGAATTCACCATCATTGTCTATGTCATGATGAGCAACTATAGCTCTATATTGGGATTGTGCTTTGTGGCCGTGACGATTTCTGATTTGAGCTTTATATAATATGTGTCACTTGTAATGAAAAACAAAACTTTGAGCTCTGGTCATTGCTTGGTACCCAAATCACCTCATCATTCTCCTATTGACTACCATAGTTCTAGTTCTAGCTAACCTAAGATTTGCGTGCTTTGAGTGTCTCTCTGCGTCTAACCATGATGAAGACACCGTCCAAAGGGAGAGAAGATATTTGATTTTCAAGGAAAATATGACCAAATTTTATGCGTTCCAACATATTTGTTTTTTTTCCAACAAAAAAGGAATATATATCTCTATGTAGTAACAAATTACACGCCGTCACCGTCATTCGAGAGACGGAAATTCCTAACGCCGACGCCGCCGAGAGCTCCGTGAGAACATAACCAACACGCGCCTGGAGCGTATCTTTTCTTAAATTGAGATATTATAGCCGTTGCGCTTTCTATCTTTTCATTTAATGCGATAGTCCCAATCCAACCGTTATGTGTACGCCCGCATGTGGTACGCGCAGCAATTTGAATTTTGAATCACGTAAATGCTAGCTACATGTACATCAAATTGGTATGTTGGATGATCTCATGAGGAATTCATGTCATTTGTTGATGTGTGGACAAATTTAGAGCCGTATGGACGCCCACCACGCGGAACTCATTTATTGGCATGGTCGCCATCTGTTGCTTGGATCATGACGATTTATGGAGTACCATAAAAAAATCATGTGATGATTGACGAATATCCAGTAATAGCATGTATTGAGACATACTCACATTTATCATCTCGAAAGAAATTCTTTGATGTTGCAATGATTTTCTTGTGGTTAACGGAGTTTCAATCATGTATAGATTGGCTATCTTGCCAAGTTCTATCGTCATGATCCCAATTGCCACGAGTTCTGACTATGAAAATCACACTCTTTACTCGGTTCAAATATTAAATAACATGTCGAACCATATCGTGAAGTCTTTTATCGATATCGGCATGCGACTAGAGCATTTTTCTAAAATATAAAATGTATAGCCTCTGCGCATTCTATCTATTATTTAATTGATAAACCCATTCCAACCGTTATGTATCACCGGAGGGGACGGGGGAGAGGCTCCACATACTACACTGCAATTTAAATTTTGAATCATATATACATTTTCTTTTTGTCGTGTTTATTTTGTTGAAGTTATATCATGAGTTACTCTTGTGGCCAAATATAGAGCAATATAGGCGCGCACACACACATAGAAACTCTTGTGGAAACCCATTTATTGGAATGGTCACCTTTGTTACCGAGATAGTGACAATTTATTGAATACCACAAAACTTAGTCATGGTATGGGGATGGCTATCCCACAAAAATCACGTATTGAGATAGCTTAGGATTTTATCATCGATATAGTGATTTCATTAACCGTCAAAATTGGATGTTGCATGACCGAGTTGCAATTTTTTTTATTTGGTGTCTTGTTAGACATGTATACTATCATGTCCAGAAGTTTCATTGAGGGTTTTTATGGAAACAACTGACATTTAGGTTGCACTATAAAAATTGCATACTAGTTATTTATTCATTCAGTGGTTTAAGTTAAAAGCCATAAGAATCAATTGTATCACGATGTGGCACTATGGGGTTTGTATAAAAGCATATAATATGAATCAAGTATTTTTTAGTGCCTTCAAACAATAATATTATCAAACCATGGAAAATATAACTTAACATCAAGGGCTAACTAACATTCCTATGAACACCATGAAAGTAATTCTCTCACACTAAGAATCCAACTAATAAGCAGTCTCAACTCTTGTGATCATCAAATTCCCCTTCTCACTCTTGAAAAAAAGTTCAATAATAACATATTTGACTACATTCATTTGTGGGTTCAGTTTTCACCATGTGGAACCAACACGTGTTGGTGTACACATGGTGCTCCGGTAATGTCAATATTTACTATCATTGTAACAATATAGCATGAATTCATCTATTTATTTTATCACTTCGTTTTGTTGATTGTAAAGGCATTTTCTCCTTCAATCAAACCGGATTTTTTTGTTTAATTTAGCTACACATTGTTAGTTCAAAGCATGAAAACATCTCCACCGGATGGAGGGGCTTTATTATCTTTGACGCCTCAGGCGTATTTTACAACCTCATGTTTCCTTTTCTATTTCTTGGGTGTTAATTTTCATGTTGTTGACATTGTGTTGTTTCCATCTTGTTGACATTGTGTTGTTACAAGTTAAAACTCTTGTTATGTAGTGCTAATAGGTTTTCGTTCCATGGTGGACATTTTAGGGCGAGTGTTTCCACAATGGGTTTCATGTTATTGCACCACCTCCTTCCCCTTATTAATCTTGCTGGTAAGATTGTTGGCCCGGACCAATTCAAGGAAATAAGCCTACCTACATTATTAACCAAGAAAATTTACGTTAACTCATTGATCTTCTTCAAGATTGACTAGCTCAACTATCCAACCTTCACTTATATAAAAATTCAGATATGCTAGCTATTTATCAGTCACATTGTTTTTTATGACTCATCTACCCATTGTACACAAAATCAATGTCCATATTTTTGAAATTGACAACTACTCATCTACCATTTTTTTAAGAATATATAGCAGGAGAGGCTCCTACCGCTCTTAAATTAAAAGGATAATGTTACAATATGTTTACATCGATCGTGAAATTTTTAGGACCCCATAAAAAACTGAAAGGGGTTACACTCTTATTTCTCTAACAAAATAATCTACTCATCTACCTCTTGTATATAGTACCAATGTCCAGAGTCAGTGGCGGAGCTTGGTGGAAGTTGTTGGGGGCAAAATGAAATACATGAGTTCATGGGGGGCAAAATGCACAAAATTCTATAATTTAACCTCTCCAAAAAAAAACTTCAATGCACATTCAAATCATGGGGGGGGGGGGCATGGGCCCCCTTGACATGCACTCAGCTCCGCTAGTTTCCGGAATCGTGGACTTCGAATAACTAACTTACACTTTATTCCTCATTCACTTAGATTTAGTAGCGGAATTCCACTCTTCTTTTACTCCTGAGCCTTATGACCAGAAGCGTGGCTGACTTCATCTTCAGGGCTGTCGACGTACCGGCTACGGTAGATTGGCGAGACGCGATGGTCCCTGTGAAGGCACAGGGATGAAATTGCGGTATATATCCCTAGTCCTATTTGTTAACGCAGTACATTCAATTTTCTTTACATTATTTGTCGTCGGTTAATTTCCAAGGTGCTTTTTTTAAAACTTAGTTCACGTTCTAGGTTTAGTCAAAATCTAACTTTATCAAGTTGACCAAAAAAATAGTAAAATAATATCACATCGTTGACAGCAAATACACATAACATTAAAACATACTTTACGATGATTCTAGTAGTAGTACAGCTTTTACATTGTTGACCCAAACATTTTTTCCTAATACTTTAGGATGATTCTAGTATAATAGTAAAAAGCAGTATAGATGTCACGCTCAAGCTCGAGCCACAACGTGGCACAACCCAGCAGCTCGAAGCCCAAACTACACGAGACCGCTGCCCACAAACACAGGCCCTGCAGAAACATGACTCCACCTAGCCGCCGGCAAGAAAACGACCCCCCCCCCCACACACACACGGCCACACGAGCAGCAGCACACATCGAGGACAAGGCGACGTTGAGCCGAAACTGGCAGCCATAGCCGGATCCCGCGCCACAGCATTAGAGCTGGACTGTAAACCTCTTTACTCTGCTTAACACTAAATGCCACCACTTTGCTGGGTCTTCAGAAAAGAAAAGAAAAACTCCTACCGTGCACTATCGCTAGAAAAGGCGGCTTCTTCGTGACGCTGACTACGGTCTCGCCAGCAAATTGCACATGGACCTTATCGTTTGCAGAAGTACTGCTGCCGGGTCTGCCTTCCCCTCTAGATAGGCCAATCGCTCCTCTCTTATTTGCTAAATGATTCTCTCTTTGTCTCCTTTCTTGGGCACGAATTTGCAGCCCCGAGGCACCACTATGACTTTCTTTTGAAAAAATTGAAAATTTACTATTGAGTTTCCAAAAATTCAAAATTAAATTGTGGAACACATATACATGGCCCATATATCACTGCAAAGTTTCCGTAGAAAACTCGTTATATTTTGGGCTATAAAAAACAAATTTATAATAATATATTTAAGTTATATACGAGTATTTTTTGTCAGAAAATTGTCTTTTTTGTATTTTCCAAAATGAGAATGGATTTTGAATTACAAGCATGGGTGTGGGTGTTTCCGTCACCGTCGATTTGTTCCTCGAGATCCCTGCTCACCATGGTAGATAGAAAAGTAGCTCTCTCTCTCTGTCTCTCTCTCTTCATTTTATCTGAGTCTCAAAGCAAAACGGATGGTGACGGTAACACCCACACCAATGCGTGTAAGTACAAAAATATTTCCGTTTCCAAAATACAATGTATTGACAAAAGAAATTTCTAGCCTAGAATCTCGATGTATTTATGTAACTTTATAATTTTTAGCGAGTTTCAAAAATTTCAAAAAAAGGGGGCAGTTTTGGTTCACACACGACACAAGTCACACAACTCATCTATAACATCACAGATAACATAATCCAAAAGCCAAAAGAAAAGACAACTTAGAGTTTTTCTTACAATTAGTCCGATTTCAATAATGCTACACCTACGTAAACGAAGCTACGGGAAAATGTTACGGGATGACGTGGAGTCCGACCTGGAGGTTACCATTCGCTAGCGTGAATTTAGAAGGAAGTGGGCGCGAAAAAAAAAGGCCAGCAGTTTTCGTCTCTCTCGCAAAGGAAAAAAAAATCCCAATCCCCATCCTCTCTCCCTACGGCGGGTCGCCGGGTCGTACATCGGCGGCGCAAGCGGCGAGGTCCTCCGATGCGGCGCTGGTGGCCAGGTGCCCGTTGCGGCGGAGCGAACTGAGCTCGCCATTGGTGGCGTTAGACGGTGAATTTTAGCGAGGCGCGGCGGCGGGCTGGGAAGCAGCCTCCTCCTCGTCGGCAGCGGCGCGGTGGGCTCTCCCTCGCCGAAAGCAGCCCGAGATCTTCAGCCCCCGTAATCTTTGATTTGAAAGGATGAAAAGCATAACAGCAATGAACCTCAGCCCCGTATTCTTCTCGGTTTCCGTCAATCGCTGGGGCAGTTATTTTCTCTGGCCACTTCCATCTATTTTCACGGCATCACCGCAGGGATCGTAGCCTCCAGGTCGGACTCCACGTCAGCCCGTAAGCCTTTTCCCGTAGGAAGTTTACGTAGATGTAGCATTACTGGTCCGATTTTGAGTCAGCTATGCATGGCCCATGAATAACATGTACATCCTCTACCTCTCTCTCTCTCTTAGTTTTCTTATGCGAAAAGCTCAAAGTCTTGCAGTGGTGAATCCAAAAACTCCCATATAGTATTGATCTACACTGGAGCAGCATGCATGCATAGCACTATAGCACCACCGATCAGGCAGCGAGTGAATGAATGCACCATTCAATCAGCCTCGGCTGGTTCTGTTGGCTCAGGTGTCGCAGTCACCTGAAGCAAGAGTTCAAGAGAAGAGCAACTGTGCCTCACCTGGCACTTGACTCAAGTTCACACCTGCAGCGCAAGGGAGACGACGACGTATGGCGCGGCGGCTTCTGTTCGCACGTGGGCCGGGGTCCGGTCGTACGTAGGGCTTTCGGTTGCTAACGACCAATCCCAGACACAGTAGGCAACCTGTGATCAGAAGCTGTCCATTAGCTGCTTGTCCTGGATTACCTACTTACAGCGAGCGAGAGGTTGGATAGGCGGGGAGGACGAAAAAAACCCTCTCCTCTCGCGACCCGCGCCGCAGGACCCTCTCCTCTCGCGACCCGCGCCGCCCCCTGCGGCGGCCGGGCGCGCATCTCCGCCTCCAGCGCAAGAACCCCCTCCCCTTCTC
This sequence comes from Lolium rigidum, assembly GCF_022539505.1. Classification (NCBI taxonomy): domain Eukaryota; kingdom Viridiplantae; phylum Streptophyta; class Magnoliopsida; order Poales; family Poaceae; genus Lolium; species Lolium rigidum. The sequence continues at coordinate 73,794,222 of NC_061510.1, forward strand.
TCCCCTGCCGCCGCCGTCGGCGTGCGCCGCCGGGCCTTGCCCGTGCGGTGCCGGCGGTGGCGGGCCGGACTCTACCCGCGGCTAGGACGGGGCGCGGGGGCCTCGGGACGGCGGCGGTGCTCTCGGGCGGCGGCGGTGCGGCGCGGCGGCGTGGTTTCCGCGCGCCGGGGTGGTCGGAGGTGCGGCGGCGTCGCCGTTGGCGGCGCACGGCGCGGCCGGGGTGGTGGCGGCGGATCTCGCTCCGCGCCGGATCCGGGCCGGTTCGGGCCCCATCCGGGCTGGGCGGGCCGTAGCTCCCCGGCCGGCCGCGGTGTTCCCGGGTTTTGGTGGTCGGGGCGGTGGTGGCGGGGTGGCGGCGGCGCCATGGCCGGCTAGCAGCGGCTTGGCGGCGTGGGCGTGCCGGGCCGGGCGGGCCTGGTTGTCCCGTGCTGCCATGTCCGGTCGGCTCCGCGGTGCGGTGGAGGTAGTTCCCTCCCGCTAGGCTATGGTGCTCGCCACCGCCCTGCCATCTTCGGTCACCTCATCCTAGGCCCTGCGTCGAGGACCACCGGGAGACGGCGGGACGACGTCGAGATCGTGGTGGCGCGCGCTTGTGGGCGGTTGGTTGGGCGGAGCACTTCGGATGAACGGGGTGGTGGTGTTGGGGGTTGGGAGAAATCCTTGTTGGCCTTGCCGACGCCATCGCGGTGACGCCCGAGGGCGCCGCCTTGCCTTCCTGGAGGGCGTCGGTTGTACCCCTCGCCCAATCCCCTCCGTGGACCGGGGAAACCCTAGGATTAGTCGGACGGCGGCGGCGTCATCGTCGTCCTCCTTGTTGAAGGTGTTGTTTGGTTCGCGGTAGTTCGGAGTGCTAGGAGTGTGGTAGGACTTTTCTGGGAGGCGCAGCGGTCGCGGGTTGTCCTCGTTCTTGTCGAGCTGCCGGTGTTGGCATTCTTTTTCTTTTTCTTTTTCTCTGTTGGTTCCTTTGGGCTTGGTTGTGCTGCGGCCCCAGCATGCTTGTTGTATCGTGGTTGCTATATTAATATAGCGGGGCGAAAGCCTATTTCGAGGAGCGAGAGGTTGGATATATGAATGTACATCACTGTACGCATGCGTGCAAATACATGCAGAGACGCCCTCACTCTTTTTTTGTGTGGCAAATCTGACCGCTTAGCGAAACTAATGTCTCATTTGATTCCGGCGAAACTATTTTAAAATCTGGCTACTAAGTTCGGCGCCAACTACCATAAGCCAGAGTTATGCAGGTCGGCGCCGAGAAAAGCAACACCGAAGTACTCTTGAAAGTTTGGAGCTATTGCTCTTGGCGCCGACCTCACATTAGCGTCGGGTGACTTTGCGCTGACCGCTTTCGTGTTGTTTTTCTTTGATGCTGACAAAACACAGTTTCGGTTTCATTCTAACTGAAGCCAAACCTACGAGTTAGATTTCAAAATTATGTGGGTAGACCAGGCATTAGTTCGCAAAAAAAAGATTTTGTCAAAACAATAGCTCACTCGTCTCGTCGTGGCCAAATCCATCGGCATCAACCTATGATCTGGAGGGGCCAGGCCAAAGACATTAGACTAGACAACGAGAGCTTTGACAAGGACCGGATTGATCGATCGATCCGTGGTGGTTGATTGTTGCGTTGCAATCATTCGTGTGATTCTAGCTCGCCATTATCGGAGTATTCTATTTCCATCTATGTCTTCCCGTGATCTTGGCAGCTTTGCGTGGCTTGGCTGCGCAACACAACATAGAGAGCAGCACTCTTTCGCTTTTTTCGCTTTGGGCGGGGATCGTCCGTACGTAGCGCTAGGTCGGCCAATCGATAATGCCAGCTCTACACCTAGCTCTCTCAAGAGAAGCGTGGTCCTGTGCGTTTAGAGTACTGCTTTAATTATCTAGAGAAAGCCGTCATGTGGGTTTGATATAATTGGTGGGAGGTCGCTCTTTAGCTGTAATTCCGGTATTTGTTACTCTCCATTCTATAAGTTTGGTCGTAGTTTCAGACATATATATTTGCAAAATATGTCTACATATATCAAAATTTGCGACAAAAACTATGGAACGGATGAAATATGTCCGCTTGTGACAAAGTTTTGGATTGCAAGTTTGTCCCATTGGTGTATGCACTTCCACGTTCAAACATACCACACAGATAAACAAATTATACCACTTTATTATTTTTAATTTATTTTAAGATTCAACATTATATATACCAATATAAGTTTTATGGAAAAATAATTTAAGTCTACATAATTTATACCATTTACGTATATACTTTTTCTTTCATGCAAAAGAGATATATTGAAAAACTAAGGGATCTGGTGTTTTTTATGGTAACTGTATTGAGGAGGACAAAAAAAAGAAACATAACGGTCCAGGTTGCACGTGCGTGCGGCTCCGGGCAATCCAATCTCCTTCCACAGGTCCTTCACGCCGGGCCTCTCTCGCCGTCGCCGCCGCTGGTGCTGGCGATGGTGGTGGCGCCTTGGTCGGCAAACATTGGCAAGGGGAGGTGGGCGGGTCGCCGCATCGTCTTCTCGCACGGGGAGTCGAGGCGGTTGGCTAGCACGGGTGCTGCTCGAGCAAAGGGCTGCTCAGTCGTGGCTGATGGCGCGGCAACGGTGATGGGGCGACGCCGGTCCCCGGACGTGCGGCGAACAGGAGGATTCGGGCAGTTGGTGCGGCGGCGCCCCGGGCTCTGCGTTTGCGCGGTGGCACTCTGCTGCCGTGCGTGCGGCTCCTCTTGCGGGTCAGCACTGCTAGCTACGCACCGTTCGGGAGGTGCAAGGTGCTCCGCAACCGTCGCTGGATTATGTGCGTGTCATCTCTTCTGCGGCCAGCTAGTGGCGTGTGGACTGATGGCATGGCATGAATAAAGATGGGGGTCCTAGGGGTCCTCTTGAGCGAAGATGAAGATCTTCCTGAGGCATGTCCTTCTTGATCTGGTCGAAGCGGTGAGTTTCAGAAGGCTCTGCCGACGAATTTAGCAGTGCATCTATTGCCTGGAGTTTGTTGGATGGTGTGGTATTCGGTCGTGCGCAACCATTCTTTTATTCCGACCGTTTGGTTCTCGAGGTATTGGCGCGAAGCTCTGTTCTGTGCTACCATCAGGTGACATTATGGTCCATGGTGAAGTCAGTGGCGGGGAATATCATGAAGGCCGGATTAGAGGACTAGCAATGGAGGGTCGAGTCTCTGCACTGTTGAGGAACTTGCTTAGTGTTCTAGCCTCGTAGCAACGACTTTGGCTAGTAGGGGCGGTAACATGCGAGAAGTTCAACAATCTACCTTGCAGGGTGAAAATACAAGGTCTGGTCTTAATTGGTTGTGTCTGGCAATGGCCTTGTTAAAGGCATTGTTTAGTGAGCACGGACTTTCTCCAGGGTGAAAACTTATGATCTTTGATCGGCGACGACAGTGTGTGTGCATTGTTTTCCTTCTTGGAGGTGCCGTTATTGGAGAGGTTGGACTTATGGTCTTGTATTGGTGGTGTTTGTGATGCTATTATTAGGTTTTGATCATTGGGGGACCTATACATGGGCGTTTTAGGTCAAGACCTTGATGTAGGGTCGAAGAAGAACCGTTGCGGACGCTCGATGCTCCAACGAGCATGGGTGGCGTGGCCAAGGTAAGTGGCCACGCCACCTTGGCCCGTTTGACTCTCAAGGCTTCGCTCGCGAGGTTCCAGTGCTTCAGGTGTTTCTCTTGATGAAATATTAATCCTCGAAAAATCCCAGATCCGTTTGACTCTGTTTAGGCCCCTCAAAGAGAAGAATAAACAAAACATGATTTACATGTTCCGCAGGTATAATATAAATAAAGAGGAGCATTGGTAATCCGAAAAGTAAATATAAAACATGGATATAACATTGTATATGATGCAAAAATATGATAATATGTATCAATAAACTACAAAATTCATGTATGCATTTTACATGCATCACTTCTACACATTCAACTTCACCCTTACAAGTCTAAAAAAAAAACTTCACCCTCACACGATAGAAGTTCCCTTCAAGGTTGTTCGACATTCCTTTAGATGTTATGAAATTCCTCACTTTTGAGGCTAGAGCTTTAATCATAGGAGCTAAACCGACCGAGAGATCATAATTATGAATCCATATATCAATATGGATCAACTCACTAGTCACAACTACAAAAAGGTTAACTCGTGGTGCCCCTGTTTTTGCTACCCATGGCGAACATCCCGTGTGCACCACGGGGTAACGCATATAGTCGTGCCGCACCGTCGTGGTGCGCCACGGGTATATTTTTAAAAATTGGCACCGCTTTTTTGAATTACTTTTGCCTTTTTCTGAATAATTTTCGTTCTTGGCGGCTGCTCCGCATTTTTACAGTGCCTCCACATCGTCGCGCGTGCAAGAAAAGGCGGCATCAGGGTCGGGGCAGGGCTTAGGAAGTGGGTGCGGCGAGGTTGGGGCACATGTAGGGTGGCGAGGTCGGGGCATGGCGGGCGAGGAAGAAGGGCGACGAGGAATCTCCCAAGCATGCAAACTCTTACGTGATCTTGTTTTCACATCTGGCGCATGATCCCACCTAAATCCCATGTTTTTGAAAAGCAAGACACTGGAATAACCCTAGTATGTGAAAACCCTTGCGATGGCTATCCACCACGTCGTCTCCACCGACGGCCAAGCCCTCCTCTTCAAACACCACGTTTCAGAGCGGAAGTCAGCAGAGGAGAAATGGGTGGAGGATTCAGCGGCGGCGAAGCAGTTTCAGAGCGGTAGTTTGCTTTCACGCGCTCTCCTTTTGGTTTACTGCGAAGTACCGCGTGCGCCAAATACTTAGCGCGATGGGCCGCAATTTTACGCGCGTTGGATTTTTTTTTTACCGTGCGCTCTATTTTCAAACGTGTGTTGGAGTGTTGGAGCGCTACTTTCCAACATAGGCGTGCTAAATTAGCGGTTTTTTTACCTTATACACTATGCACCCTAATTTAGCACTGAGATGGTCCGGGCCTCCAGCCGATCAATGGATCGTTGAAGCACTCCACTCTTTTTGTACGGTTCCCGAGGGCGCGCGCATGCATGCACGCAGGACGCATACGCGCGCATGGGCGGTTGACTAATGGATATGGAGGCGCCCGCGGTTGGAGCCGAGCGCCGCGTCGCGTTGCGCCCGGTGGAATCCCTGATGCCCGGGGACGAGCACGAGCACGCAGGGGATATGCTCGGTGCCTGAACCCGCTGGGGTGGTTCTGCCTCGTCGGCGTCGATCGTTCCGGCAAGCAGATCGATCGAGCGGGTTGCCGTCCAGTCCTTCACATCCATCGTGTCACCCACCGATGCCGTGGGTCGAGCTATGCTTACACATCGATCGATCGATCGACCGATGGATGGATGTGACTTATTGATTCGCTATTTCGGTGCGTGTGCTTTGCCAAGTTCTACGTTTGCATGAGTGATTTGCAGTCCACCTGTTGTGGGTATACTTCATGGGTGTACCATCGATAGTACCTAGATCCGGCAAGCCCGGGTGGCCCACAGATGGTGGTGAGGCATATGGCCCATCGGACGGCCCAGTTGCTGTTGATCCTGACGGAAGATGTCCGGCCCAGGAGCAGGAAGCCGGATCCAACTGACATTGAGGAGGAACCCGGATCCACGGAGGCCCATTAAGGGACCCGGATCCGGTACGACGTAGATGGAAGGGCGGATCCTTGACGTACACGGCAAGACATTGTACCGTAGTTAGGAAACCTGTATCCGGGTAGGACTCTCCATGTAAACCCTAGATCCGTGCGCCTTTATAAGCCGGATCCCGGGAGCCCTAGAGGCGGAACCTCAACTCATTGTAATATCGCGAAAGCGCCCGGATAATTTCGGACAAGCGACGAGTAGGCCCCGTCATCGTGCGGGTGTTCCGAAGCTGGGTAAATCGCGAACCACCATCCCGTGTGCACTCCGCCCTATGGCCCCTACTTCTTCTCCCCCTCGTGAGGATCCCTCCTCCGGGGTACCGTCGATTAGGCAACGACAGTTGGCGCCCACCGTGGGGTCTGCGGCGTCTGGAGGCCGGAACCGGGAGGGTTCCGCCATGGGAAGCTACGACGACACCATCGCTGTGGGGCGCGTCCTCTACGCCGGAAATCTGCCGATCGTCCCTCCGGACGAGTGTTGGATTCCGGCTAGGACAAACCCCGTCAAGCTCTCCATCGTCCCGGTTGGCGGCATACACATCTTCATCGGGGAAACCGTCGATTCCGACGGAAACCCACCGGTAAGTAACGCGACGCGACCGCCGCGAGCTGGACGCCGTCGCGAAGATCCGATCCGAGATGCGAGGAGCTTCCCAAGGAAGATTCCGCCTCGGATCCGGAATTTTCAAAGCCCACCCAATCCGCCCCCGAGCAGGAAACAACGGTGGAAGACCAATGCGCATCCGCCCGGGTCTCCCGTGTGTTAGAAAAGCGAGGTGCCACTTCGTACACTTCTTGGCCCATACCGCCGGAACCGCCCCTCAAGAAGACGGAGCAGGTCCTGAGCAGGTAGAGGCACCGGAAAACGACGCGGATCCGGATCAGGCTGAGCCTGTCGGAGAAAGCGAAACTCCGGTTGAAGAGTCGATTTTGGGCAATCTGAGCCCAATTTCGGGAGATACCCCCTCCATGGATAGTGACGAGTTCAACCGCAAGCTAGGGGAGTACGGTTTCGGTGATCAGCCTGAAGTCGACTCCGCCCAGCCTAAGCAAGTCCTTGCAACCGTAGCGCGCCGGGAGAACCCGGATCGAAGGGGCAACCAACCAATCCGACCCTCAGCCCATCCCGCCAAGGATCTCCAATGTCACGGGAGCGACCCCGCAGGATTCTTCCTCGGAGGAACTCCCGTCACCCGAAGAGATGGTTGCACAAGCGAGCATGGATGCGCTTTATCGCTCGGATATTCTTAACAAACCCATAACCTCGGGCGACGCCGCAGATCCGGAGGCTTTAGAGGCCACGAGAAAGGAAATGCTGGCCACAGCCAAGAAGCTCGCCAATACCGTAGCCGCAATAATGGATGAAAGGGCAGAAGCTGCAAACTTGATGGACCGCTTCGAAAGACGAGGATCGCGAAATCGCCGACACACTCGAGCATGTCAAGAGCATGAGGCAAGAGTGGGAAGTAAAGATGACCTATGCGCGAGGCGGAGGCCGATCGAATCGTTAGAGAAGCAATTCCGCCCGCGTAATCAACTTCGCCATGCCCGCAGAGCAGCAGCCGCTGGAAACCCCAAAGGATAACATGCCAAAAGCTGCGGAGCTATTGAAAAAGAAAGACGAAGAGGTTGATATCAACTACCTCCGCAAACTTGTCGCTTCAGCAATGCAGCAGCAAAGCAAGGCGGATACCTCGCGCAGGTTAGAATCCAATCCGGATAACTGTGTATCTACCGCGCAGAAGGATGCTCGCGCCAATCGACATCCCGACGATGAATCACACACCGGATCCTCGGAGCGCAGAAGAAAAGCCAGGGAACACCCAAATCCGATCCCAGTGCCGTCAAAGACGCCTCCGTCAGATCCAAGAAAGGGAAAGGATGCAATGTACTCTGGACGAGACAAGTACCGCAACCCCTCTCATCCGCCTAATGGTTACCCGCGACCCCCTCGCCGTCGCAGTCCAGCCGGAAACACCAGGCCCCCAGGGCATGGTGGGATTGTTATCCGCGACAACGTGCTGCCAAGAAACAGAAACAGGGAGCGCTCGCCGGAACCTCGCCGGAACCAGAACAACGATCGTGAGCCCGAGCCCAGGAGGAGTCGGAATGATGAGCGCGACCCGGAGCCTCGCTGGAGCCGCGACCCGGAGCCTCGCCGGAGCCGGAACGACCAGTGGCAGCCGGCGCCATGGCGAAGGCAGCCACGTAGCCGGAGCCAGCACCGGGAAGGCCGAGGAGAATCGGAAGGCGGAAGCAAGAAGTCGGATCGACCACCTCGCAGGTCTCCCTCACCACCACCTAGCGGTGGCGGCGGAGGTGGAGGCGGAGGCGACGGCCGGAGATCTCGCTCTCGCTCACAATCTCCTCGCCACGGCCCGCGCGACGCGCGGGAACGCCTTAACGAATACAGAACCGACTACATTGGTCCGAAGTGCTTTGGCAGGATGATTCGAGAGGAACCAAAGCCAAGGATGAACCTCAAGCTACCAGGAAACTTGAAGCATTATGATGGCACCGAAAGGCCGGATACCTGGATTGAGGATTACTATAATGCAGTAACCTTCGCCGGAGGAACCCCTAATATCGCCTGCCGCATGCTCCAGCTTGTACCTTGTAGGTCCAGCCCGGATCCGGCTCGGTGACCTCGAGAAGAACTCCATCTTTTGCCGGTTCGACCCGAAGACCGCTTTCGAGAAACACTTCGGAGGCACCTACAAAAGACCTCGCCACGGCAAGCGACTTGCAAGCCTGCATCCGGAAGAAGGGAGAAACCTCAAGACACTACCTCACACAATGGTTGGCATGCAGAACGAGTGCGAAAACGTCGACCACACCACCGCCATGTACGCCTTCATTGGTGGACTGCAGAGGGAGGATTGCTGAGGCATACGCTCACTCGTTTGGCTAACTCAAACAAACTAACTTTGGATGAAATGATCTCCATTGCCGGTGATCATACCGCCGCCGATGATGATGCAGGCGGTGATCTCGCAGCCTACAACAATCCCCCTACATCAACAAAAGAAGAACCGTGATAACGGCAACGAAGAGCGAGCCATAAGCGCAAGAACCCTGATGACCAGAAGAGTGGCGGATCCGAGATGGTCGCCATGGCGTTTCAACGCGGAGGTTCAGGAGGCGGAAGAGGACGCGGCCGCGGAGGCGGAGCCGGCAGGGGTCAGCAGCATGGCACTGAGGTCACGGCTGGTGGATCCCGCGCCCCGCAAACCTATGAGGAGTACAGAGACATGCCTTGCCTGGCCCACTTGGATCCGGTTACAGGGAAGTCCACTCACACCAACCGCAACTGCAAATGGGTCAATGATCTAAAGAACGACCCGGAGGCAGGATACAAGCGAGCCCGGAAGCACCGCCCACGCGGCAAGGGAGGCAAGGGCAAGAACAAGGACAAAGAGGAAGATAGTTCCGAGGCGATGGATGAGGATGATAACTCGCCGGATCCCAAGGCAGTGGTCCGCAGTAAATCCAACCCATTCGAGAAAAAGAGCGTGGGGGCTTACCACACTTTCCTCGGAACCCCAACAATCCGCGCTACCAAGTCAGCTACCCGGATCCCGAACGCCACAGCTTCCGGCCGTGCCGCGCATGTCGGTGGTCGGAAGTCCCGTGCACATTTGATAGGGAGGATCACCCCGCCATTGTGCCAAAAGAATGCTACGCCTTGGTTGTAAGTCCCCGCATAGACGGGTATGACTTCTCCAAGTGCCTCATGGATGGTGGAGCCAGCTTGAACATCATGTACCTGGAGACTCTAGAGCGGATGAACCTCACCAAGGAACAGCTCAAACACAGCAACACTGAGTTTCATGGCGTGGTTCTGGGTAAGAAGGCGAATTCCCTCGGCAGCATCACACTTCCCGTGGATTTTGGCGATGTTCACAATTTCCGCGAAGAGAAGATCACGTTTGAAGTTGTGCCCTTCAAGAGCTCCTACCACGTCATCTTCGGCAGCCCACCTACCACAAGTTCCACGCAAGAGCGTGCTACATCTACAACAAGCTCAAGATTCCGGGTCCTAAAGGTATGATTACCATATCCGGAAACTACAAAAAGGCTCATGAGTGCGAGTTAGGCGAAGCCGCCTTCGCAGAGTCTGTGATATCCGGAGAAGAGCCGAAAGGCTACGAGCCGCGGCGGATCCGACTGAGATGCAGACCACCAAGAAGCAGATCTCCGAGCACAAAAACTCCTTCAAGGCCGCGATAGAGACCAAGAAAGTCAACTTCAAGGAAGACGACGATTCCAAGCAGGTCTCGCCGGAGCCAACATGGACCCCAAATAGGAAAACGCGCTCGTCGAGTTCCTCCGCGCTAACATGGATATCTTCGCATGGCAGCTCTTCGACATGTCCGGAGTACCAAGGGAACTCGCCGAGCACTACCTCAACATAAACCCGGGGCTAAACCGGTGAAGCAAGCTATGCGACGCTTTGGAGACAAGAAGCGCCGCGCCATAGGAATGGAATTAGCAAAGTTACTAGAGGCAGGTTTTGTAATAGAAGTTATCCACACTGATTGGATCGCAAATCCCGTCCTTGTACCCAAAAAGAACACTGAAATACTAAGAATGTGCATCGATTACTCTGGCTTGAACAAACATTGCCCGAAAGATCCGTTTCCCGCCGCGCATTGACCAAGTCATTGATTCGACGGCAGGGCGGAACTTCTGTGTTTTCTTGATGCGTATTCCGGTATCATCGTATCCGGATGAAGGAGTCTCGACCAAAAGGCGACCTCATTCATTACCCCATTTGGTACTTACCGCTATGTTACTATGCCTTTTGGCTTGAAAAACGCAGTGCCACCTACCAACGTACGATGCAGCGGTGCTTGAAGGACCAAATAGGCCGAACGTACACGCTTACGTCGACGACATCGCGGTCATGACCCGGAAAGGATCCGACTTGATCAGCGATCTCACGTAAACCTTTGAGAACCTCCGTCGGTACAAGATGATGTTGAATCCGCTGAAGTGCGTCTTTGGCGTACTCACACTGGAAAACTCCTTGGCTTCATTGTCTCTAACAGGGGCATCGAAGTTAACCCGGAAAAAATCAAGGCAATTTTGTGCATAAAAAGGCCAACTTGTCTCAAAGACGTGCAACGGCTCACTGGTTGTGTCGCAGCAATCAACAGGTTTGTTAGCCGTCTTGGCGAGAAGGCACTTCCCCGTACAAGCTATTGAAGAAGACAGACAAGTTTGTCCGGGACGAGGCAACGGATGCAGCTCTTCAAGGGTTGAAGGACATACTCACCTCCCCACCTATCCTAGCAGCTCCAGGAGAGTCAGAGCCTATGCTCCTTTACCTGGCAGCTACCAGCAGGGTCATCAGCCTCGTCATCGTGGTGGAGCGACGGGAAGAAGGTCACGAGTACGGAGTCCAAAGGCCAGTCTACTATATCAGCGAAGTCCTTACGGAGTCCAAACAAGCCGCTACCCTCACTTTCGAAGCTAGCATACGGAGTATTCCTAGGCAGCAGGAAGCCGAGACACTACTTCCAGGAGCATCCGAGAATGGCCGTGGAGCAAGGCTCCGCCGTCAACGATTCTCAACAACGCCGACGCAACAGACGCACAGCAGAAATGGGGCATTGAGTTATCCGCCTTCGACATCAACTACAAAGCCGGGACCGCGGTCAAATCCCGTGTCTTGGCAGATTTCGTTGCAGATTGGACAGAAGCTCCGGATACAAACCTGGAGCCGGAACCTGAGACATGGGTCATGCACTTCGATGGATCCAAGCAGCATCAAGGCTCGGGAGCCGGAGTCACCCTGAAGTCCCCCACCGGAGAAGAACTGCAGTATGTTCTGCAGATACACTTCGAAGCTACAAACAATATGGCGGAATACGAGGCTCTACTACACGGATTGCGCATCGCCAAGGAGATAGGGATCAAGCACATTATATGTTGCGGAGATTCAGACCTGGTGGCACAGCAAGTAGCCGGAACCTGGAACGCCAGAAACTCCGTCATGGCGGCCTACAGAGACGAAGTTGACGAGATCGCAAAACATTTCCTCGGATACGAAGTCAGGTACGTCAGGCGGGATGATAACACAGTGGCAGATATGCTATCCAAGCTCGGATCCGGCAGGAAGCCAATTCCACCTGGAATTTTCCTGGAGCATCTCCGGATACCCTCGGTGAAGGGCGCTAACCCGGAAAACCCAGATGTGGCAGTATCTCCGGCTAGGGAAGTGATGGCTATCATTCCGGCTTGGACACAGCCTTTCATGGACTACCTCACAGATCAGAAGCTGCCAGAGGACGAGGTCCTCGCGCGACAGATCATCAGACGAGCAAGATCCTACACAATTGTTGATGGACAGCTCTACAAACGAAGTGCAACAGGGGTATTTCTCAAATGCGTCTCCAATCAAGATGGCATTGAAATCCTCAGAGAGATCCATGCAGGGGATTGCGGGCATCATGCCGCCCCCAGGTCACTCGTTGCAAAAGCTTTTCGGCTAGGTTTTTACCGGCTCACGCCTAAAGAAGATGCCGACAAAATAGTCAAGACCCGCCGAGGTTGTCGGGCTCTACGCTACTCAACCAAACGCTCCAGCCCAAGAGCTGAAGACCATACCTATCACCTGGCCATTTGCGGTCCGGGGGCTCGATATGGTTGGTAAGTTAAAAAGATCATCTCCTGGCGGTTTTGAATACCTTCCGGTCGCCGTTGACAAGTTCAAGCAAGTGGATCGAGGCAAAGCCGTGAGGAAAGCCGATGGTGCTACGGCACTAAAATTTGTCTCGCATCCTCGTGATGAGATTCGGCATCCCACACAAGCATAATCACGTACAATGGCACAAACTTCGCACAGGGAGAATTGAAGGATTACCGTGAGACGGTAGGGATTCGACCGGACCTCGCATCCGTGGCTCATCCACAATCGAATGGTCGAGTCGAAAGGGCTAACGGCCTAATATTATCGAGAATTAAGCCGCGCCTTGAAGAACCGCCGCGACGAGCAGCTGGAGCTTGGGCCGACGAATTGGAAGCCGTTTTGTGGAGTTTACAAACTACCCCTAACCGCATCAACAGTGGTTTACCCCATTTTTCCCGGTATACGGATCCGAAGCCGTACTTCCTCCGACATCATCCACGATTCACCGCGAGTTTCCGCCTACAATGAAGAAACAGCTGACGAGGCCAGACAGCTATCTGTGGACCTAATCGAGGAAGCTCAGAATCTAGCTGACCAGCATTCCGCCATCTACCAGCAGAAGCTCCGACGCTATCACAGTCGTCGAGTTCAGAATCGCTCCTTCATGGCAGGAGACCTGGTCCTCCGCCTTCGATAGGTGAAAGACCATAAGCTGCAGTCTCCATGTGAAGGACCCTTCGTCGTTAGCTAAGTGCTTCATAACGGGTCGTACTACCTTGTTGATTTCCGCGAGCTGAAGGATAGACCTGCTAATTGGCACCGGAAACGCAAGCGTGAGGATCCGGATGACATCTACGACGAGACAGATCGCCCTTGGAACATCGCACAGCTACGTCCTTTCTACACTTAGCGTATTTTTTCCGAGTTACAAACTCTGTAATAGTTATACATGATCAATGAAATAAAGTTTATGGTTCACTCTCTGAGTCTTTTACCTCCTTTACTTATTCATTTTTAGATCATGTATGTTTTCCGACTAAAACCGCAGAGCTGGATTTTTCCGCCTAGGCGTGTATGAAAGTTGTGATTTTCAAAAATCGTCCTTTAGGACGTAAGCTTAAGTTTTCTGATTAAATTGTTATCTGTTGCGAACTCGTGGATTCCTAGTAGCGATTTCCGGCACCTATGCCTGGGGGCTTGTTTCCGCGGTTATGGACGGATTGCCATTGGGCTTCGTCGCCGCTGGCGAGTGTTTCCGGCTAAGGTCCTCCGACTCGCGGAAGGTCAAGCGGGCAAGCCGGAAAAACAATAAAATCAGCACTTGCTTTCCAACATAAAACGAAACATGCGCATAATATTAACGGATAGCAGGATAAGTGTTTCCGCCCCATGCATAGTCGTTTCGTTTCCTAGCTACTTAAGAATTTAGTCTTATTACAAACCCACTCTGGGGCCAAAATGATGCAACTTGTTTCATTGTCTAAACAGGAACTCTACTCGGAGTCCTCTTCTTCGCATTCCCGGTAGGCGGAGCCGTCGTCGTCACTGTCACCGGATCCGGCTTCGGAGTCGTCACCAGAGCCTCCTCCGGAATGCTCGACGCTTGACCCGGAGCCTTCCCCATAATACTCCGGCTCACCTTCCTCCTCCTCCTCTGCATCGGAAAATCCCTTGGGCAGATCGTATTTGTTATACCAGAACGAGTGATTCACTCGCCTGACAAACAACTGCTCATAGCCTTGGGTTTCCGCAAGGATGGCACCCATGTCGGAACCCTTGGGGGCTCCGCGTGCAACATTCGCAAAGTTGAGCGAGGGGAAGTGAGCCTTGCAGGTGGCCAAGACCAGGGAGGCGACTCCGCGTGCGGAAGATTTTTGCCGACCCTTGATGAAATCCGGCACTTGTTCCATAAGATTGGTCATCGTATCGATGATTGTGGTTTTGGCCTTCTTCGTAGACGAGTCTTGGCGATTCCGCGACAAGCTTCAAATAACGCGTCAATAGAAATCCGCGCTTCATCGTATGCCTCCGTCCTCTTCGTGTTCGACTCTTTTGACCACTCGAAGCCAAGGCTCGCTGTGGAAGAAGGAGGTCCAGCTCCGTTAGAAAGAAAGCATATAAGGCAGTCGGAACAACGACACGGAAAAAAGCTTACGGAAGATAAGTTGGTCGATGGCCTCCGCCTCCGCTTCTAGAACTTTGTTCTTGGCTACCAAGGAGATCACGCGACCCCGGCTCTTCTCTAGTTTTTCGTTCAGATCCGCCAGACGCGGGCATGCTTCTCGGAGAGCTCCTTCCTCGCCTCGCCTCCTTGTTGGAGGATTCTTGGATGAAGGTTTTGAGGGATTCGTTCTCCGCCTCAAGCACCTTGACCTTGGCGGACAGCTCATCAAACGAGGAGTGCTTGGCAGTTTCTTCTGAATGCGGAGAATTGCACATATCAACCATCTTGAACAGTTATGTTAGTATACGAAATCAACTCGGATCTCATACCACGGAGGCGGGTCTCAAGAAGCTGGACAGCCTTCTGGCTGTTTTCCGCGTTCTGACGCAGCCCTTCGATCTCCGTGATCTGCTCCAGCACATGAACGCGGAGATCCTCGTGCAATTTCCGCGTCGTCTGAGAAGCAGAGAGGAGTTAGCCGGATATTTGAAATCCGGGGGGCTGGCGAGGAATTCAAATTCTTGAAGGAATAAAATTATTAAATCTCCGCCTAAGGTACATTTTGAGAAAGCATCGGCTAACACATGTTACTCGGAAATGTCTGACCCAATGCTTGGGGGCTAGTATTACCTGCCGCACTTCTTTGTGCTTGGCGAAAACTCTTTCAGATCGTTCTCCAGGATGGTGAGCTCTTGCATCTCCTCATCCGACTTCCCCGCACCTTGTTCAGCATGGCGGAAACTTCCGTGTGGCGCTCGGCGAGTGTAAGCTTTTGCAGAGACTGGGTCGGACGAGGGTCCACCCGGATCGCGTTGGAGGCTTGAACGAGCTTTACCTTCTCCTCATATTCTTCCTCGGTGGGCTCCGCGAAAGTGGCGCTTGGTTGATCTTGAGGAGGGGCAGACGAGGAGGCACCCTTGGTGGAATCGCCGTGGTCCGCGGGATCTTCCGGAAGATCTTCAAGGTCGATGATGTCCTTGGGATCCGGCTTCGGCGTATGAAGCTTTGGGTGGGACCTCCACCTCTGGAGTAACAGGAACTGAAGCCGGAGACGGCTTGACCTTCTTCTTCAAGACCTTTGGAGCCTTGGAGGGCTGGCTGCCGGAGCTTCAGTAGAAAGAAAAAAGCATAACAGTTACATGAGGAATTGCTCGTGAAACTAGAACTTGGATCTCGGAAACAGACACTTACCCGGAAGGCTTGAAGAAGTGCTGGATGGCGGGCTGCCCCTTGTTGCTGGTATTAATCAGCTTGAGGCGTTTCTTTTCCGCCTCCGCTTTCCGAGTTGCCGCAGTGCTAGGCATTTCGCGGGCGCGTTTAGCGGCGGGGCTGGAAGGAGCTGGCCTCTTCCTCTTAGGAGGGCGCGGGGCCTCGTGGACTTCCGCCTCTGATGCAGCTTCCGGATCCGTGTTGCCGGTGGAAGGAACCCGGAGAAGAGTTCCGAGTTCACTTTCTTCGAGCGCCTCAAGCTAATGCAGTGTTGAACACTTAGACAAAAATTTTGAATGCGAAGAAAAGCAATGGACTAAAAAGTCAAGACGACGTACCGCGGTTCCGGAACCATTCGTGTGAATGTCCTTGTTGCACACGTGAACATGAAGTTCACGCGGAACCTTGATGAGGAGCCGGATCCTCTTGTCGATGGCGTCGGTGGAAAGATTGTCTTTTGTGGCGCACATTGGGTTGTCGCGCCCTGAGTACTGGAACATCAGCCGGTCCCTATGTTGAAGCGGCTGGATCCGCTTGGTGAACCAGGAAAGGGTCAAGTCCTTCCCTGACAGCCCCTCCTCCGTGAGCTTGCAGATCCGCCTGACAGCGCGAGTGAGCTGGGGCGACTCGGAGAGATGGGGGCAGTGCGTCCATGTCGGAAGCTCGGTGGCGGGGCAGTTCTTGAACGGCGGCAGCCTCCTTGTGCTCGCCGGGTCGGAAACGTCCTTCAAATAGAAGAAGCCTCCGGACCAGTACCGCGCGGATTCGTGGCGGTCAGTGTGGGGGTAGACGCGGCCCGGGCGGATCATGAAGGTGATGGATCCGCATGTTGCGAGCTCGTTGGAGTTCCGGATCCTCTCCTTCTTGACGGTGAAGTAATATTGAAACAGAGGAAGCTCGGGAGTTACCCGGAGATGGCCCTCGCACAGGGTGACGTGATTGCTGATCGCAAGCACGCTGTTTGGAGAGATGTTGTGGGGTTGGAGCCCGTAGACCTTCAGGATCTCCAGGAAGAAGTCCGAAGGCGGAAACGAAAAACCCCGCTCCACCAGTGCCTTCGTCAACACCATCTCATTGTCCTCCGGAGCTGGGGTTAGTTCATTGGGAACTGACCTCCAGCTTCCGGGTTGCAGGAAGCCCTCCGTCTCGAGATTCGTCAGCTCCGTCTTGGTGGTGGTGCATGGCAACCATTTTCCCTTGGCTTCAGCATCTCGTTGGCGAGCCTTTGATTTTTTGGCAGCGGCCTCTTCCGCCTTGTGCTCCGCCTGATCCTCCCCGGAGGCCTTCTCCGGGTTAGCGGAAGTCCCTTCAGTTTCCTTGCCGGAATCCTTCGAAGGACCCAGCTTAACTGGAACGAAAGGTGGAGGGGCGGAGGAGATCGGGGTGGCCATGATCGATTCAGAGGCTGGAGGCGGAGTCGTTGAAGACATCTGAAGAAAATATCGATGGCGGAAATGTTCTTTAGTCGGATCCAACGTCATCTTCCCCAAATTCATCCCTACCAACTACGGCGCGAGAGCGAAGCTCGAGAACTCACCGTAATGGCGTTTGCGGCGGTCGGAGTCGCCGGCGACGAGGTTTCCGCGCGGTGGCTCGCTGATGTTAAGAACAGGATGAACACGATGCTGCGGCGAAGTAACTCCGGCGATGTTCCGGTGAGATTCCGGCACGGCGGAGAGGGAGCTCGCGGCGGCGCTTGGCGGAGAGGTGAGAAGGGGGTGAATGAGGGTTAAGGCGTCGACGGCGGATATTTATAGGCCGGCGGGACGAGATTCGTGCTCTGCATCCTGTGGTCGGAACGCAAGCGTCGCACTGTTGGATGCGTGACACGTGTCCTAAACCCTAAGCGGTAAAAATGGCTAGAGATAAGTTACCGCACAAATCGCGCGAAAATGGCGCCAGAATTGGCGGAACCGTTTGAGTCTTTTAAGATTCCGGTAATTGCGTGAGGATAAGTTGGCTCTCATTCGCGAGCAGTGGAGTAACCCGGAAATGTTCTTTGGAACGTCGATGGATGAAGTCCCGCAGGATGGGAGCATTTTCCGGCTATAAGTTGGAAAAAGAAGGAAAAGTGAAGTTGGAGTTCTTCAAGTTTCTCCGCGTTACCAACATTTGCCGGAGATCATGATGGACCAACAAGGCGGAAACCGCAGGTGAAACTCGGAGAACTCGGGGGCTACTCGTTGTGGGTATACTTCATGGGTGTACCATCGACAGGTGCCTAGATCCGGCAAGCTCCGGGTGGCCCACAGATGGTGGCGAGGCATGTGGCCCATCGGGCGGCCCGAGTTAGTCGTTGATCCCGACGGAAGATGTCCGGCCCAGAGCGTGGAGCCGGATCCAACCGACATTGAGGAGGAACCCGGATCCACGGAGACCCATTAAGGGACCCGGATCCGGTACGATGTAGATGGAAGGGCGGATCCTTGGCGTACACGGCAAGACATTGTACCGTAGTTAGGAAACCTGTATCCGGGTAGGACTCTCCATGTAAACCCTAGATCCGTGCGACTTTATAAGCCGGATCCCGGGAGCCCTAGAGGCGTAACCTCAACTCATTGTAATATCGCGAAAGCGCCCAGATAATTTCAGACAAGCAGCAGTAGGCCCTGTCATCGTGCAGGTGTTCCGAAGCTGGGTAAATCGCGAACCACCATCCCGTGTGCACTCCGCCCTATGGCCCCTACTTCTTCTCCCCCTCGTGAGGATCCCTCCTCCGGGGTACCGTCGATTAGGCGACGACACCACCCATTTGTTTCCCTCAATAGATGACTTGCTCCGTATTTTGTTGGCGGACGCTACGCGTCGGTCGGCGGATGGGAAGGCCGAAAATCGGTTGTTCTCCGCGCCGTACGATCATGATCCGACGTCCGAAATCTACCGCGGTGCGAGATTTGCATTTTGCCCCCTGTTTTTCTGAAACTTAACCCGCGGTCCTTATACTAAGTATTACAACAAAATATCTCACTTCGCTTACAAAAAATATGTACTATTACAACAAAAAAATTACAAAAAATATAAACAAAATAGTATTATAAAAAAATGGTTAAACAACAATTGTTTTGCTATAGGTTGGTTTACAACAAAAATTGACAACAATTACCATAAAAAATCAAAAGCTATAACAACAAAAAAACATGTGTTCGTGGCTGTGAAAATTTGATTGAAAATAACACATTTTATATATATATCAAATTACAACAAAAATCACCATCTATTTTTACCAAAAATTATTAGCGATTACAACAAAATAATTTATAGCAAACGTCCAGGTAAACATTACAACATCTCTGACATGCTTTCTCTATAACTTTTATATGTATTTGTTACAAAACTAAGGAACATATACAACATCTCTACGAAAAAAAAGTGTCCATGACTAAAACAATTACACCAAAAATCATAAATAATTACAACAAAAAATTCATCCGTTTACAACGTATCAAGAAACACACATTTTCGTAACATATCACTTAGAAAAATCTTACAAATAATGTCGTGTGAGTTTACAATAAAACTTTTATCTAATTGTTACAAATCTGGAAACAACACTGTACATTTCTTTTAAAAAAAGCAACACTCCAGTTTTGGGCTGAAAACCAGACCCATATAGAACCGCGCGGGAGCGAGGGACGATGGCCGATCACTCGCCAGCGATCGGTCGCCGGATGGAAAGCGTTTTCCTATTTTGTTTGCCCGAAAGAACACAATTTTGGAGGCGCGAGTTTCACTGAACTGGGTGTACCCGGAAAGGGATAATACGTGAAGGCATCTTCTCCATGTCCAAGGGGTACCAACAATGACCCAGTAAATGCACTCCATAATTTTCCAGCCTGCACTTGGATTTCAGCTCAGACTTCGGTCGAACAATTTCCATTTGTAGACTACTATTTCCATACGAGCTACCATAATTTTCCGTACTGCTTATCACACGGGACAAGTTCCAGATTACCTCAGCCGCTGAACCTGCCCTCCTGCTCTCCAACAGCTACCAATTTCAGTCAGTCTAAACGATCACCCTCCGGCCTCTGCTCTGCGCTGCACTCCTCAGTGCAGCACACGGCAGGATAATTTAGGTAAGGTAGGTCTGGAATGGCAGTGCCAAAACTGACAAAATAAATAACAGCATCAGTATAGTTTGAAGTTTTTCTCACTTCCATCAAGTCAATCACCAAAAAACTTACGGGAATTCTTAAAGCTTCGGTACTTCTGAACCGGATATTACTTAGTCCGGTTTTAAATTACATATTGTACCAACTAATAAATTACGAAAAAAATCGAATGGTAAGTTTCCTTCACATTGTTCATTCGGAACTTGTTATTTTTATGTAAGCTACGTACTTTAGATATTGATTATAAAAATAACACGCACATACATACGTGCGTCCTCTATACGCAAAAATATTTGTCAGGATTTTTGGTAAGCTGAAAATCTGAATTTTGGGCCCAACAAGTTATCAGGTTCATGAGTACCTAGTTTCCATCACCGAAAACATGTATGTTTAATACAAAGACAAATCTGAGTCACATATTTCCAGATGAAGAATATATTACGTTTTGGAACAAAGTTAATATCTTTTTAGCCTTCCTAAAGAGCTATAGCGGAAACTACCTTATCATGAGGGTGAAGTTTTTTTTCTTTGGCTTGCATGCCAAGATCACTGTTGGATAGGTGAGAAGCTAGAGAGACGGGATCTCCAACACCCACCGCGTTGCCCGCTTTGTGACCAGTCGGAGGAGAACATGCGGCTTCCCATTCTCCAGGGCGATCTGGTACGAGGTGCTATCCTTGATTCGATCCACGCATGGACCTCCGGATGAGGAAGACGACTTCGTAGAGTGGTGGAAGACGGCTATCCGATCTACCTTCTGCCCAATGCGGAAGGGAACCTCGTCGCTTGTTATGCTGACGGCATGGTGGAAGCACCGGAACGCGGTCATCTTTGACAACGCAAGCCCCACCTCTACTAGTCTCCTCAACACGATCCGATCCAATGCTCGATCTTTGGTTTTGGTAGGCACGATTGGCTTAAGTGCCTTGTTCCCTACCGCAGTTTAGGTCAAGTCGATCGAGTTGTATGTTGTCGTGTCAGCTCATCTGTAGCTTGTAAATATTTAAAATCTTTTTTCTTACCAATTCATTGAAACTCAAGGGTTTTGAGTTTTCGAAAAAAAAACCCTCCTTATCATGCAGCCGGCCTACGCTGGGTACTTATGCATACAGTTGGAATGTTCCGTGTGGATATGAATTTAGGGAGTAGAACTATAGATCGAAGCGATCGATGAACAATGGTGCATGCTACTGTTGATGCTACAACAGTCAACGGGATGATCTTATATCCATGATCATTTGAGATGAAGGTCCCCATGAGTCAGTACTAGTAGTAACCAACGGAGATCACGCGGAATGTCGTGTATGCGGCCCACCTACGTGCACCTAGCTTCACCTACTCCTCCTACTCATGTGAAGATAGGTCATTTCACACTGTTGATGCCATGTCTAGTTGGCCATTTGAGATCACTGTTAGCATGCATGGATACGGCTATATAGAGTCCATTATTCTGCCATGGACGGGTATGTACTTAAATATACTCAATGTCTGATGACAGTTTGTATATTTGTTTGGTCAACCGGGGTTTGAATGAATGTCTTTATGCTCTAAGTAGAGGATCGATGATCATGGATCCGGGCACCACGATTGACCATCGCGCCATATGCACATGCATTTTCAATTGACAAATCACAAGGCCAGATCCCACATTACATTTGTAAAGCCTTACAGCATGATCAAGTGCGTATGTGGAGGAATCCGGGGTGTTTGTCCTTGTTCAGGTTCTCCTTTTACCCTGGGCCATCCATCCATTGGTTGATCATGAGCAGCCGTGACCCCTGAGCCCTGCCGCTCAGACATAATGTACGCACCCGATGACGAGGACGATCAGCCATTGGTCGGTCGAATTTTCAAATTTTCAAACGCGCGCTCGCAGCGTACGTCCACGGAATGGCAAAGCACCCTGCAGGCACGTACGTACGCAGCACACTGCGCAGAAGTCCACTGGACCAAAGAGAGTGAACGGTTCCATCAGGCATCAGCCATCAGGAATCTAGAACTCAGATCGGTCGCCCGTTTCCCATCACCCTTGCGTGGATTCTTCTCCATCTCTTTTCAGTTGAAAGCATGCATGGATTTTACTTCATTTTTGTTTGTACTTCTCGTGGGGTTTCATCACGCATCAGTTTTCCTTTTCTCGAGTGGACGATCCCACATCAGATATCCCATATCCAGCCAGCCAGCCAGCCAGCCACTGTGATTGATGCTGCCGATCTTGCTGCGACGTGCAGCAATGCCATGATGCCGCTAATCTCAGCTATCGATCGGTCGCTTCCAGAGCAGCCTCCGTGTTTCACGTCGCTGCATTCCGCGGCTACCTACTCTAGCTAGCGAAGCAGCGGATGATGGTGTGGCTCGAGCTCCCATTCTTTGTGCTGATCGCGAGAGCACGTCCGGCAAAGGTTCGGCAAGGAAGCGCTAGCGCGCGGTACTGGCTGAGCACCGCCCGTACGTGTGGTGGCCGGACGCCGGACGCTGCAGCGCTGCACTAGCTGCTGCCGCCCTCTGTGCGTGTTGCCGAAACGACTGCACGGCAGGTACCTGCGAGGAAAATAGGGAGCGTGTCTGTGTGCGTTGGTACAACCGATGACGAGGCAATAATGTCGTGGTGGAGCTTTTGATCCCTTGACTAGCGTCAGTGCTGAATAGGTGCTGCTCATGTCCATCGATATAGCTGAAAATTTTAGACATTCTTAAAACATATTGACATTATTTAGTGTATAGGTACATTTATATTTAGATAAATCTAAGATATCCATAAACGGAGAGAGTACCTTCACTGTTTTACGGTTGACATAATCCAAAGATCGAAGTCATGGCTGTCTCCTGTTCACAAGGAGACGAAATGCTGAATCCAAAAACTCATATATATTGATCATACTGTAGCCGCATGGCAGCACCGATCAGGCAGCGAGTGACTCAATGTCTGAATGCACCACTCAATCAGCTTATAGCCTGGTTCTGTTGGCTCAGGTGTCGCAGTGACCTGCAGCAACAACAAGCGTTCAAGAGGAGAGCGACTGTGCCTCACCTGGCACTTGACTCAAGTTCACAGCTTCACAGGCTAGAGCTAGGTAGCAACTGGCAAGTAGGCTTGCAGCGGAAGGAAGACGACGACGATATACGTACGTACGTATGCGCGGCGGCTCTGTTCGCACGTGGGCCGGGGTCCGGCTGTAATATGTAGGGCTTTCGTTTGGTAACCACCAATCCCAGGCACAGTACTAGGCAACCTGTGATCAGAAGCTGTCCACGAGCTGCTTGCCGGTTGCCGCGCGAGACGCCCTCGCAGGTCTCGTCGTGGCCAAATCCATCGGCATCACCCTCTGCTCTGGAGACTCAACGGGCCAAGCAAGCCAAAGACATTAGGACGGGATTGATCGACTGATCCGTGGTGTTTGATTGTTGGGTTGCAATCATTCGTGTCAATCGAGCTCGGAATTATCGGAGTATTCTAATTCCATCCATGTCTATGTCTTCCTGTGATCTTGGCAGTTTTGCTTGGCCTGGCTGCGCAAGGCAAACCCTTCTGTTTTTTTTTCGCTTTGGGTGGATCGTCCGTACGTAGAGCTAGCTAGGTCAGCCGAATGTGCCAGCTCTATACCTAGCTCTCCCAAGAGAAGCGTGGTCCTGTGCGTTTTTTTTCTAGAATACTGTGTTTCACCTAGAGAAAATCGCATGTATGTTTGATATAGTTGTTGTAAGGTCTCTTTAGCTATGTACACGACGAAGTTTAGATTCCAACTTTGTCTCGATATGTTGTTTTGTCTTAATGTCTTTTCTGCTCTCGAACTTTTTTTTTTGGTTAGGTTTAGGACCTGATTGCATTTGCAGGCTCTTGACATATACCGCAATATATACATGAAAATATTTATGTCTTTTCCCGAAAGTGGGATATA
The DNA here is from genome assembly GCF_022539505.1 of Lolium rigidum. Lineage (NCBI taxonomy): Eukaryota > Viridiplantae > Streptophyta > Magnoliopsida > Poales > Poaceae > Lolium > Lolium rigidum. Next base: position 73,817,890 of record NC_061510.1, read on the forward strand.
TTTTTTATTTGCGAAAAATACAGCTAGACGTGTCATCGGAATAGAGACTAGGCGGGGAGGAATTTATTCCATCTTAAGGAAGTCACCACTGCCATGCCTTTCTAAGTAGGACCAGGATCCACTGTACATCCATTGCCCTAAGGCCATAGGAGGCAAGGCATATCGGTGGCAGTGGCGGGAGGCAGGGAAACCCTAATCTCCCCTCTCTCACACACGGGGGAACGAAGGGCTACATCACCATGATCTGCATCAATCGATACACATAGCTATGTTCATTGTAAAATTTCGAAGTTAGACTTACAATGGCAAATAGCAGATACAATGAAAGGGTGTTTGCACCTTTGTTTAATGTTAGGGTGTTGCCCAGATCTAGGAATGAGTTTACTAAGCTCTTCCTCAAAAACAGGGTGCAGAAGATAACAAAATTACCTTGTTTTGGTTTGCCGCGTTTGTTTGGACGATTTGGCTTACCAGAAATGCGCGGGTATTTCAACATAAAGTGTTGTTTAAACCTAATTCACCGATTTGTAGATGTAACATCCCAACCTTGTTATATCTAAATAAATGAGTGTTCATGATCATTGCATGCATATAGTTTGCATTTGAGTAAAATCTTGCATCCAACCCTAATGTGCAATTTTCCCTCTATTTCTTTCTCATTCAAATCTTGCAAGTTTTTCAAAATAGACAACATGGCATTGTTGTTATTCAATAAGCCATGTGTGTTTATTATTCTTTTGGCAATTTTTTAGTTCAAACAAAATTCAAAACATATTTGATTTTGAATTTGGAAAATAGAAAGAAAACTAGAAAAAGAAAAGGGAGAAACCCCTCTCTATCCCTGGGCGCAACCCATCTCCTTCCCCCTTCTCTTCTCTCTGGCACGGCCCAAGTGGCCCAACAGCAAACCCACCACAGCCCAACGTTTTTCCCCGAGGGGGTTTTCGCAAAAAGGTCTTCTTCCTCGCGCACCAAAGCAGGTGCCTGGCAGCACCGCGGCCGCCCGATGGCGCCGGCGGCTAGGATGTGCCCCACCGCCCCCCGGTGGCTATAAGGTCTCCTCCGCCGCCACCCCGAACCCTAACCCCCACTTCTCCCCTTCCTCGCGCTCTCCCGCGCCTCAAAACCCTAACCCTAACATCACTGCCGACCGACCGGCCTCCGGTCGATTCGCCGCCGGCGAGCCTGCTCAGGCGTCGCCGACCCCTCCACTGCACCTGCGGTGAGCCCCTGATCCTCCTGGTGCCATCACCTTCTCCTCTCCCCCTCCGTAGCTCGCCCGCACCGTGGCACCTGCCCCGGCCGCCGCCGCCCATCGTTGCCGGCCATGCTTCGGAGACAATTCGCAAGCGGCGCCGCCAGCCAAAGGTTCCACACATCGCCCCGCATCTTTTGCCCCCGCTCGCACGCTCAATCGCGGCCCAAATCGGTCGACTGGAGCTCCATCCGAGCTCTACTGTGAGCTCATGGCCATGCATGACATCGGCATGATGCCATAATTGTTTTCCCAATTTCTGCATATTCTTTATTTCATTTCGGTAAATAGAAAATAATATGACATGTGGGTCCCCATCTGTCAGAGTTTTAATAATTTCGTAAATATTTAGAAAATAATAAAATTACGACAAGTGGGCCCAAGTTATCAGACTTTTAATATTTTTATAGAATTTTTAGAAATTGATTTAAAATGAATTAAACTTTGGAAATTATCTAATTCATTTTTAAATCATAAAAATACAAATAATATATCAAATTGAGAAAAATCCTATTTATTTAACCATGTTTCATAGATGCTTGAACCAACTAAAATTCAAGCCTTAGTGGAAACCCTAATCGACCCCTCTCATGTGTCGGGATCGATGCTGAACCCCTTTAATTTCCGTCGGTGCACCTAGGGTTTACCCAAACCCCTTTAATATGACATGTCATCGTATTGTATGTGCATTGCATTGAACCATGTCTTGATTTTGCTCTTCCTTTCCGGCATTTGGTTCTTCTCGAGAGGGACCGAAGATGAGCCTCAGATCAACGCCACCGAAGAGCAACACCGGAACAACGAGGGACAAGGCAAGTCCTAACCTGGTTCATGTATGGTTTCGAAATGTTTTTACCTTTAGTTCTTACATATTGCATCCGCTTCAAATATATTTTATCGGCAGTTGTAGATATTCTATGTGTGTATATTCCATCTTTGTAGCCCAAAGTTCCTGATCCACCGCTCCTAGCAAAACTAGGTTCAGCTTGTTCGCATCGCTAGAGCCATTTATATATGATATGCTTAGCCATGCTTAGTTGTCGAAGTCTCATCCATACGGTTGATGAATCAGAGCTACGACTGAACCTAGTTTAACAGGATGACGTGGTAAGGTCAATGATGATGTTAATAAACATGTTTAAAGGCTTGGATGGGCCGCACTTGTCATTTTTCAACTGGTGAAATCTGCAAAAAAAACAATACGTCAAACTAGTGGTTTGTGTGAAAGAGGGATGACAAAATGATGGATTGCGCATTTTCCTCCGGATTTAGCTAAAATATATGCTTAAATGTGCCTGGTTTAGTTAAACGTTGAATAAATATTTTGAACAGGATGTAGTACGGAGTAGCATCTTTTTTGCTTTCTAGAAAACCGGGTCCGCCTCGACCCAGGTTCTACTAGCCACTTTCGGACCGCTCTACTCCGTCTTTCTATAGAGAAAACGCTATAGCGAAAACTTGCTCATGATCTAGCGGGCCGACGTAGCCATTCCGTTGGGAATATTCCGTCTGGATATGAATTGAAGGAGTAGATGCTACAACGGTCAACGGGCAACGGATGAGCTACTTGTATATCCATGATCATTTGAGATGAAGGTCAACGGGCAACGGAATATTATTGTGATTGAGAAAAATTGGGTGTCTGAGTCTCACGTACTACAGCAGCACTTTTGTTCGATTCAGAAGAGAGGCTCCCACTGGGATACATTAACCACGGATGGACCAACGGAGATCACGCGGAATGTCGGGTCCGGGGCCCATGGTCCTAGCTTCACCTACTCCGACCTACTCATGCGAAGACATTTCAGACTGTTGTTGTCATGTATATTTGGTCATAATTTGACACCACGGTAACCAACACTAACATGCATGTATAATTGGACTAGCACAGTTTGGAGTAGTAGTATACTGTAGTAGTAGTAGTATACTGACTCTGTTTCAAAGAATAAGATTTATATTTTTTTCGAAAAGTCAATCTACGTAAAATTTGACCAAGTTTTAAGGAAAATTGTGAATATCTACGATCCAAACTCAGCACCATTAGATTCATCATGAAATATATTTTATATGATATCTACATATTATCATGGTTTTTGATAGTTTTTTCTAAAATTTTGGTCAAATTTTACTTAGCTTGATTTTATTTAAAAAAAATATAAGTCTTGTTATGAAACAGAGGTACTGCTGTTTTGTCAACCTTGTTTGAATGAATGTCTTTATGCTAAGTACAGGATCGATGTGCATGCATGGATTGGTGCACCATGATTGACCATCGCGCCATGTGCACATGACTTTTCATTTTCAATTGCAAAATCACATTGTCACATGACACTTGTAATAAGCCGTGGTGTGTCAGCGCAACGGCAGGCATAATCAAGTGCGTATGGGGAGGAAATCCGGGGATGTTTGTCTCGTTCTCCTTTTACCCTGGCCGTAATCCGTTGGTCGATCATGAGCAGCCGTGACACTTGAGCCCCGACGTTGGGACATGTACGCCCCATGAATCCCCATGAACGCCGACGCTCGACCAAGTTTTCAAATTTTGAAACGCATACATATGCGGTCTGTCATCTGTGGATTAGCCAGCACGCGCGTACACTGGCATGCACACTGCTTGCACAAGTCCACTAGTTCTTTTTTTAGAAACTCGGTACAAAAGTGGATATTTATATACACGTGCCTACACTTACTCCCTATAAACGGACACACGCACACCCTACCTCTATGAGCACCTCCGGAAGACTGAGCCGGCGGATTGAATCTTGAAAATGGCAAAATTACCACAGACGCCTCGTTGTCGACGGAAATATCGTCTACCACTGAAAGAATATTCCGGCTTTATGAAACACATAGATGTCAAACCTAGGGTTTTAATTCTGGTGGGCTAAGCATCCTCCTAACCATCCAACCTCAGATCGCACAAGTCCACTAGATGGGCCAAGCAGGTGAACGGTTTCATAAGGAATCAAGCATCAATCTGCTAGAATCTAGAACTCGATTGGTCACCTGTTTCCTACTCTTTAGGACTCGTTTGGAAACATTGGATATGTGTGTTTTGTAGAGTATTATTTAACGTGTTTTGGGTGGACACTCGATCCCCTTCTCCAATCCACAACACGCGAGTGTAAAAAACGTGATGCCCATCTCGTGTTTGGGAAACTGGTCAACCCGACGTGATTTCACGAGTTTACTCGGGCTTACACTACTAGAACCGGCCTGTCAAACGGGAATAGAGTGTATTTTCTAGTAAGTACATCTGCTTAATACAAGTATATCTGCTTAAAACCAGACTGCCAAACAAGGCCTTAGGCTTCAGTGGATTTTCCCCCATTGTTAAATTGAAAGCGTGGATGGATTTTACTCTCTTTTTTTGTCTGCATCGATTTTCCATTTTTTCGAATGGACGATCCCACATCAGTATTCCACATCCAACCAGCATGACTGATGCCGCATACTACTAGCTGCAAGCCTGCAGCAACGTGCAGCGATGCCATCCTTCATCATGGCGCTAATCTCAGCTATCGGTCGACCGCTTCCACCTTCCAGTCCAGCCTCCGTGTTTCGCGTCGCTGCCACCCTGCTGCTCTAGCTACGAAGATGCAGAGGCTCGAGCTCTCATTCTTTGTGCTGGGGTTCGAGCCCACGACTCTGATCGAATAAGGTATCTGCCGTTTGACGCATTTTGAACGTCTAAAATATTCGCGTGCGTTCGTTTGTGTTGGGATGGCTCTAGCGGGCCGGGTGTGGGCCATTTTTGGTTTAGAGAATTCAGAAAACAGGTTAAACAATTAAATTGCACGAAATTATAGCCTCAAATTGGCTCAAATTATGGTCTCAAATAAGTTCATCATATTTTGCACATACTACGGCGCAAAATGGAATCCAAAAAGGCACAACACTGCCTAGAACAGCAAAAATCTAATCCAAAAGGAGGCCATGGTGCTAGACATTGGCGCAACAAATCAGACGTCTCACGCGCGAATTTTGGCGCGCTTCTTCATGAATCAGGTCCTGGTGTCGTCGTCCATGCTGCTCAAGGTGAACTGCACCGGCGCGACGCCGAATGCGAACCGCGATGCCGCGTGGACCCTGCAAGGGAGTGGGCGTTCCAGGACGCAGCTGGGAACTTAATAAGCTCACCGACGAGGCCGAGGGAACGACGCCGACAATCCCCTCTCGCTTGACGAGGAGCATGGCCTCCGCAAAGCTCGGATGGAGGCCTACCTGCACCGCGCTGGCTTTCAGCTGCATCTGCAACGCCATGTGCTGGGTGGCCCCCATGGCGGCGGCCGCTGCATTCCTCTCCTTCTGATTCTTGCGCTGGCCGCGACGCTTCGCGGTCTCGATGCCTTTCTCCTCCTTGGACAACATCTTCTTTGCCGCCTTCGGCTTAGAGTCCCGGCCGCCGATGGCGGCACGCTTTGCTTCCGCCAGAGCTGCGGCCTCTATTGGGGCTATGGTCGTGGCTATGGGGGGCACCAGGGCGGCGGCGGCTGCAAGGGTTCCCTCGGAATCCATGGTGGCTGCGGCGACGAGGATGTCCATCGCTATGGCCTGGACTGCTGGCGCCGGTCTACTTTGATTTTTCGCGCGAGGAATGACCACTTGCGGGAATGTTATCGGCCTCCCTGCCATTGACGCGCAGGTCCTACGTAAGTTTCGGTGATCACTCGTCGCGACCACGCAGCGTCCGTGAAGACGCAAATCCGCCGCAGATTTCGGCCAGATTTTCGAACAACCCGATCACTTTGCGTCCCCCGCTAGAACAGGACTCACGCATTTTCGATCTCCCCATACATGAATGGACGGGGTTGAAGATGCCCTAAAGGTACTGCCTGATCGAGCACCACTCGATCGTAGTGTCCGTGGGGCTGGCCGGATGCTGCCGCCCTGTGCGTGTTGCCGATACAACTGCACAGCAGGTACCTGCGCGGAAAATAGGGAGCTTGTCCGTGTGCGTTGGAACAACTGATGACGAGGCATACGGGATGAACTTGCATCTTTCCTCGACCGAGCTGGGGGCATTTTCGTAGCAGTGCTGGCGCACCCTGACATTGAAAGGTGGAGGGGCTTGATCTGGTGCGTTATCTGATTCTGATGTCACGTACGTTCAGTACACTTTTTAGGAGGCCGATCACGTGCATGAATCAAAGGAAACGATTGTCCTTTACGTTTGTAATACTGTGAAAATTTCATACTCCCTCCTGGACGCAAACAGACACAATCGTTCGAACATGCCCATTCTTAGATCAAACTTCGGCTTGAAAAATGCTGGCGGGGATGTGTCACGGACTGTTGCCGCCAACAACTCCCTTAGCTCGCCCATGGGAAAGGGGTGGCTGTTTAGCATGACAAAGAACGCTACGCGGCTAGGTCCTCCAACGCTTTCCCCTTCATAGTCGCCATTCAACCTGCTTGCAGCGGAAGCGCTAACCCCTTCAGCATCGCCATGAGACTAGTAGCTAGCGCCATGGCCAGCGGCCCCAACTCAGGCGCTTCAGATGGACCCGTGGCTGAATCCATGGGTCTCACTGGAGCTCATTGACCTGACCAACGACGATGAGGACAAGGTGGTGCAGCCAACAATGGGGACTAAGGTTTTTATCTTTTTTTTCTATTCTTATGCCTTTTTTTAATGTTTTGCCCTATATATATTATGTTTTCAATATATTCAATTTTATGTAAAATAGAAATGGGTCTTGTTTGCTGGATTCAGCCCTACCGAAATGGATAAGGAAAAAACAACATGTCCCCAGACCCGACCCAATAGAGCAACACATTTTATGTTTCAAATAGGTCTGGGGCCGCTTGAGCTAGAGATGCCCTAGCATGTTACATGCTACCTCTTTCCTTTAATTTTCTTATGCGAAAAGCTCAAAGTCTAGGCTCTATTGATACATACTGTAGCAGCATGCACGCATGCATGGCATGCAGCGAGTGAATGAATGCACTATCCAACCGGCCTAGCCTTGTTCTGCTGGTTCAGGTGTCGCAGTCAACTGCAGCAAGAGTACAAGAGGAGAGCAACTGTGCCTCACCTGGCAATTGAGGGCTTCTCCGACACATATTTATATCCGTTTGCGTTGGGCACGAATATAAAAAACGTTAGCATATCCGCATGCGTTTGTCCCTTCTCGAGCGGCACAGACGTATTTATTTGACCGCATGTGTGATTAGAGAGGAGAGAGAGGGAGAAATTCTATTTATGTGGCTAGGAATGACCGGATGTGTGATTAAAGGAGGAGAGAGGGCTACATGCAGACCAAACGGACGCAAACGGATGCGCGGACGCATCCGCACAGACGCATTCCTAGCGCATATTTGATCCATGTTTGCGTCAGGACAGACGCTGCGGACGTTTTACGTCTAGCCGCTGGAGCGTATTTTTTATCCGCGCAGACGAAAACGAAACGTCCGTTTACGTCGTCCCGTTGGAGATGCCCTGACTAAGTTCACAGCTTCACAGGCAAGGACGACGACATGCATACATATACGCGGCGGCTTCTGTTCGCACGTGGGCCGGGGTTCGGCGCCTGTACGTACGGCTTTCGTTTGCTATAAACAAACAATCCCAGGCACAATAGGCCACCTGTGATCAGAATTTGTCCATTAGAGCATAGCACCTTCCAAATAGACGCTGGTAAAGACACCGACATCTCCGTTTGAGGGGCGCCGGCACTGCATCCTCCATTTAGGGAAGCCGTTTGCACACCGGCGCCCCAAACAGGCGGCCCCGATATATTTAGAAAATCAAATTCAAATATTGAAAACGATATTCATACGATGTTCGAACGAAATTTATACAAATTGAACACGAATTCAAACTAAAAAACTAAAAAAAAACATCTAGCGGCGCGGGGAGATGAAGGCGCTGAAGTCTAGGTCGTCGCCGCTGGACGACGAGAACGACCAGCTGTCGGCATCGTCGCCCTCCTCCTCGTCGGCCTTCTCCTCCTTTGGCGCCGGCAACTCCGATGGTCCGGCGAGGTCGACGTAGTTGGCGCCGTGGTCCCTGGCGGACCACACCGCCGCCTGCCGCGGGTCGATCGCGATGTGACAGTAGTCCTCGTCGACGGAGCGGCCGACAATGTACTGCAGGGCGGGGAACTCCTCCTCGTCGCCGTCGCCACGGAGGGCCGCCTGCGCCTCGGCCTCCTTCTCCCACCATTTCTTCTTCGTCGGCGGAAGTGGTGGCGAGGTGTCCTCCTTGACGCGGGAGCGGCGGCCCGACGTCGTCATCGGACGAACCGGAGCAGAGGACGCGCGCCGCGTCGCGTCGTCGCGGATGACGATGCCTCCGGAAGGAGGCGCTAGCGCGGCCGAGCGCGTGCGCCCAACGGCGGACGATCCGGTGCGGGAGGTTCCGGACGCCGCGGTTCGTCCCGGCGACCTCTGCGGCGCGCGCGTCGGCGCCATGGTCGCCGCATGCGGGAAGTACACCGGCTCCCGTTGCCCGCAGTGGCGTGGACGGTAGCCGTACTCGCGGAGCGTGGCGTCGACGTCGCGGCCGTACCACCAGGCACGGCGGCCGACGTTGTTGAAGCGGCCTCCGGAGGGATTGTCCATCCGCGCGACCTCTTCGGCGCGCTCGCGGCCGAAGCGCTCTTCCCAGTCCGGGCTGCCGAGGGCATTCTCCGGGAATCTCCTCTGCTCCGGCGTCATCGACGCCCGCTGTTCCCTGACGAGGGCCAACATCTATGGTCCTCGCGGCGGCAGCGGCGGCACGGCGAAGCCGCCGTTGGAGACGTGCCAGCCGTGCGGCAACTTGAACTGCACTGGCACGGGGATCCGGTGCCAGTACAGCATGTCGGCCTCGTCAAATGACAGCTGCGTCAAGCATGGCATGCCGCCGGCCTGGTCGTTGTGCGCCATCGCGTTCACGCTCGGGTGGGTGGTGGTTCGGGCGGAGGTTGAGGACGGCGGCGGCTAGGTGATGAGGACATCCCTACCTCACTACTACCTCCGTCATTAGCAAATGAAGATGAACCTGCTGTGAAGCTCAAGTCCAATGAAGTTCGGATTGGACCAATTACAAGAGCTCGTGCGAAGCTACTTAAACAACAGGTGAACTTGTTTCTAAACGGTACTTTGATTGATGAGAACTTTATACTCGCCTAAGTCCTATTACTTATGTATCATCTGGTATCAAGAGGAGACATGCATCGCACGAGGAGAGGAGCAAGCTGGACGTGAAGACGGACGTCAAGAAGGCCGTGAAGCCGGACATGGAGCTGGACATGAAGATATCTCATGGACGCGCGAGGGAGGAGCGGGAGGAATGCGCGAGAGGAGAAGAAGAAGTCCAGGCCGGTCCGGAACCCGGTCCGACCGCCCCCGGACCGGCCAGCCCGGTCCCTGGCCCGGTCGACCGGTCGTAAACCGGCCACCAACCGGAGGGAATTTATCGTACCGGGCGAGACCGGAAACTTCGCAGCTTCCCGGTTTCCGACCGGTTGACCGGACCACCAACCGGACCGCCCGGTCCACGAGCCCGGCTGACCGGACCACGGACCGGACCGTCCGGTCCACAGCCCGGTCGACCGGATTCCGCACCGGACCGGGCCCGAGTCTGTCTCGACCAGATCTATTCTGGGTCGGTTATTTTTGTATCTTTTCGACCAGAACTCGTCCCGGACACCTATATAAGTGCCCAGGACGCCCCCCTAGTTGCTTTAGACCACGTTTAAGATAAACCCTAGTTCTTAGTTGTTTGCTCTGCAAAACTATTGAATTCCCTACACCATATTGCTTGGATATTGTGTAGATCCCGTTTAAGTCTTGTGTGATCGCCGTATCGTTGTTCCATTGGGAATTAGACGGTTGCAACTTACCGCTTCGTGGTCGGCGGCTACGTGCGCAAGTGTGTGGAGTTGCGAATATCTTGCAGGGTTGAGAGCTGTTGCATTGGCGACAGGGACCAATCGAGAGATCTCGTTGCGTCATACAAGTTATCATCCACTACCTCGTCGTGTTCCTCCGCTGCCATCACCCCGTGATAATCATCACCACCGTTGCTTACTGAGAAGATCGGGCCACCCCTTATCATCTTGGTATCAGATTCCCAGTTTTCCTCGGTAAGCTATCCACAATCCACCCCATAGTTGAGTTGTGAGTGTTGTCCTATCCAGAAAAAGCCATAAAAAGTTAGGGTTAGGGTTTGCCATAGCCTTAGATTGCACTAATTTCGAGTTTTAGTTGCTTTTCGTAGTTGTTTTTGCGTACCTTTATCTTTCTTCTAGTAGAATTGTTAGGGTTTGTGTTTTCTTTTCATCTAGTTTGTCATCTAGAGTCAGTTTTTGTTTACTCCGAGTCCACATAGCATACAGTGTGTTTGTCCAAACCATAGCTACAGCCTTTCGATATACGTGACTAGGAACTTCCCCAGAAGAGACTAGTTTTACCGCTCGCCAGGCTGCTCATTAGGGTTTTGGTGCTTTGCATATCTTGTTGGCCGTGTTATCAAGGAGTTGAGTCATAAAAAAAAAGAGAAAATTGAAAAGAAGCAAAAAGAGCTACATAGCTGCGTATGTTATACAAAAAGAAAAATACAAAAAGAAAAGTGTCGAGGCCTAAGTTTTTTTTACTGCACCTGTAGTTGAGCAATCTTGTGCCTGTCTCGTTGAGCTTTGCTAGCGTCTCTCTTGTGCATTGCAACCTTTCCCACATATAGTTGCATTGCCCCATTATATCGCCTTGTGTGAGTATCATTGGTTGTCTACGGTCAGCGCTAGAGCTTGTTATTGGTGCAAATAGGTAGCCTACCTACAGCCCCACATATATCCCGCTTTGTCGTGTGATTGTTCTTATACCCTTGATATTCGCTTCGCTACATCCGTGCACTAGTTGTTACTACAAGTGGTAAGCAACCCTAATTTACTTTGGAACGGTAAGATTTCCTTTTCTTATCAGTTTTGAGTGAGTTGTGAGAGTACCACCATATATTTTTGATTTAGTGCACTAACCTACTAATCATGTCGGCTAGTGATACTAAGATTGTTAATCAGGAAAACAAGAATTCGGCAGATATCATCACATGGAGGGAGTATGAAGCTCTTCGTAACGAGATGCGACGTGAATTCCGCACTAAGGATGATGAGCTTAAGGGTACAGTTGACGAGATCAAACAGACGTTGGATGCTACTAATGTCACCGGCACCTACTACACCTTGGGAAGATATTAGTATGGATTTTGTATTGGGTTTGCCGCGTACTAAAAGGGGCCATGATTCTATATTTGTGGTAGTGGACAGATTTTCTAAGATGTCACACTTTATTGCTCGCCACAAAAGCGACGATGCGTCGCATATTGCTAACTCTGTTTTTCAGGGAGATTGTTCGATTACATGGAGTCCCGAAGACTATTGTTTCCGATCGTGATGTGAAGTTCATGAGCTACTTCGGAAGACACTTTGGGGAAAGTCGGGGACAAAGCTACCGTTCAGTACTACTTGTCATCCTCAAACCGATGGTCAAACCGAGGTGGTAAATCGAACCTTGTCACAACCGTTGAGATCCATGATCAAGAAGAACTCGAAGGAGTGGGAAGAGTGTTTGCCGCATGTGGAGTTTGCTTACAACAGGGCGGTACATTCTACCACGGAGCTGTGTCCTTTTGAGGTGGTGTATGGTTTCAAACCCATTACTCCACTTGACTTGTTGCCTTTACCCATACATGAGAGAGTTAATATGGAGGCATCCAAGAGGGCAGATTTTGTGCGTAAGATCCATGTGAAGACTAAAGAGTTGATCGAGAAGAAAGGCAAGAGCAATGCTGCAAGGATGAACAAGAAGCGCAAAGAGATGTTGTTCCAGCCTGGTGATATGGTCTGGGTACATTTTCGCAAGGATAGGTTCCCGAAGCTGCGGAAGTCTAAGTTGAAGCCTCGTGGTGCCTGGTCCTTACAAAGTGCTTGCCAAGATCAATGATAATGCATACTCGATAGATCTTCCAGCTTGATGAGTTTGGTGTCGGTAATTCTTTCAATGTTGCTGATTTGACACCATATGACGGAGAAGACCTTGGAGCGTCGGGGTCGACACCTTTTGAAGGGGGGAGATGATGAGGACATCCCTACCTCACTACTACCTCCGTCATTAGCAAATGAAGATGAACCTGCTCGTGAAGCTCAAGTCCAATGAAGTTCGGATTGGACCAATTACAAGAGCTCGTGCGAAGCTACTTAAACAACAGGTGAACTTGTTTCTAAACGGTACTTTGATTGATGAGAACTTTATACTCGCCTAAGTCCTATTACTTATGTATCATCGTGTATCAAGAGGAGACATGCATCGCACGAGGAGAGGAGCAGCTGGACATGAAGACGGACGTCAAGAAGGCCGTGAAGCTGGACATGGGGCCGGACATGAAGATATCTCATGGACGCGCGAGGGAGGAGCGGGAGGAATGCGCGAGAGGAGAAGAAGAAGTCCGAGGCCGGTCCAGAACCCGGTCCGACCGGCCCCCGGACCGGCCAGCCCGGTCCCTGGCCCGGTCGACCGGTCGTAAACCGGCCACCAACCGGAGGGAATTTATCGTACCGGGGCGAGACCGGAAACTTCGCAGTTTCCCGGTTTCCGACCGGTTGACCGGACCACCAACCGGACCGCCCGGTCCACAGCCCGGTTGACCGGACCACAGACCGGACCGTCCGGTCCACAGCCCGGTCGACCGGATCCCGCATCGGACCGAGTCCGAGTCTGTCTCGACCGGATCTATTCCGGGTCGGTTATTTTTGTATCTTTTCGACTGGAACTCGTCCCGACACCTATATAAGTGCCCGGGACGCCCCCTAGTTGCTTTAGACCACGTTTAAGATAAACCCTAGTTCTTAGTTGTTTGCTCTGCAAAACTATTGAATTCCCTACACCATATTGCTTGGATATTGTGTAGATCCTGTTTAAGTCTTGTGTGATCTCGTTGTTCCATTGGGAATTAGACGGTTGCAACTTACCGCTTCGTGGTCGGCGGCTACGTGCGCAAGTGTGTGGAGTTGCGAATATCTTGCAGGGTTGAGAGCCGTTGCATTGGCGACGGGGACCAATCGAGAGATCTCGTTGCGTCATACAAGTTATCATCCACTACCTCGTCGTGTTCCTCCGCTGCCATCACCCCGTGATAATCATCACCACCGTTGCTTACTGAGAAGATCGGGCCACCCCTTATCACTAGGGATGGATGGCGGGGAAAAAAAGAGGAGTGCGCGCCGGTGTGTCTGATTTTAAGGAAGGCGGCGGACGCGCATTGAAAGCGCGTGGGTAAGGTAGGTGGACGCCGCGTGGACAGTTGCCGCCCTCACCGTTTCGGTTTCCGTGCGGGAGACCATTAACGCCGATGACCAACCTCCCCGCGTCGTTCCGATGCGAACCGCCGCGTCCCCTCGCTGACAAGGCGCCCCCACCCACGTAAAACGTCGTTCCGCGAGGCGCCGGCGCGCCCAATTCGCGCCCTTGGCGAAGGAGCCGGCACGGGGTTGCCGGCGATTCTATTGGGCTCCAAAATTGGCCGGTGCCGGTGCGAGCCCATTTTCACCCCCGGCCTCCAAAAAGCTATCGGGATCGCTATGAGGCCGCCGGTAGAGATGCTCTTAGCTGCTTATCCTGGATTACCTACTTACAGCGCGTGAGAGGCGGCTGGGTACATCACTGTACACATGTGTGCAAATGCTAATCCATCGGCATCAGCCTATTATCTGGAGGGGCCAACAAGCCAAAGGCATTAGACAACGAGATATTTCACAAGGACGGGATTGATACACCGTTATATAGTGTAAAATTCATGTATGTTGTTATCAATTTTAGGACGATTTTGCCTATTAATGGCCAATCTGTTTGGAGTTTGAAAGTTTCCTCAAAGATTCATTTTTTTTAAGCTGTTGTCAACATCTGTGGGTCTCATAAGGCGGAACATTCATTCAGTGGGAGGCGACGTTCTTGTTGACAGCGAGAGGCCTGTGGTGACTTCGTCAATTTCAAGATTCAGTCCGTCGGCTCAGTCTTCCGGAGGTGCTCATAGGGGTAGGATGTGCGTGTCTGCGTTCATATGGGTGAGTGTATGTGCGTGTATGTGAGCGTCCGTCGATTTTGACAAAATTAACCTAAATTTGAAAAGATCTCACAAAATAACATAGTTCTGAAAAGATTTAACAAAATAACCTTTTGCTTGGCTTCACACCAGATGGAGGCAAACTCAATAGCACGGCTCCGTTTTAGGTGGAGCCAAACTCAATAGCACGGCTCCATTTCAGGTGGAGCCATGGTCAGAAGTACAACGCCTGCCGGAGCCAAGCTCGATCAGTAGCACGGCTCCGTCCCAGACGGAGCCAAACTTAGTAGCACGGCTCCGTCCTAGGTGGAGCCAAGGTCCTTAGCCGTTTTCCAACAATAATTGGAAGTACATGGTTCATGCAACTAACGAGGACCAACGTCATTGAGCCAAACGGAGAGGTTTGCATCATCTCTCACCATCACCAAAAGATACTCAACACAATTATTTTCTATTTATTTTCATTTAGGTGGTTATGTGTGCAAAATTAGAAGATGTACCATAGCAAGTCTGTATTCTTCTCATATTGTTATTGTTATTAATTGTTTCTTGACATTACTCTTTTGAACCGGGGTGACACGTCAATATAGAGTGTGATCTCGGTGTGGTTCGTACCTCCGACGTCGTCGCCATACATGTCATCTCTATCACAATTATGGTGAAAAAGTAGAGTGATGGAAGACATAGTATTTGCATTTTATAGTTTTTTTATCAGTTTGTTAACATATAAACTACTTTTTATAATGAAATATAAATTGTCATAGATTTTGTCATCTATCCTTGATATATATTCTATTTATCATTGGAATGTGCTTCCTCGATAGCTTGAGATGTTTTCTTTTATCATGAAATATAATTTGGCATAGATTTTGCCATTCATATATTCTATTTATCTTTGCAATGTGCTTCCTCAACAGCTTGAGGTGCTTTTTATCATCAAGTATAACTTGTCATAGATTTCTTCATCTATCCTTGCTATATTATTCTATTTATCTTTGCAATGTGCTTCCTCAGCAGTTTGACATGTTTTTTTTATCATGAAGTATAACTTGTCATAAATTTTATCATCTATCCTTGCTATATTAGTCTACTTCTCTTTGCAATGTGCTTCCTTAATAGTTTGGGATCATGGATGCGATCTAGTACCAACAAGCGTCAGGTTGTAGTCACAACCTCGAACCGAAAGATGTCCAGACTCTCTAGAAAATCAGAACGAACTAACAGAGACGCTTATTAACCAACCAACAGTATAATAACTCGGCGAGTATCTGAAGGAACCACAAAATTTCTTACATGCGCCTAATAAGTACTGCCAGCAAAGCGCCTTACTTCTTACTTCTGACGAGTTTCGCACGCATCAGTGACTCAAAGTCTTTTCTGACAGGGTTAGATTGTAGGGTGACTTTCTGTCGCAGTAGGGGTTTAAGCGCCCACCGGTGACAATTTTGCACACATAAACAAGCACGAAATAGAAAATAACTGTCTTGAGTATCCCTTGGTGGTGGTCTAAGATGATGCAAACCTCGCTATTGGGCTCAATAAACTTAGTCCTCACTAGATGCATGAACCACTCTTAATTGTTGTTAGAAAACGACTAAGGACCATGGCTCCACCTGGGACGGGGCCGTGCTACTGAGCTTGGCTCCACCTGGAACGGAGTCGTGCTACTGAGCTTGGCTCCGCCTGAGACGGCGTTGTGCTTATGAGCTTGGCTCCACCCTGGACGGAGCCGTGCTATTGAGTTTGGCTCCACCTGCAACGGCGCCATGCTTCTCATCTTGGCTCCACATGGGACGGAGCCGTGCTACTGAGCATGGCTCCATCTTGTGCGGAGCCGAGCAAAAGGTTATTTTGTGAAATCTTTTCAAAATCAAGTTATTTTGTGTGGTCTTTCCAGATTTAGGTTAATTTTGTCAAAATCGACTCTTCTTTTATACTATGTTTCTCAAAAAAAAAAGGGGTCCTCACTAGAGATAACCTTGTTAAAAGATAGTCAAGTATTACTAAACCGCCACCTACACCTAGCCATGAGTAGCCCGATCCGAAAGTTCTGGGCTAGATCTGGTCGGACTGTGCCATCGGTCTATGTTCGGGCTTATGTTTTTAGCCCGGACGGTGTATTTGGTTGGGCTCGGGCCTGATAAGGTACCACAAAAGGTGGGCCCAAGGAGTGTTGAGCTTTTCCTCTATTTGGTTGTACTTGGGCCAGATTTTCCAATTCTATAGTCAAACCGGGCAAGCCTTGTGTCTGATTTTTCAACCTAAAAGTAGGATAGTGCCAGGCTCCGATAGAGATATTCCGCAGCGGGATTTTTTAGGCCCGGCATGACTCAAGGTATGCCTAGATTTACCGCAACCCATATTTGTTGAAGCGGCCGCCGGAGGGATTGTCCATCCGCGCGACCTCTTCGACGCGCTCGCGGCCGAAGCGCTCTTCCCAGTCCGAGCTGCCGAGGGTATTCTCCGGGAGTCTCCTCTGCTCCGGCGTCATCGACGCCCGCTGTTCCCTGACGAGGGCCAACATCTGTGGTCCTCGCGGCGGCAGCGGCGGCACGGCGAAGCCGCCGTTGGAGACGTGCCAGCCGTGCGGCAACTTGAACTGCACTGGCACGGGGATCCGGTGCCAGTACAGCATGTCGGCCTCGTCAAACGACAGCTGCGTCAAGCATGGCATGCCGCCGGCCTGGTCGTTGTGTGCCATCGCGTTCGCGCGCGGGTGGGTGGTGGTTCGGGCGGAGGTTGAGGACGGCGGCGGCTAGGGATGGACGGCGGGGAAAAAAAGAGGAGTGCGCGCCGGTGTGTCTGATTTTAAGGAAGGCGGCGGACGCGCATTGAAGGCGCGTGGGTAAGGTAGGTGGACGCCGCGTGGACAGTCGCCGCCCTCGCCGTTTCGGTTTCCGTGCGGGAGACCATTAACGCCGATGACCAACCTCCCCGCGTCGTTCCGATGCGAACCGCCGCGTCCCCTCGCTGACAAGGCGCCCCCACCCACGTAAAACGTCGTTCCGCGAGGCGCCGGCGCGCCCAATTCGCGCCCTTGGCGAAGGAGCCGGCACGGGGTTGCCGGCGATTCTATTGGGCTCCAAAATTGGCCGGCGCCGGTGGGAGCCCATTTTCACCCCTGGCCTCCAAAAAGCTATCGGGGTCGCTATCGAGGCCGCCGGTAGAGATGCTCTTAGCTGCTTATCCTGGATTACCTACTTACAGCGCGTGAGAGGCGGCTGGGTACATCACTGTACACATGTGTGCAAATGCTAATCCATCGGCATCAGCCTATTATCTGGAGGGGCCAACAAGCCAAAGGCATTAGACAATGAGATATTTCACAAGGACGGGATTGATACACCGTTATATAGTGTGAAATTCATGTATGTTGTTATCAATTTTAGGACGATTTTGCCTATTAATGGCCAATCTGTTTGGAGTTTGAAAGTTTCCTCAAAGATTCTTTTTTTTTTAGCTGTTGTCAATATCTGTGGGTCTCAAGGCGGAACATTCATTCAGTGGGAGGCGACATTCTCGTCGACAGCGAGAGGCCTGTGGTGACTTCGTCAATTTCAAGATTCAGTCCGTCGGCCCAGTCTTCCGGAGGTGCTCATAGGGGTAGGATGTGCGTGTCTGCGTTCATATGGGTGAGTGTATGTGCGTGTATGTGAGCGTCTGCTTTTATACTATGTTTCTCAAAAGAAAAGGGGTTCTCACTAGAGATAACCTTGTTAAAAGATAGTCAAGTATTACTAAACCGCCACCTACACCTAGCCATGAGTAGCCCGATCCGAAATTTCTGGGCTAGATCTGGTCGGACTGTGCCATCGGTCTATGTCCGGGCTTATGTTTTTAGCCCGGACGGTGTATTTGGTTGGGCTCGGGCCTGATAAGGTACAACAAAAGGTGGGCCCAAGGAGTGTTGAGCTTTTCCTCTATTTGGTTGTACTTGGGCCAGATTTTCCAATTCTATAGTCAAACCGGGCAAGCCTTGTGTCTGATTTTTCAACCTAAAAGTAGGATAGTGCCAGGCTCCGATAGAGATATTCCGCAGCGGGATTTTTTAGGCCCGGCATGACTCAAGGTATGCCTAGATTTACCGCAACCCATATTTGTTGAAAATATCCCGAGCTACCATCTTCAAATGGTTGGATAAGTCCAACGACGCCCGTGCCTCCGCGGCATGGATTTCGAGTCCAACGACTAGTCGAGACTAGTCGACGACTAGTCTATGAGTCCCATAGGCAAGGTCGACTCGGCCAGTCGACTCAACTCATTTGATGAGTATATCGAGTCGATCAATTAGTCTTGACTAGTCTCGACTAGTCCAGGTTTGTGAGTCGGTCGACTTAAAAATGACCCCACATGTCATATTATTTTCCCATTCTTTCCTCCCCTTCCCATTTTGTAACTACTGAATCAATAGAGTATGCATTCTGGCCAAATCTTGATGATAGATTGAAGTTGCAATGTAATCTGTGTGGCAAAAAAGTTGGTTATGAGCTTTATAGGATGAAGAAGCATCTTGGTGGGGGGTTTACAGTGGTCAATATGTGCACCAAAACAACCCCTGCAATTTAAAAAAAGATGCATAAATTGCCCAGGTTTTCCCCAACTCCCATGTCGTCAGCCTTATATTATATCCTACATTATACATATTAGTAATTTAGTATTAAACATGAGTCTTGCTGAGTCGAGACTAGTCTTGACTAGTTTCTGACTCGCTACCCCAAAACGACTGGTCGACTCGTCAACTCGAAATCCATGCTCCGCAGGTGGAGAAAAGACCACATATCCGGGCAAAATATGGCATGTCCTAATCACTTTGCTTTACATTCATAGATGCATGATGTTCCAATCGAAATGTTTGTACACAGGCACAAGTGTGCCTACGGATTCGAAGTTTAAGCGCAATTTTCTCAAACCATTTATCTAAACTAGGTTGTGCATGCGTTCATAGAGGCAAGTGTATGCACGTATTTCTAGTCATCTACGTCTATACTATGTTCGTGCATGCATGAACACCCCCTCCATGGAGTTGGCATACCTGAATTTACCTTAGCTTATTAGAATCTACAGTTACACAATTTGTGCTAGGATGTTGGTACAAATTTTGATTGGCACCCAACGGGGGATTTTTGTTTTTCAAGAGGACCAGTGAGAAAGACTAAGTTAGTCACACAACCATTGACAAAGTCCTAGCCTCATCCTAATACTATATACTCTTGGTCCCTCAAGTGTAAAAATCAGTCTAATATGAAAGAACTTCCACAATGGCGTTTTGATTGTTTTGTGCACGTGAAATCCTAGCTCGCACAAAATATGGAAACCTAACCAAGGAAAAATATTTTATAAATGCAATAAGGAGTAGCCTAATTAATGAAGATATTTTGAGCAGCTCGGCTAATTTAATGATTTTAAGAAAAAGCATCGGGGAAAACAATTAAGATCGCAATTTTAAAATGTGGGAACTATTCTCTTTAAGAAATATAAATTTTACATGGTAGTAATACTTTTTTCAAAAAAAAAGTGTACAAGCAGACACGAGAAAGTTTAAATTATATGAAATAGAAACTATGAGAACAGTATGTAAAAGGTCAAGAAATAGAAAGCTTCGAATAGTCAAGAAAACATATTGAGATTTCTCGTAATTTGCGTATGAAATAAAAACATAGAAGAGATATACCTTTGAATTAATTAAAAAATCCATCGGTTTTCTATAATACTTGGTACTGAACTCATATGCTATTTTTGGTCACGAGAATATTGAGTAACCTTTTATAGTAGTAGAATATATTATTAAGACTAGAATGTCTCTTTTTTTTTCAATCTTTATTTCTTGGGGTACGATTATACTTTGCAATTGAGCTTTGAAATCAACATTGTAAGAGCTTGGAGTCAATATTTGGGCCGGACTGAGATCCGGTGCCTTGCATAAGACAAGGCATGGATGAACAGTAATGTGCCTTGATCCCCTTCTTCACCGTTGGATCAAGAATCAATGGCCGAATGAACGTCCACAATGCATGTGCTACAGTACCATCTACAGTACGCATGGTACAGAACCTCTGCTACAGCGGCGTCTACAGTGTGTGTGCTACAGTGCCTACTGTTTACTGCTCCAGGACTCAAATCTTGTTCATTCATTTTTGATCCAACGTCCGACACAGCAAGGTATGGCACTGTTCATTTGTGCCTTGCCTGAAGCAAGGCACCAGATCTCAGTCCATTTGGGCCGGTGATTGCCCGCTCAAAACACCTCGAGCGATTGCCAAACTGATGAAGCACTCCACGGCGCAGTGACAGGCCTCTCTCCTCCTCTCCCCATCCCTCTCGTCTGAAAGTTCCCTTGGCCGCCCCGGCTCTCCTCCCCTTCTCCTCCGGCAGCTCCGGCGGCCGGAGTGGGAGGGGGAGGGGAGGCCGGCCTCCTCTCCTGTATAGTTGTAGGTCTAGTTTGTTTCCCTTTATGGAGTCTGGCGTTATGCCATTAGATAGGAGCGGAGTACTTGATCTGTGGAGCCAGATCTTGTGCGTCTTAGGGATCCTCCTCGTCGGCTTCTTGCTCCAGTGGCCGGAGCTAGATGAAAGGATGAGGAGTACCGTCTCCATCAATAAAGCTGAAGCTCTTGGAGGAGGTATTCTGGAGAGGGGAAGCTCCGATTCGTCTCGATCTCTGTCCTGCCGTGGTGGTGAGGGGAGATGGGACGGTGGTGCTTTCTCCTTTTTCAGGTTGTGCCTCCCCCGATGGTGGTTCTTCCTCAACAAGTGCAACCAAGCTGGAGGCCTCTTGGCCTCGGCTATCCTCGGCCGGAAAGGCGGCCTTCTATCGACAACCTCCAGATGGGAGGCTCATCTCCGTCCTGGCTGCTGGTGAAGGAGATATGCCCTAGAGGCAATAATAAAGTGGTTATTATTTATATCTTTATGTTTATGATAAATGTTTATATGTCATGCTATAATTGTATTAACCGAAACATTAGTACATGTGTGATATGTAGACAAACAAGAAGTCCCTAGTATGCCTCTTAAACTAGCTTGTTGATTAATGGATGATTAGTTTCATAATCATGAACATTGGATGTTATTAATAACAAGGTTATGTCATTGTATGAATGATATAATGGACACACCCAATTAAGCGTAGCATGAGATCTCGTCATTAAGTTATTTGCTATAAGCTTTCGATACATAGTTACCTAGTCCTTATGACCATGAGATCATGTAAATCACTAATACCGGAAAGGTACTTTGATTACACCAAACACCACTGCGTAAATGGGTGGCTATAAAGGTGGGATTAAGTATCCGGAAAGTATGAGTTGAGGCATATGGATCAACAGTGGGATTTGTCCATCCCGATGACGGATAGATATACTCTGGGCCCTCTCGGTGGAATGTCGTCTAATGTCTTGCAAGCATATGAATAAGTTCATAAGAGACCACATACCACAGTACGAGTAAAGAGTACTTGTCAGGAGACGAGGTTGAACAAGGTATAGAGTGATACCGAAGATCAAACCTCGGACAAGTAAAATATCGCGAGACAAAGGGAATTGGTATCGTATGTGAATGGTTCATTCGATCACTAAAGTCATCGTTGAATATGTGGGAGCCATTATGGATCTCCAGATCCCGCTATTGGTTATTGGTCGGAGTAAGTACTCAACCATGTCCGCATAGTTCACGAACCGTAGGGTGACACACTTAAAGTTGGATGTTGAAATGGTAGTTCTTGAATATGGAATGGAGTTGGAATATTTGTTCGAAGTCCCGGATGTGATCCCGGACATCACGAGGAGTTCCGGAATGGTCCGGAGAATAAGATTCATATATAGGATGTAATTTTATGTGAATAAAATGTCGCGGAAGGTTCTATGGAAGGTTCTAGAAGGTTCTAGAAAAGTCCGGAAGAAACCACCAAGGAAGGTGGAGTCCACATGGGACTCCACCTCCATGGCCGGCCAACCCTAGTGGGGGAGGAGTCCCAAGTGGACTCCCCTTAGAGGCCGGCCACCCCACATGGGAGGTGGAACTCCCACCTTGGTGGGAGTCCTAGCTTGGCTAGGTTTCCCCCTCCCTATGGAAGGTTTTGGTTCGGGTCTTATTCGAAGACTTGGACATCACCTCTTGGGGTTCCACCTATATAATGAGGGGCCAAGGGGAGGGCCGGCCACCCAAGAACCACCAAGGTGGCCGCACCCCATAGTGGCCGGCGCCCCCTCTCCCCAAACCCTAGCCGCCCCGCTCCTCCACTTCCCGCACGCTTAGCGAAGCTCCGCCGGACTTCTCCACCACCACCGACACCACGCCGTCCTGCTGTCGGATTCAAGAGGAGCTACTACTTCCGCTGCCCGCTGGAACGGGGAGGTGGACGTCGTCTTCATCAACAACCGAACGTGTGACCGAGTACGGAGGTGCTGCCCGTTCGTGGCGCCGGAACCGATCGTGATCAAGATCTTCTACGCGCTTTTGCAAGCGGCAAGTGAACGTCTACCGCAGCAACAAGAGCCTCATCTTGTAGGCTTTGGAATCTCTTCAAGGGTGAGACTCGATAACCCCTCGTTGCTACCGTCTTCTAGATTGCATCTTGGCTTGGATTGCGTGTTCGCGGTAGGAAATTTTTTGTTTTCTATGCAACGTTATCCTACAGTGGTATCAGAGCCGTGTCTATGCATAGATGGTTGCAAGTGTAGAACACAATGGTTTTGTGGGCGTTGATGCTCTTGTTATCTTTAGTTGAGTACTTTGCATCTTTATGGCATAGTGGGATGAAGCGGCTCGGACTAACTTTACATGACCGCGTTCATGAGACTTGTTCCTCGTTCGACATGCAACTTGTATTGCATAAGAGGCTTTGCGGGTGTCTGTCTCTCCTACTATAGTAAAGATTCAATTTACTCTTCTATTGACAACATTAGTATCAACGTTGTGGTTCATGTTCGTAGGTAGATTAGATCTATATCGAAAACCCTAAACCACGTAAAATATGCAAACCAAATTAGAGAGCGTCTAACTTGTTTTTGCAGGGTTTGGTGATGTGATATGGCCATAATGTGATGATGAATATGTATGAGATGATCATTATTGTATTGTGGCAACCGGCAGGAGCCTTATGGTTGTCTTTAAATTTCATGTTGAGTAGTATTTCAAAGTAGTTGTAATAGTTGCTACATGGAGGACAATCATGAAGACGGCGCCATTGACCTTGGTGCTTCGCCGACGATGATGGAGATCATGCCCGAAGATGATGGAGATCATGTCCGTGCTTTGGAGATGAAGATCAAAGGCGCAAAGACAAAAGGGCCATATCATATCACATATGAACTGCATGTGATGTTAATCCTTTTATGCATCTTATTTTGCTTAGATCGCGACGGTAGCATTATAAGATGATCCCTCACTAAAATCTCAAGATAATAAAGTGTTCATCCTTAGTAGCACCGTTATCAAGTCTTATCGTTTCGAAGCATCTCGTGATGATCGGGTGTGATAGATTCGATAAGTACATACAACGGGTGCAAGACAGTTTTTGCACATGCGGATACTAAGGTGGCCTTGACGAGCCTAGCATGTACAGACATGGTCTTGGAACACATGATACCGAAAGGTAGAGCATGAATCATATGATTGATATGATGAACACTTTGAGTGTTCGCCATTGAAATTACACCTTTTCTCGTGATGATCGATTTGAGGTGCGGTGGATTTGGTTCGTGTGATCACTAAGACAATGCGATGGATATTGTTTTGAGTGGGAGTTCACCTAGATTTTTAATTATGTTGAATTAAAATTTAAACTCAATTTGTCATAAACTTAGTCTAAACTATTGCAAATATATGTTGTAGAGATGGCGTCCTCAATCAATTTTAACCAGTTCCTAGAGAAAGAAAAGCTTAAGAGCAACGGTAGCAACTTCACCGACCGGTTCCGTCATGTGAGGATCTTCCTCTCCGGCGGAAATCTGCAATATGTGCTTGATGCACCGCTAGGTGACCCTCCCTGCGAAACTGAAACCGATGAAGTAAAAGCTGTTTACGAGACTCGGAAAACTCGGTACTCTCAAGTTCGAGTGTGCCATCCCGTGCGATCTGGAATCCGATCTTCAAAAACGTTTTGAGCACCACGATCCTCATGAGTTGATGAATGAGCTGAAAGCTATTTTTGAGACTCATGCGGCCGTGGAATGCTATGAAGCATCGAAACATTTCTTCAGCTGCATGATGGAAGAATGCAGCTCCATTAGTGAGCACATGCTCGCCATGACCGGGCATGCGAAGAAACTCAGTGACTTGGGAATAGTGATTCCTAACAGACTGGGGATTAATCGTGTCCTTCAATCACTGCCACCAAGTTACAAGAACTTTGTGATGAACTACAATATGCGAGAACATGAACAAGGAGTTACCTGAACTCTTTGGCATGCTAAAAGCTCGCTGAGATTGAGATCAAGAAAGAGCACCAAGTGTTGATGGTCAACAAGACCACCGAGTTTCAAGAAACAGGGCAAGTCTAAGGGAAAATTCAAGAAGGGTGGCAAGAAAGCTGCCACGCCTCCTATGAAACCTAAGAACGGCCCTAAGCCCGATGCTTGAGTGCTATTATCGCAAGGAGAAGGGACACCTGGAAGCATAATTGCTCCAAGTATTTGGCGAGATCTGAAGAGCGGCCTTGTCAAGAAGAAGAAAGAAGGTATATCAGATATACATGTTATAGATGTTTATCTCACTAGTTCTCGTTCTAGTACCTGGGTATTTGATACTGGTTCGGTTGCTCATATTTGTAACTCGAAACAGGAACTAAAGAATAAACGACAACTCGCTGAAAGATGAAGTGACGATGCGCGTTGGAAACGGATCCAAGGTCAATGTGATCGCAGTCGGCACACTTCCTCTACATCTACCTTCGGGATTAGTTTTAAGCCTAAATAATTGTTATTATGTACCGCGTTGAGCATGAACATTATATCCGGATCTTGTTTAATGCAAGACGGTTATTCATTCAAGTCCGAGAATAATGGTTGTTCTATTTTTATGAATAATATCTTTTATGGTCGAGCACCACAAAAGAATGGCTTATTTCTATTAGATCTCGATAGTAGTGATACGCATATACATAACATTGATGCTAAGCGAATTAAATTGAATGATAATTCTACTTATATGTGTCGTCTTGGTCATATTGGAGTGAAACACATGAAGAAACTCCATACCGATGGATTACTTGAATCACTTGACTTTGAGTCACTTGATAGATGCGAAGCATGTCTAATGGGAAAAATGACTAAGACTCCATTTTCTGGTATGATGGAGCGAGCTACTGACTTATTGGAAATCATACATACCGATGTGTGCGGACCAATGAGTGTAGCATCGCGCGGTGGTTATCGTTATGTTCTAACCTTCACGGATGATCCGAGTAGATATGGGTATATCTATTTCATGAAACATAAATCCGAAACTTTTGAGAAGTTTAAGGAATTCCAAAGTGAAGTAGAAAATCAACGTAACAAGAAGATTAAATTTCTACGATCCGATCGCGGAGGTGAATATCTGAGTTATGAGTTTGGCATGCATTTAAAGAAATGCGGAATACTTTCACAATTGACACCGCCGGAACACCACAATGAAACGGTGTGTCCGAACGTCGTAATCGAACTCTCTTAGATATGGTTCGTTCTATGATGTCTCTTACTGATTTGCCGTTATCATTTTGGAGTTATGCATTAGAGACAGTCGCATTCACTTTAAATAGAGCACCATCAAAATCCGTAGAAACGACACCGTATGAATTATGGTTTAATAAGAAACCTAAGTTGTCGTTCCTTAAAGTTTGGGGTTGCGAAGCCTATGTAAAAAAGTTACAACCGGACAAGCTAGAACCCAAAGCGGAGAAATGCGTCTTCATAGGATACCCTAAGGAAACTATAGGGTACACTTTCTATCACAGATCCGAAGGCAAAATCTTTGTTGCTAAGAACGGAACCTTTCTTGAGAAAGAATTTCTCACTAAAGAACTGACCGGAAGAAAAGTAGAACTCGATGAGATTAATGAATCTATACTCGTTGATCGCAGTAGCGCGATGACCGGAAGTTGTACCTGTACCGCCTACACCGGCAACAGAGGAAGCTAATGATAATGATCATGAAACTTCGAACGAGGAAACTATCGAACCTCGCGGATCGACAAGGGAACGTGCCACTCCCGATTGGTATGATCCTTGTCTAAATGTCATGATTGTGGATAACAATGATGAGGACCCTGCGACGTATGAAGAAGCGATGATGAGCCCAGATTCCAACAAATGGCAAGAAGCCATGAAATCCGAAATGGGATCCATGTATGATAACAAAGTATGGACTTTGGTAGACTTACCCGATAGCCGAAAGGTCGTCGAGAATAAATGGATCTTCAAAAGAAAAACAGATGTTGATGGTAATATTACTCGTCTATAAAGCTCGACTTGTCGCAAAGGGTTTCCGACAAATTCAAGGAGTTGACTACGATGAGACTTTCTCACCCGTAGCGAAGCTAAAATCTGTGAGGATTTTGTTAGCAATAGCTGCATTTTTCGATTATGAGATTTGCGGATGGATGTCAAAACGGCGTTCCTTAATGGAGACATTGGGGAAGAGTTGTATATGGTACAACCCAAAGGTATTGTCGATCCTAAAAATGCCGACAAAGTATGCAAACTTCAGCGTTCAATCTATGGACTCGAAGCAAGCATCAAGAAGTTGGAACCGACGCTTTGATAAGGTGATCAAAGACTTCGGGTTTATACGAGTGTCATGGAGAGGCCTCGTATTTACAAGAAAGTGAGTGGGAGCTCGTAGCATTCCTGATATTATATGTAGATGACATATTATTGATTGGGAATGATATAGAACTTTTAAGCAAGTGTAAAAGGTTATTTGAATAACGAGTTTTTCAATGAAAGACCTTGGTGAAGCATCATATATATTAGGCATCAAGATTTATAGAGATAGATCAAGACGCCTAATAGGGCTATCACAGAGTACATACCTGGACAAGATTCTAAAGAAGTTTAGAATGGACGAAAGTAAGAAAGGGTTTTTACCTATGTTACCTGGCAAGGTCTTGAGTAAGACTCAAGGACCGGCTACGACAGAAGAAAGATAAAGGATGAATCAGATCCCCTATGCTTCGGCAGTAGGCTCTATTATGTATGCCATGCTATGTACAAGACCGGATATAGCGCATGCTGTTAGTTTGACTAGCAGATATCAAAGTGATCCAGGAATGGAACACTGGACAGCGGTCAAGAATATCCTGAAGTACTTGAAAAGAACTAAGGATATGTTTCTTTGTTATGGAGGTGACCAAGAGCTCGTTGTAACAAGTTACACCGATGCAAGTTGGAACACTGATCCCGATGACTCTAAGTCACAGTCCGGGTACGTGTTTATATTGAATGGTGCTCTGCAGTAAGCTGGGCAAGCTCGAAGCAGTGCACGGTGGCGAAGTCTTCAACAGAATTAGAGTACATAGCGGCTTCAGAGGCTTCATCAGAAGCGGTATGGATGAAGAGGTTCATTGTAGAGCTCGGTGTGGTTCCTAGTGCATTGGACCCATTAATCATTTACTGTGATAACATGGGTGACATCGCCAATGCACAAGAGCCAAGGTCACACAAGAGGCTGAAGCATATCAAGCTGCGTTACCACTCGATTCGCGAGTACATCGAAGATGGAGAAGTAAAGATTTGCAAAGTACACACTGATCTGAATGTAGCAGATCCGTTGACTAAAGCTCTCCCTAGGGCAAAGCATGACCAACACCAGTAATGCCATGGGTGTTAGGTATATTACAATGTAATCTAGATTATTGACTCTAGTGCAAGTGGGAGACTCGAAGGAGATATGCCCTAGAGGCAATAATAAAGTGGTTATTATTTATATCTTTATGTTTATGATAAATGTTTATATGTCATGCTATAATTGTATTAACCGAAACATTAGTACATGTGTGATATGTAGACAAACAAGAAGTCCCTAGTATGCCTCTTAAACTAGCTTGTTGATTAATGGATGATTAGTTTCATAATCATGAACATTGGATGTTATTAATAACAAGGTTATGTCATTGTATGAATGATATAATGGACACACCCAATTAAGCGTAGCATGAGATCTCGTCATTAAGTTATTTGCTATAAGCTTTCGATACATAGTTACCTAGTCCTTATGACCATGAGATCATGTAAATCACTAATACCGGAAAGGTACTTTGATTACACCAAACACCACCGCGTAAATGGGTGGCTATAAAGGTGGGATTAAGTATCCGGAAAGTATGAGTTGAGGCATATGGATCAACAGTGGGATTTGTCCATCCCGATGACGGATAGATATACTCTGGGCCCTCTCGGTGGAATGTCGTCTAATGTCTTGCAAGCATATGAATAAGTTCATAAGAGACCACATACCACGAAGACGAGTAAAGAGTACTTGTCGTGAGACGAGGTTGAACAAGGTATAGAGTGATACCGAAGATCAAACCTCTGGACAAGTAAAATATCGCGAGACAAAGGGAATTGGTATCGTATGTGAATGGTTCATTCGATCACTAAAGTCATCGTTGAATATGTGGGAGCCATTATGGATCTCCAGATCCCGCTATTGGTTATTGGTCGGAGTAAGTACTCAACCATGTCCGCATAGTTCACGAACCGTAGGGTGACACACTTAAAGTTGGATGTTGAAATGGTAGTTCTTGAATATGGAATGGAGTTGGAATATTTGTTCGAAGTCCCGGATGTGATCCCGGACATCACGAGGAGTTCCGGAATGGTCCGGAGAATAAGATTCATATATAGGATGTCATTTTATGTGAATAAAATGTCGCGGAAGGTTCTATGGAAGGTTCTAGAAGGTTCTAGAAAAGTCCGGAAGAAACCACCAAGGAAGGTGGAGTCCACATGGGACTCCACCTCCATGGCCGGCCAACCCTAGTGGGGGAGGAGTCCCAAGTGGACTCCCCTTAGTGGGCCGGCCACCCCCACATGGGAGGTGGAACTCCCACCTTGGTGGGAGTCCTAGCTTGGCTAGGTTTCCCCCCTCCTATGGAAGGTTTATGGTTCGGGTCTTATTCGAAGACTTGGACACCACCTCTTGGGGTTCCACCTATATAATGAGGGGCCAAGGGGAGGGGGCCGGCCACCCAAGAACCACCAAGGTGGCCGCACCCCATAGTGGCCGGCGCCCCCCTCTCCCCAAACCCTAGCCGCCCCGCTCCTCCACTTCCCGCACGCTTAGCGAAGCTCCGCCGGACTTCTCCACCACCACCGACACCACGCCGTCGTGCTCGTCGGATTCAAGAGGAGCTACTACTTCCGCTGCCCGCCGGAACGGGGAGGTGGACGTCGTCTTCATCAACAACCGAACGTGTGACCGAGTACGGAGGTGCAGCCCGTTCGTGGCGCCGGAACCGATCGTGATCAAGATCTTCTACGCGCTTTTGCAAGCGGCAAGTGAACGTCTACCGCAGCAACAAGAGCCTCATCTTGTAGGCTTTGGAATCTCTTCAAGGGTGAGACTCGATAACCCCTCGTTGCTACCGTCTTCTAGATTGCATCTTGGCTTGGATTGCGTGTTCGCGGTAGGAAATTTTTTGTTTTCTATGCAACGTTATCCTACAGCTGGAGCTCGGCACTGCGTCTTCCCCAAGTGGTTCGTCCCCGGTGGATTCGCGGTGGCCAGCGGCGGCGGATCTGCGCTGGAAAGGGGCGTTCGAGCATACTCGTCCTGTTCCTCGGCGGCGACGCCTGGAGGACGCCGGCGTCTGGTGGCGGAGGCATCCAGGGACTGGATTGCTTTTCATCTTTTTGTTCCCAGGTGTTTTATGTAAAAAGACAGGCCTTATCCTCAAATATTAGGTTCTTTAGAGCGAGTGTTGAAAAGGTCCTGTCTGCAAAATGTACCTGCCACATTGTTCCTTAATGCAAGTTCCACCGGGGTCTCTGGACCCTTCTTTGTTCAAAAAAAAAAATGAAGCACTCCACTCTTTTTGTACGGTTCCCGAGGGCGCGCGCATGGGCGGTTGACTAATGGAGGCGCCCGCGGTTGGAGCCGAGCGCGGCGTCGCGTTGCGCTCCGTGGAATCCCCGGCACGAGCACGGGACGGAGAGGATATACTCCGCATCTCCAGCCGCGGCGCGACGCAAAGGATGCTCATCGACCGTTTTCGTCCATCGTGATCGGAAATGCGTTTGGCACCACTTTCAGCTGGGCGACTAAAATGACCGGGTCGTCTGCGGAGACGCAAACCTGGCCTAAATATGCGCCAGATTTGCGTCTTCGCGGACGCTCGGCGGTCGCGCGGAGCGTCCTCCATTTCTTACCCGGTCCCGCATATTAGGGACAATGAAATCGACCGCTTCGATTTGCTTCTTGTTCCCCTTCTTTCCTGCCCTAGTGCGACGCCACCACCCCAACCCCACCCGCCGCCGTCCGGCCGCAGTGCCCCAGTAGTCGCCGTCGGCTCCATTCTTGTCGCGCGGGAGAGCAGGAGCGTACTCGGGCTTGGCTCCGTCGCGTACTTGTCGGCTGTTTTCGGGCGAAACGCTCCCGGTTGCGCCGCCCTTCCGCGCCGCCCACGACCTGTTCGGTCAATTGCGTCGGTAGGTTTCTTACTCGTGTTTTCGGCGCTATCGTGCGCGGCCATTGATCCGCAGTTTGTACCCACGCAGATGGACATGTGGCAGATGTTCGACAAGTTCCGCGCGGAGGTCGTCGACTCCTCTTCCGACGAGGAGTCCGATCAGTCGACGCAGACTTTGGCAACTACTGCGGCCTCCATGATCCACGAGTTCACCTCTAACTCCGGGGCCGCAGAGACCGGGGCTCCGTGAAGGGGCGCTCCAAAAACCTACCGCGCAACAGAGTGGAAGGGCAGACCCGCCTCCACAAGGACTACTTCCACCTCACCAATCCGATCTTCCCGAAAAAATGTTCCGGCGCCGATACAGGATGTCAAGGGACATATTCTTGGTCATTCTACGGGGCGTCAGAAACTACGACCCATACTTCCAATGCAGGCGCGATGCAACAGGTGCGTTAGGCTTCACCTCCTACCAAAAATGCTCTGCGACTATTCGCATGCTCTTATATGAAATGGCTGCGGATATATTCGATGAGTATCTTCGAATGGGTGAGAGCACCTGTCTTGAGGCCATGTACGGATCTGATTGAGCATCAGTGGACATTGGGTGGCAATGAAGATCATGCCAAGAGAAATACTATCTTATTTTCATGTCGATTTTTGAAAATTTAAATGTAATAACTATGACTTTATTGATTTCCTTATTTTGTTGTTTGGAAACTTCATAAATTGATGAAAACACGGATATGCGTTGGCCCGCTGGAGCCACCCGTAGGTGCAAACGGACGCGCGGACAAAAACGGTCTATCGAGCGTTCACCGCAGACAAAAACGGATATTTCGGACGTCCGAAATACGTAGCGCCGCTGGAGATGCCCTTGCTCCATGTCGATCGTCTCGCGAAGCCGATCGATCGAGTGGGCTGCCGTCCAGTCGCTCACTTCCGTCGTGTCACCGGTGATGCTTTCCCAGTCGATCTCGCGGTGGATCAAGCAATGCATTCAGAATACAGATCGATCGATCGAGACCGATGGATGGATGAGACTATTGATTCGGTGTTGCGGCCTGTGTGTTCGGCTAGCTTTTGCCATGTTCCACATTTCCGTGATTGGTTTGCAATGCACTCATTTGTTTGCCTGAAAATACAGTTTGTATGTGGGAGTTTCACTTAAACTGAACTCCTGCTCTCCAACTTCCAATTTCAGTCGGTCTAAAACGACGCCCTCTTTGTTAAAAAAAAAACGACGCCCTCTGGCCTCTGCACGTACTGCTCAGCGTTGGTGAGGAGAGTAGCTGAGTAGGTAAGCTAGCACGCGTGGCATGTAACTTAGGTAAAGGTAGGTCTGGAACGGCAGTGCCAAAGCTGTCAAAATAAATAACAACATCAGTATCGTCTGAAGGTTTTTCTTTTCACTTCGATCAAGTCAATGACCAAAAAGCATGCATGCTCAGTTTAAACTACACATTCTGCATCTAAAGTATATGCATGCGAGCCTTTCTAAAATGCCATATCGAAAACTTGCTCATGATAGACAGCCCACCGACGCTGGGTTATGTTATGTAGCCACCCCGTTGGCAATATTCCGTGTCGATATATATGAACTGAAAGGGTAGAACTGCAGATCGAATCCATCTCGATGAACTGAATCGTGCATGCATGCTAGATGCTACAACGGCATCAGCTACTACCATAATTCATACTAGTTTCATACCCATGATCATTTGAGATGAAGGTCCCCATGACGAGTCAGTACTGCAACCGCAGTATATTATTGTGATTGAGAAAAATTGCGTGGGCACTGTCTGAGACTCAGGTACAGCAGCGCTTTTGTACGATTCGGAAAAGAGAGCACTTGGATACATTAACCTACGGGTGGACCAACGGTGATCACGCGGAATGTCGGATGCACTGTCCACCTGCGTGCGCCTACTCATACTCGCGAAGATAAGTCATTTCATACTGTACTCGGACTGTTGGTGTGAGACGTCTAACTGGCCGTAACTTGACATCGCCGTTAGCATGCTCCTACATTATTCTGGCATGGATACCCACGGCATACTCCTACACTATTTTGGCATGGATGGGTACATATGTACTTGAATATATGTCTGATCTGGTGATGTACAGTTTGTATATTGTTGGGTCAACCGTGTTTGAATGAATGTCTTTGTGCTGCAAAGTAGTAGTAAGCAGGAACCGATGTGCATGGATTGGTGCACCATGATTGATTGACCATCGCGCGCATGTGCACATGCATCTTCATTTTCAATTGCCAAATCACAAGGCCACCAACATGACACATGTAATAATCCGCGGCGTGTCAGCTGGACGGCAGGCATAATCAAGTGCGTATGTGGAGGAATCCGGGGGTGCTTGTCTTGCTCCGGTTCTCTTTTTACCCTGGGCCATCCATCCACCCATTGGTGGATCATGATCAGCCGTGACTCCTGAGCCTGGCCGTTCGGACACCACCCATGACGACGCCCAACCTGTTTCTGTTTGATAGAG
Source organism: Lolium rigidum (assembly GCF_022539505.1). Classification (NCBI taxonomy): domain Eukaryota; kingdom Viridiplantae; phylum Streptophyta; class Magnoliopsida; order Poales; family Poaceae; genus Lolium; species Lolium rigidum. The sequence goes on from NC_061510.1 coordinate 73,851,301, forward strand.
TTTTCAAATTTTGAAACGCATGCATGCAGTCCGTGGATGGGCAACCATGTACGCAGCACACTGCTTGCAAAAGTCCACTGGGCCAAACGAGCGAAAACAGTTCCATCGGGCATCTACCGTACCGGCGATCGAGAATCTGAAACTCGATCGGTCGCCCTTTTCCCATCACCCCTGAGTGGATCTTCTGAGCGGAGAGAATTGGGTGGATTTTACTCCATTTTTGTCTCTGCATTTCGTGGGGTTTTGCGCATGCACGGATGCACCCAATCTCAATTTTCCTTATTTTTTTTAATTTTGAGGGCCGGGACGATCCCACGTCAGAGATCCCATATCCAGCCACCATGATTGATGCTGCCGAGCTTGCTGCAACAATGCCATCATGCCGCTAATCTTTCTTGGAGTAGCTATCGATCGGTTCCAGTCCAGCCTCCGTGTCTCACGTCGCTGCCGCCGTGCCGCGGCTACCTGCATGCTATGCGTTAACATAGCCAGCGAAGCAGCAGCACCTGCCTGCTGCCGAGGCTCGAGCTCCCATTCGCTGTGCTGCTTTCGAGCGCACGAGTTTGATCGAATAAAGGTTCGATGAAGAGTGATGTGCCTGTACTGGGTGTACTGGCTGAGCCGGCCAGATGCTGCACTGCTGCCGCCCTGTTCGTGTTGCCGACACGACTGCACGGCAGGCACTTGCGCGGAAATTAGGGAGCGTGTCCGTGTGCATTGGTACAACCTATGACGAGGAAATGCTGTACAGGGACGAACTTTGCATCGTCCTCGACCGAGAGCACGGCCAAGTTTTCGTCGTGCTGCTGATTATTGGCGCACATGCATCGACGTTGAAAGGTGGAGGGATTTGATCTGGTGCGCTATCTATGGTTCTGATAATCTGATGTACCCGTACTATGTTCAGTACCATGCTCGATCACAGATTCACGTGCATGCATCCATATGCATGTTTGAATTCTTACTACTATCATGGATGCTTTTAATTATGAGCTGCGGCTGTTCATTCAATTAGAAGACCCTGTGATGTGGCGTGATTTAGATTGCAGAGTAGTCCTGTAGGAAATATGTGTCCTACAACTATATTCAATTTATTTGGAACTTCAAATATTCTGGTACCTTATTATGGAATTGAAACATGTGTTTATACATGGAATTGATGTGGTTAATTAGCATGGAAAATATGCTTGCTGGAACATGTACTTTAGGATGTGCTTAAGGAAGCTGGTTGATTGATATTGGAATACAACGAATATGATATGCTGGAAATATTGCCCGGGCACAATATTAATTGGAAGGGACTAGGCTAATGATCAGATTACATCTCTGATGTAAGCCTGCATAATATTAGTCAGAATTTGATTTAATTATGGCACATACCTCATATATGTGCGTTCTGGGAGAAATACAAAAAGTATCCAATTAATAGATAAATTATATCGTGGTTGGTAATTTTATCTGGACATTGTTTGGAAAACGAGTTTAAAATAACTTGGAAGCTTATTTGTAAGTGGAGTTGGACTCTAGAAATTACAATATAAGTAGGTCCCTCCCCTCTAGCCTCAATTGCAATTGTGAGCGGCACCACGGAAAAGTAGTGCAGAGGAATAGAGGGTAGACCTAAATCCTATCGACTTCTTACAGGTCCGTCCATTGTCGCGTGTGAGGCTACGAAGTGATCATTGTTTGGATAAATTGGATTCCTTTCCTCACTAAAGCTTTCATTTGCTAACGATTGTCAGACTTGCAATCAATTCGAGACAATCTAACTTCGTAAAAAATGTAAGAAATAAATGTAAGAACACATACCGACCAACGCTTATGAAAAACTAAAAGAACTTTTTTAAAAGCTTTACAGTAGGTTTCCCCACTGCATTTTTCATTTTTTTATTCTAATAATAAAAATAGTAATGTACAAAACCAGGAGCTACATGTAAAAGAAGAAAAACAAAAACAACTAATTACACAAAGTTCCGCATCCAAATCCTTATCCCAGAATAAGATTTCCTTGTTGCCTTATGAAGGAGTAGATCCATTTCATTCTTGGAAATTCTTCGGCACTTGTAGAGATATGGCTCTAAAACCATTTGAAGATGAAATTATTCCTCATAGTTTAAGTATCCCATCAAACTAGCATAATTATTTCCAAGGAAAAAGGCTGACCAATAACCCTCTTGAGACCGTCAAAAAAGTCATTAACATGAGTATGTCGCACAGTATTGGCTGGAGAGATCCAAGAGGGAGAGATATACTGCCAACACTTGGTGGTATAAGGTGAAGGAGATATGCCCAAGAGGCAATAATAAAAGTGGTTATTATATATCTTTATGTTTATGATAAATGTTTATATATCATGCTATAATTGTATTAACCGAAACATTAGTACATGTGTGATATGTAGACAACAAAGAGTCCCTAGTATGCCTCTTAACTAGCTTGTTGATTAATGGATGATTAGTTTCATAATCATGAACATTGGATGTTATTAATAACAAGGTTATATCATTATATGAATGATGTAATGGACACACCCAATTAAGCGTAGCATAAGATCTCGTCATTAAGTTATTTGCTATATGCTTTCGATACATAGTTACCTAGTCCTTATGACCATGAGATCATGTAAATCACTTATACCGGAAAGGTACTTTGATTACACCAAACGCCACTGCGTAAATGGGTGGTTATAAAGGTGGGATTAAGTATCCGGAAAGTATGAGTTGAGGCATATGGATCAACAAGTGGGATTTGTCCATCCCGATGACGGATAGATATACTCTGGGCCCTCTCGGTGGAATGTCGTCTAATGTCTTGCAAGCATATGAATAAGTTCATAAGAGACCACATACCACGGTAGGAGTAAAGAGTACTTGTCAGGAGACGAGGTTGAACAAGGTATAGAGTGATACCGAAGATCAAACCTCGGACAAGTAAAATATCGCGTGACAAAGGGAATTGGTATCATATGTGAATGGTTCATTCGATCACTAAAGTCATCGTTGAATATGTGGGAGCCATTATGGATCTCCGGATCCCGCTATTGGTTATTGGTCGGAGTGAGTACTCAACCATGTCCGCATAGTTCACGAACCGTAGGGTGACACACTTAAAGTTGGATGTTGAAATGGTAGAACTTGAATATGGAATGGAGTTCAAATATTTGTTCGGAGTCCCGGATGAGATCCCGGACATCACGAGGAGTTCCGGAATGGTCCGGAGAATAAGATTCATATATAGGATGTCATTTTATGTGAATTAAAATGATGCGGAAGGTTCTATGGAAGGAGGTTCTAGAAAAGTCCGGAAGAAACCACCAAGGAAGGTGGAGTCCCGGTGGGACTCCACCACCATGGCCGGCCAACCCTAGTGGGGGAGGAGTCCCAAGTGGACTCCCCCATAGGGGGCCGGCCACCCCCTCCATGGAAGGTGGAACTCCCACCTCAAGTGGGAGTCCTAGCTTGGGTAGGTTTCCCTATTCTATGGAAGGTTTTGGGTTCGGGTCTTATTCGAAGACTTGTAGTCCAACACTTGGGGCTTCCACCTATATAATGAGGGGCATAGGAGAGGGGGCTGACCACCACAAGCCCATAGCTTGGCCGCACCCCTAGGTGGCCGGCCACCCCCTCTCCCGAACCCTAGACGCCCCCTCTCTCCTCCTCTTCTCCCGCACGCTTAGCGAAGCTCCGCCGGAGATCTCCACCGCCACCGCCACCACGCCCGTCGTGCTGCCGGATTCAAGGAGGAGCTACTACTTCCGCTGCCCGCTGGAATGGGGAGAAGGACGTCGTCTTCATCAACACCGAACGTGTGACCGAGTACGGAGGTGCTGCCCGATCGTGGCACCGTGATCAAGATCTTCTACGCGCTTTTTCAAGCGGCAAGTGATCGTCTATCGCAACAATAAGAGCCTACTCTTATAGGCTTTGGAAATCTTCAAGGGTTAGTCTTGATCATCCCCTCGTTGCTTCCGTCTTCTAGATTGCATCTTGGCTTGGATTGCGTTCTCGCGGTAGGAAATTTTTTGTTTTCTATGCAACGTTATCCTACAGTGGTATCAGAGCCGTGTCTATGCATAGATGGTTGCACGAGTAGAACACAATGGATTTGTGGGCGTTGATGCTCTTGTTATCTTTAGTTTGAGTACTTTGCATCTTTGTGGCATAGTGGGATGAAGCGGCTCGGACTAACTTTACATGACCGCGTTCATGAGACTTGTTCCTCGTTCGACATGCAACTTGTATTGCATAAGAGGCTTTGCGGGTGTCTCGTCTCTCCTACTATAGTGAAGATTCAATTTACTCTTCTATTGACAACACTAGTATCACCGTTGTGGTTCATGTTCGTAGGTAGATTAGATCTTACTCGAAAACCCTAAACCACGTAAAATATGCAAACCAAATTAGAGACGTCTAACTTGTTTTTGCAGGGTTTGGTGATGTGATATGGCCATAATGTGATGATGAATATGTATGAGATGATCATTATTGTATTGTGGCAACCGGCAGGAGCCTTATGGTTGTCTTTAAATTTCATGTTGAGTAGTATTTCAAAGTAGTTGTAATAGTTGCTACATGAGGTGAACAACCATGAAGACGGCGCCATGAACTTTGACGCTATGCCGACGATGATGGAGATCATGCCCGTTGATGATGGAGATCATGTCCGTGCTTTGGAGATGAAGATCAAAGGCGCAAAGACAAAAGGGCCATATCATATCACATATGAACTGCATGTGATGTTAATCCTTTATGCATCTTATTTTGCTTAGAACGCGACGGTAGCATTATAAGATGATCCCTCACTTTAATATCAAGATAATAAAGTGTTCTCCCCTCGTATGCATCGTTGATATAGTTTGACGTTTTGAAGCATCTCGTGATGATCGGATGTGATAAACTCAACATACAACGGGTGTAAGCCATGTTGCACACGCGGAATACTTGGGTTTGCTTGACGAGCCTAGCATGTACAGACATGGCCTCGGGACAACGGAAACCGAAAGGTTGAACACGAGTCATATGGATGATATGATCAACATGTTGATGTTCACCATTGAAGCTACATCATCTCACGTGATGATCGGTTTTGGTGTAGTGAATTTGGATCGTGTACCACTTAACAACTATGAGGGATGTTGTATTAAGTGGGAGTTCATTAGTAATTAGATTAAAACATGAACTAATTATCATAAACATAGTCTGAGTAGTATTTTGAATTAATTTTGTAGTATTGGCATCCGTTTTTCTACCATGCGCTAGTCTTGTTATTGAGATAGAAATACTGTTAAGTCTGATAAGAAACTTTACGGACTGGTACCGTATTGTTAAAGAATCAAGAAATGATTAAGTCCTATTGCAAACTTTTAGTAAACCTCACATTGTTGTGTGGTTTCGATTAGTACCTAAAGTTATCTTGTCTCCATGAAACTTGAAGTTCAAATTTGTTTGAAAAGTAAGGAGCTGAAAAATTTAGTTTTCAGAAATAATCAAGGTATAAGATATATGTGATATCTAAGACCTTATTGCAAGATGATAGAATATAATTTGGTGAGACTACATAGACTCATAAGTTTTATGGGAATGTACGAAGATTGAAGACGCAAGGCGTCCTAATCCTCCAACTATTGGGGCACTAACAATATTCGCATATCCATGAAGTTATCATCCTTAGTATGCACCGTTGCTAAGACTCGTCGTATCGAAGCATCACGTGATGATCGGGTGTTATAGATTCTACGTGTGCATACAACGGGTACAAGCCAGATTTGCACATGCGAATACCAAGGTTAAAACTTTATGAGCCTAGCATGTACAGACATGGTCTCAGAAAGTCATCATGATACAATGGATAAAATTATGAGTGAAATTGTTTCAATCATATTACAAGGTTACTAATAGTGAAATCCGGAACACTTGTCATATGATGATCAACTTCAAGGTAAAAACCTCAAGGTTATTGGTATTTGACCAACAAACCTAGAAGTTATTGATGTTGAAGTGTCTTTCCGAATAATGAGGAAAGCTAAAAGAGAAACTACAAAAGATTATTGGCGTAAAGAAAGAAAAGACTAGAAAGTCTAGCTCGGTGTATATAAATGATATACATGTTATGGATGTATTCCTCGTTTGGTCACACAATGAAATTCTTGGGTATTTGTACCATATTGGTTGGTATGAAGTGTCATACAAAACAACGCAATACAAGAATACAATGGCCTAAGTGACTGATAAGGAATATGATAGGAATGCACGACTGGAACAAAATAAAGTGTTATTATGTTTATCGTTAGCATTGTATCTAGCCCTTAGAATTTATAATAAAGAACTTAATAATTGTTATTTTGCTCTAGTCAAATGAAAACAATGAGTTGTTCAAATTGTGACATTACTCCATATACGATGGATAAGTTATTATAAATTTTAATGGTGAAACACACATACATAACACTGACGCTAAAATGCCGTAAGGCAAATGATTTGAATTCCACTTATTTGTGGAACCACCATTTAGGTCATGTTGGAAAGGAACGCATGAAGAAACTCCATGCAAATGGATTTTTGGAGTCATTTGATTTTTTGAATCGTTTGGCGCTTGCAAACTCTTTTCTAAAAAGTAATGACTGAAATACCGTTCATAGGTCAAGAGTTGAACGGGCAACTAACTTAGTGAAAAATACATGATGATGTATGTGGTTCACTGGGCATAGTTGTGTGCGGGAGATTCTTCTACTTCATGAAAACTTTCAACAATGAATTGAGTATATATATGTGGATATATTCAATAAGGAAGAAGTTTGAAACATTTGAATGGATTCAAATAAATTTCAGCATGAAGTGGAAATCATCGTAATAGAAAAGTCAAATATCTATGATTGGATCATGGTGAAAATATTTGAATTACGAGTTTTAGCGAACATCTAAGAGAGTCATGAAATTGTTCTACAACTCACATTTCTTGGAGCATCATAATGATGATATAGTATCCGAGAGATGTATCCAAGCCTTGTTGGATTAATGATGAGATAAAATATTATGACGCCATTATATTTTTGTGGATTATGCTTTAGTGACTACCGCTTTTACACTGAATAGAGCATCATCATGATCCGTAGAAATGACACCATACGAGTTATGGCATGGGTATAAACCCTAATAGTCCTTTCTTTAAATTTTGGTCTAAGAGTTTACAACCAAAATCGGATGAATGTCTTTGTTAGTTATCCCAGAGATTTAATTGGGAATTATTCCCACGAGACAAAGACAAAAATGTTTGTCAATGTTTCTTATTTCCGAGAAAATTGTTTCTAGTGAAGTATTTGAGTGGGAGGACAATATAATTAGATAAGGTTTATGAACCTGAGCATAATGATCAGAGTAGCGCAGCATCGGAAATTGGTTCCGGAAGCGAACATGACGAACATGGCTCCCATGACTACAAAGTGTTTTAGCCATGGAGATCGAAGTACATATTGAACCTTGTAGGTATGGTTTACTTTGTGATCAAATAAATGATTTGTGAACAAAGGATTGATTTTGAACAATGATAAACCAACTACAAACAAAGAAGTTATGATGGGCCCTAACTCCGTTAAAAATGGCTATACGCCATGAAATCCAAAATAGATGAATACTTTTTGAAAGTAAATGGATCTATAAAATTGATGGACTTGGATGGAATATCCTTGAAGAAGCTCGACTTGTTGAAAAGTTGTTTACAACAAAGTTCAAAGAGTTGACTACGATAAGATTATATCTTCCGTAGCAATGCTTATAGTCTATGTGGATTATTCTAGTAATCACTACATATTTCTTTTATGAGATATGCTAGTAGGATGGCAAAATACACTACTTAACAGAAAGTGTGTATTAAAGGAGTATACAAGATACAACCAATTGATTTGCTAGTCCGTAGAATACTAGATAGGTATACGAACTTCAATTGGATGAAGAGAGTATCACGGAGTTGGAATCTTCACCAGATGAAATAGTCAAAGAGTTTTTTATTTCATCAGAGACGATGAAGAGACTTGCATTTGCAAGAAATTAAGTGGGAGCGCTGAGACATATTTATAATACTTATGTAGATGACATATAGTTGGTTATAAATGATGTAATTATATACTTGATTAAAAGGTTTCATTGAGAAATTAACTTCAATGAAAGGATATAGACAGAAACAAATTTTGTGTCAAAGATCTATAAAGATAGATTAAAACACATAATATGCTTAAGTCAAAGTACATAGAATAGATATTGAAATAGTTCAATATAGAAAATATTCTTGTCATGTTAAGTTTTAACAAGACTTGAGTGTATCTGACACTCAATGAGTAAAAACACATGAGTGATTATAGTTCACGAATAATATGTACACAATCAGATGTCATGTGCTATAAAGTGTTATGAGCATATACCAGAATGATTCATATGATGATCATTGGACGACAGTAAGAGTATCCTTGAGTACTTTAGAAGAAACCAAGGATATATATATATAGTTTTGTATGGAGAAATGACAAACAAATCGCTGTAAGGTGATTACACCGATATTTGTTTTGTCACATATAAAAATAGAATTTCAATCTCAAATTAGACTAAGTGTTGTTTTAAAGGTAGTACGATGAGCTAGAAGTTGTCTATGCTAGATTTAGAAGAGTTCTAAATATATTATGACGGATTCTACAAAAGAAGGCAGAATATGTCATTGTTTTGACAATGACAAAGGATGTTAAAGTCAAGAGGTTCTTTGAGAACTTGGTGTAGTTCCGACAGAGTCAGAACTTTGAAGCTATATTGTGTGTGACAATACTAGTAACATATTTCAGACCACGGAATTAAGGTTCCACCAGAAGACCAAACATATTTAATGCTGACTCATTTGGAAATGAGTGATGCGTTGAGACGCAAATGAATTACAAAATACATACGTTTCTGGGCATGTCAGATCCGTTGACTAAAACCTCTCCCGTGAGCAAAACATGATAAAACACCAGAAGGCCAAGGTGTTATATCTTTACAAATGTAAACTAGATTATTGACTCTAGTGCAAGTGGGAGATCGAAGGAGATATGCCCAAGTGGCAATAATAAAAGTGGTTATTATATATCTTTATGTTTATGATAAATGTTTATATATCATGCTATAATTGTATTAACCGAAACATTAGTACATGTGTGATATGTAGACAACAAAGAGTCCCTAGTATGCCTCTTAACTAGCTTGTTGATTAATGGATGATTAGTTTCATAATCATGAACATTGGATGTTATTAATAACAAGGTTATATCATTATATGAATGATGTAATGGACACACCCAATTAAGCGTAGCATAAGATCTCGTCATTAAGTTATTTGCTATATGCTTTCGATACATAGTTACCTAGTCCTTATGACCATGAGATCATGTAAATCACTTATACCGGAAAGGTACTTTGATTACACCAAACGCCACTGCGTAAATGGGTGGTTATAAAGGTGGGATTAAGTATCCGGAAAGTATGAGTTGAGGCATATGGATCAACAAGTGGGATTTGTCCATCCCGATGACGGATAGATATACTCTGGGCCCTCTCGGTGGAATGTCGTCTAATGTCTTGCAAGCATATGAATAAGTTCATAAGAGACCACATACCACGGTACGAGTAAAGAGTACTTGTCAGGAGATGAGGTTGAACAAGGTATAGAGTGATACCGAAGATCAAACCTCGGACAAGTAAAATATCGCGTGACAAAGGGAATTGGTATCGTATGTGAATGGTTCATTCGATCACTAAAGTCATCGTTGAATATGTGGGAGCCATTATGGATCTCCAGATCCCGCTATTGGTTATTGGTCGGAGTGAGTACTCAACCATGTCCGCATAGTTCACGAACCGTAGGGTGACACACTTAGAGTTGGATGTTGAAATGGTAGAACTTGAATATGGAATGGAGTTCGAATATTTGTTCGGAGTCCCGGATGAGATCCCGGACATCACGAGGAGTTCCGAAATGGTCCGGAGAATAAGATTCATATATAGGATGTCATTTTATGTGAATTAAAATGATGCGGAAGGTTCTATGGAAGGTTCTAGAAAAGTCCGGAAGAAACCACCAAGGAAGGTGGAGTCCCGGTGGGACTCCACCACCATGGCCGGCCAACCCTAGTGGGGGAGGAGTCCCAAGTGGACTCCCCCATAGGGGGCCGGCCACCCCTCCATGGAAGGTGGAACTCCCACCTCAAGTGGGAGTCCTAGCTTGAGTAGGTTTCCCTATTCTATGGAAGGTTTTGGGTTCGGGTCTTATTCGAAGACTTGTAGTCCAACACTTGGAGCTTCCACCTATATAATGAGGGGCATAGGAGAGGGGGCTGACCACCACAAGCCCATAGCTTGGCCGCACCCCTAGGTGGCTGGCCACCCCCTCTCCCAAACCCTAGCCGCCCCCTCTCTCCTCCTCTTCTCCCGCACGCTTAGCGAAGCTCCGCCGGAGATCTCCACCGCCACCGCCACCACGCCGTCGTGCTGCCGGATTCAAGGAGAAGCTACTACTTCCGCTGCCCGCTGGAACGGGGAGAAGGACGTCGTCTTCATCAACATCGAACGTGTGACCGAGTACGGAGGTGCTGCCCGATCGTGGCACCGTGATCAAGATCTTCTACGCGCTTTTGCAAGCGGCAAGTGATCGTCTACCGCAGCAATAAGAGCCTACTCTTATAGGCTTTGGAAATCTTCAAGGGTTAGTCTTGATCATCCCCTCGTTGCTTCCGTCTTCTAGATTGCATCTTGGCTTGGATTGCGTTCTCGCGGTAAGAAATTTTTTGTTTTCTATGCAACGTTATCCTACATAAGGACAAGTAAAAAATAGATGACCGTGAGCCTCCATTAGCGATCCATTACGCATTGGACAAGAATAACCAGAAGAACACTTTGTGCTTCGATTGGCAGCACATTTTCGATATCCATTGAAGAAATGGATTGACAATGCCTTGTTCCATAACCAATTTATAAGCTGCCGACACTTTAAAAAAATCATCACTACCAAATCCCAACCATCTAGCACGACCATCGGAAACATGAAGGCTATCAAGAATATCATGGGGTTGTCGAAGCTCAGCAAAAGCCTCAGTGGAGAAAGGTAAGTCAAAGTGATCTACAAGTGATTCCAAGGACTTGACCTGAAGAATAGAAACATCATCATCCTTGGAGAAGAATAAAAGATGTGGAAGCTTCCTTTCCAAATGATCTGAAGTCCGCTTACCATGCCAAAGAAGAACAGAGGTACCAGAATTCACTGATCACTGGTTCATTTGTTTGAAAGAGTTTAGGCACAACTAGATTTTTAACACCGATACCTCCTTTATCCTTGGGGTGAGAGGAAAGCTCCCAAGCAGCTAAAGGGGTACTCTTTGCATCAAGATCTTTATTTCTCCAAAGAAAGTGACCCATTGGTAAACCTTGAGAGTATTTAAATAGAAAGTGAGCAATGAAGACAAAACAGAATTGACAAGTCTAAGCTTGTCTCCATAAATGAGATACATGGAGCATGCATAGAGTCTTCTTTGAGCACTAACGAGTAGAGAGCATGAAGAATTCTTTTCTGAGCTCGGTAGTGTTCAAATGCAGTCTAAGATAAGTAGAAGGCAAGAGTTCTTTCAGCAAAGTTCAATTTTCCACACCAGTTGCATTCCCAAATCGAAGGAGAATATTTTTTTCAAGAAGTTCGGGTGGGCTTCGGCAGGGGAGAATAATAATTGTATCATCAGCATACTAAATTGTTGGATACTCTAGAGAGCTTGTGAGGTAAAGTGTCCTAGTTAGATGACCCATATTCATAGAATGATTGATAATAGTTTAAAGAAAATCAACAACAAGAACAAAAAGCAAAGGGGAAAGGGGGTCCCAATGAAAGACAATCTTGAATGGTCCTTGACTTAATGAAGCCATATTGATTAGCATGTAAATGAGTGTGGCAATGTGATTTTTTTCCTTTTCTGGACATTAGCTAAAGAGTGAAAGAATTTGGATTTGAAATCCCGAAGAGTAACCCAGTAAAATCTTTCCTTTTTTTTGCTTCCAGTACGCCAACTGTTGTTGGTCGAGAAGAGGAGCAAGATGAGCCTTGAGAGTAGATCTCAACCTCGCCTCTCTTTGAGTTACCACTCTATAATTCTCCACGGTATCATAGCATTATGAACTAGGTGCCTATACTTTGCATTTTTCCCCCAGATTTCCAGATGTGATTTATTATTATTTTTCTACTTTTCTATTTTCCATTTTTTACTTTTTCCTTTGTATTTTTTATTATTATGCATGCACATGCACATCCTGGAAATGCATACAACTTTTGTATGCTATGAACGTCAAAGTTATCTGCATATATATACATTTTTCCGAGTGTGGACAAATGGAAACAGAGCTCTATAGAGCTCATTTTTTTGAAAAATAAATCGGCATTTCAAAGTTTTATAAAACGTCCCGCCACGCATCAGAGGGGACGATCCCACATCGATCGGATATCCCATATCCAGGCAGCCAGCATGATTGATGCTGCAACGGGCAGCAATGCCATGATGCCGCTACTCTCAGCTATGGATCGCTTCCGGCCTCCGAGTTTCATGTCGCTGCATTCCGCGGATACCTGATGCTCCTGATATAGCTAGCGAAGCAGCTGTTGCTGCCGAGGCTCGAACTCCCATTCTTTGTGTTGGCCGGGGAGTTGAGTTGAAGCGCTGTACCGCCGTACCAGTTGAGCACTGCTTGCTCGTAGTGCTCGTGCGGGTGCGGCTACCTACTCTGTGCTTGTTGCCTGCGCGGCAGCCGGCACGGTTGCGCGGCACCTGTGTTGGTACAGCCGATGACGTGAGGAAATGTTGTATGTTCGGTGCCCCTTTTCTTTTCTCGGTTCGATTACATGTGCATGCATGCATCCAGATGCATGTTTGAGCTGCATTTGTTTATTCAGCGAGGAAGGGCACGTTTGGTAGGTTGCATACAATTTTTGGCTTACTGCGTCAGCGAGATGGAACTTACATCTCGTTTCGGACGAGCTCCGGAACACAAAACGCACTTCGTTTGATAGCCGGAGTTGCATCGGTTGGTACCCAAGTGACACTTTGATTGGTTGGCCGCATGCTTTTCTTAGGCTCACCTATTTGGCAACATGGTGACCTTACATCACCTATCACAAGACCACCATGGCACCGCCGTTCACAAGATTCGGCACGTTGGCGATGGCTCCACCGGTCACGCCGGTCAAAATCATCACCACGTCGCCAACCACGAAGACAAAGACCACCATGACACCATCGGTCACGCGGGTCACAAGCATGGGCACGTCGCCGACCACGAAGACGAAGACCACCATGGCACCTTCGTTCACGCCGGTCACAAGCATCACCACGTCGCCGACCACGAAGAGGAACACCACCACGACACTGCTGTTCACGCCTGTCACAAGCATCACCATGTCGTCCACCACGAAGACAAAAAGACCACCAGGACACCGCCGGTCACGCCAGTCACAAGCATCACCACGTCGCCGACCTTGAAAATGAAGACCACCATGACACCATCGGTCAAGCCAGTCATAAGCATGTCCACGTCGCCAACCACGAAGCTGAATACCACCATGGCACCGTCGGCCACGCCGGTCACAAGCATGGGCACATCTACGACCACGAAGACGAACATCACCAAGCCGCCACCACCATGGATTATCACCTCTCACATCATCACCACGTCGTCGTCCATGAAGATGGCAATCGAGAAGTTAAGCAAGAGTACTCCAAACTACAGTATACTAGCGAGTCATTTATCTATTTGTGTATGTACACCAAAGCAAAAATCTGTCAACATGAAAGTCATGCGCAATGGTGAGGTGAACCTACTTCTTAAAGGAAATTTCAAACGGTTGAGCGTGTGTGCACGAATTTGACAAAATCCGTTTAAAACTTCATACACGAAATTGACGATTTACGACTGAAGAAACTCGAAACCGATTGTAGGAATTGATTCATATCACCGGCACACATCTTTTTTGTGTACAGCTTATTTCGATTCGGAGTATGTTTATGTTAACTTAAAGAAAGGGTATGTGGATGTGACGCCCCAAAACCGGTACCATGAGGATCCCAGCGAATCCGCCGAAATCCGCACGATATCGATTTTAGGAGACGCACCACCAAGCGCCTCGTACACGCCGGAGCATGCACGCGATGCGGGTGGAATCAATCACGAGCGGTAACATTACAACAGGATTACAATAGAGCCCACAAGATACATATATATTACAACAACGACTCCAACGAGTCAAGATACAAATATACAATACAAAGATCCAAATCATACAGAAGATCAAATATGTCCGAGTACGGACAAGATACAAATTTGGACTAAGAGTCCTGAAGATAACCAGTGGCGTCCATAACCCTGCCCAGGCCAAGCCGGAAGGGTAACCTTGCTAGCGTCGTCTTCATCGAACATATCTTCATACCTGCCCGGTTATATCCCGTAGAAGCAGCAATAAGTACGGGTTCGTACTTAACAAGACTTCAAGACGTATAAGCATTTGTCAACCAGTCGTCCTTTGTACTTGAGGCACGCAGGGGACTTAGAGGACGCAAGAGGAACGTCATAGGCAATATGGTGGGATTAAGCGGCAGCGAGCAAGCACTAAAAACCTATAGAGACACTCTACAACAGTCGTCTAATCAGAGAAGATGAGAGAGCGCATAACTAACAGTTCTATACTCTGCAAACATAACACAACCGATGTGTTCCCCCCTCGCAAGGAAGTACTTACAAGGGCACTCACACGGTAGACAAGTTTTACCCAGGTTTTATTTAAGTTGTGCTAACTTACTACGCAAGTTATTAGTATGGAAAACAACACGTGTAAGTTGTCTATGGTCGAGTCATACAGCTCCAAGTCGTCCATAACCGCGGACACGGCTTATCGATAAGATGTAACCCTGCAGGGGTGCCCAAATGTGCCCACACGCACGATCAATCCAACCTAGCAAGCGAAGGATATCACGACTCGCACTCTCCTTCACGATAACAATGTCCAGGAAGCCACCTAACTAAGTTGAACCCGTATCGAAGTCCGGCCGTATCTCCGAAGCGGACCTAGCTGTTTGCGACAGCGTACTAGGTGGTTTAAACACACACTGGGGCGATAAACCACTTCGCAGCGGCTCCGCGACCTATACGTGCATACCAGAAACAAGGGATACAAGGCACCCTAGGGCTTCCCAAAGTAAAGAAGTAACAGGCTGGCATGCACGCAACAACAAATGGTAAAACATTGCAAACTAGTTGTGGCCACTGGACAAAGCTGTAGATTCCGGCAGTGGTCAAGGGGAGACCCAGAAACATACCCACGTGTGGTTAGAGCGCTCAGTCTCGGGACAGATAACAAGAACTCGGGGTCCTAAGATATTTAGGAAACACAAGTGAGCCGTCACAAGACGACCAGCTGACCCACCGATGCCTCCGCTAACAACTATTAACAAGTAACCATGATACTTCCAACAGATATAACCATAAACCATGTGTCATGTTCCCCAACTGATAACCCGATAAGATAGCGGTAACGGTAACGAGATATAAACAACACTAGCATGCACTACGACTCGCAAGGCAGACCCGATAACCAAACAACAGCTGTAGGAGGTTGGTGGTTGGTGGTGGCGATATGGGCTGCTTGAGGTAACAAGTGGAAGGGACACGTGACAAGAACGCAACTTAAGGATAGCATGAGGGAGAAGGCAAAATAAAATAGGTGAGCGACTTCTGCAGGGGCAGAAGTATAGGGAAAATGCTTGCATGTTAAAGCTTGCCGAGGAACATCCGGAGAACTTGTCGTAACTCACCACACCACTTCGCGATCCTATCCGGGAAGAAGCAAATGCTGGAACACACAACGTATGCAAGTCTTACTACTACGGATAAAGAAGAATTCGGCATGATCAAGATGGTATGCATGACATGACAACGATGATGCAGTGCAACTTATCCATATTAATCGGAGTCGGAACCCCGAACAAACAAGTTAGGTTGGAGTTGCATTTCTACCGGCAATTTAAGTGTTGGTTAGCATGGCATAACATGGCGCTACTTCAATATTAAACGGAGCAGGGAAAACCTAGTCGGTGTTCCGAAATACTCCGCATATATGTTAGGTGAACATGCACGACTATCAACGCGCGACATGATGCAAGATGCAAACAGATGAATGGATGGCATAATCATGTTCCTCATGTTTTTCTGATCAAAATGGACATAAAGTTTGTTTGATTTGGATTTGTAAAAGTGGAATTATGAAACAAATGCAAAACCATCTGATTGTGAATTTTGTGAAACTGAAATTGATTTTGGGCGGGAAACAGTTTACACCGTGATGGAAGCTAGCCGCAGGCAGTGACATGTGGGTCCACGGCCACGTCAGCATCCAACGTGGAAGAAACAAAAAGAGGTTGTATCTGCGCGCCAGCAGATTCAAACTCGGGTGTCCACGGTGGATGAACAGGGTGGTAGCCAGTGGGCTGATGATTCAGATTGGTAAAGGTACAGATTGCATACATCGTATAGTGTAGCTCGTGAGATAACTGAATTTGAGACAGATGCAACTGAAACTGAACAGCTGCTGGTCGCTACTTCGGTTGAAGATGTCGAGCAACCTGTAGGTTCTACTGCATGAATCTTGAATATTTGAGCAAGAGGGTGGTGCCGTGAGTCGAATGGAATTGGTGTTGGTGGAAACGGTGCACAGAAACGGCGGCGAAGCTCGCCGGAAAACGGGACGACAACACAGCGAAACTGAATTTTGACAGATGGAAACTGAACACAGACACTACGAACTGAAGAACGTGACAGCGATTTCCTGTAGACAACGAAGTTGCACGGATTTTAAAGTTGTGGCCGCGACGAATCTGGACATCGTTTTGCGCAAAAAGAGACACTGCCGTGAAGCTGGTTGTGGGGAGCATCTAATGGATCCATTGAATCGTGCTGAAGTGGTGTGGAACACCGGTGAGTTTCGCCGGGAAAAGAGGCGGTGGTGGTGCTGTTTTAACAGCAACAAAACATGAACTTTCACGGTTGATCTTTGCGTCGTCGTGGACGTCGCAATACTTGACGGATTTGGGCGATTCAAAAAACTAAGATGGAGCTCGTGGTGGCGTGCATCGAATGGGACAACAAGCTTGCTCCGGGGTGACTCGTGTCGCCGGAGATGCTCGTCGGAAGAAGACACCGTGAAACAGAAACTGGGCGGTTTCGTTACTCGATTTCGTTTTCTTCCATCTCTTCCTCAAACCAAAGAAACAAGGGCATGCATGGGAGGGAGATGGTTAGGTGCTCACCCAGGGGTCCTTGGTGACGAGAAGGAGGGGTTGGCGGAGGTTGCCGGCGACGAGGAAGAAGAGGTGGCCGGGAGGTGGACGACGACGTCCGTGAGGAAGACAGCAACGACGGGGAAGTGAAAGGATCGTATGCCGCACCTAGAGGGGGGGTGAATAGGTGCTAACCAATTTTTAGTTCTTTTTCAATTTAGGCTTGACACAAAAGGTAAATTCTCTAGATATGCAACTAAGTGAATTTACCTATATGACAAGGCTAACAACTAAGCAAGATATATCTAAGCAATATAGAGATAGAATAGGATAGAGGTAACCGAGAGTGGAGCACGCGATGACACGGAGATGATTCCCGTAGTTCCCTTCCTTTGCAAGAAGGTACGTCTACGTTTGGAGGAGTGTGGTTGCTACGAAAGCCAAACCAACAGCCACGAAGGCTTCACTCGGATCTCCAGGTGAGCAACGCCACGAAGGCCTAGCCCACTTCCACTAAGGGATTTCCTCGAGGCGGAAACCGGGCCTTTACAAGGTTCTTGGGGCACACATCCACAACCGAATTGGAGGCTCCCAAATCTGTTACAACACAACAATCAACAACAATACATCAACACAAATCAACTAGGGATCCAAAGAGGAACACTAGCAAGGGGGCCCTCAACAAAATGAGGGGGGAATGCAAATTGCTTCGGTGAAGATGTAGATCGGGGTCTTCTCCTTCGATTCTCCAAAGCACAAGGGATTTGGGTGGTTGAGGGAGGAGATCCGATGGATTTGATGTTCTTGGTGGCTCAACAATGGTGTATGTCTTTTTTGGGAGGAGAATGAGCAACCCTAGCACAAAGAAGAAGAAGCCTTTAAATAGAGGCTGCCGATTCAGCCGTTGGAGCGTTGGAGAGGGGTGGCCTGGGCCGGTACTACCGCTCCTTAGGCGACGCGCGCGACCATCAGGAGGCGGCCACGTGGCCAGAGGGGCTCGGTCCGGGGGGGGAGGCCGGAGCCTCCGGCCGGGGTACCGGCCGAGGTACCGCCGGGGCTCCAACCCCCCTGGCTAGTATACTGAGGCGCCCCCGCGCCACCGGTACCATGGGCGGTACCATGGCCGGAGCCTCCGGCCGTGGCCAGGCCGGCGGTACCGCCCAGGCCTCCGCTCCTTCTTCTCTTTGCTTTTCTCTTCTTCTTCTTATTTCTTTCTTTCTTCTTTTCTTTCTTTTCTCTTCCGATATCTTGCACGCTCTTCACACCTTGGGCATCTAGGGAATGTAGTACCCTACAAATCTTATAAACCGAAATGTTCATATATTATCATTGTCATCAACACCAAAACTACATATAAAATGAGATATGATCTTTCAATCTCCCCCTTTTTGGTTTCTTGATGACAATATAAGATTTGCAAAAGATGAGAGTATTTGAGGAAGAAAATATAAGATTTGCATAAAAAGCTCCCCCTAGACATGTGCATCTAATAGAATAGACATTTGAATAAGAGGCACATAATCTAGGATCAAACTACTCAAGTAAATACGAATCACCAACAAGTGCAAAGATGCTTAGAAAGCAAATAAATTCATCACTTGTAGAGAGAAGAGACAACCATATGTGAGTAAAGACAAGTGTTGAGTTTAGAGATCATACCACATGAAGTTCACTTAGTCTTTACCATAGATAGATAGATAGATAATGTCTCATACATAAATAGATAGCCCCTATGACTCACACACATAGATAAGGTTCATAAAGCATAATAAGTAGTTCTCAACAATAGATAACCATAAGTCACAAGCATAAAGAGTCAAAGAAAACGCAAGCTTGTGACTTCCCATGCAAATCCCGAACCTAATAGAACTCTTCTCCCCTTTGACATCAAGATGCCAAAAAGGTTGAAGAGCGATGCTATCGTCCCTAGCCATCAAGGAAGTCCCCGGCAATATCGGAGTCGACATCATAGGAGGGTCCATCCTCGCCATCGGACCACCGGCTATGAGCAGAAATCCACCGAGGCTTCGGAAGGATATTCTCTTCGAGATCCTGGAGGAGACACTTCCACACCAAGCTTTGCCATGATGCTCTTCCGACGGCGTCGAGCTTTCTTCTCGCCACATAGGCGTCATACATGCGCTCCTGAATATCCCAGTTGGAGGCAGAAGGTCTTCTTTACCTTGATCTTGAGTTTGGTGTACCAAGAGGGCTCGAGCATGGGATCATATGCGGAGTGAGCCGGAGGCCCCCCAAGGGCCATATGAGGAGTAAAACCATCAAGGAGTCTAAGGCCAGCAAACCGGCGATCAGTGGAAGGATCTGCAGGACCTGCTGAAGGAGCTGCTGAGGCAGAAGGAGCTGCTGAGGCTGAAGGAGCTGCTGAGGCAGAAGGAGCTGCAGAGGCTGAGGTAGGAGCTGGGAGCCCATGATCTTTGATAAGAATGTTCTTGCGACGATGCTCAATGAGGGGTGAGTATGGTTCCAGAATAGCGCCCTCAAATTTCTGACGCCACACCTCAGAAATAAGCTTCATGATGAAAGGAGCAAAGGAAGGAGACTTCTTCTCCACCATACGCCCGAAGATCTGGTTCCAGAGGCAATCCATGACATCCATCTTCTTACCTTTGCCCTTCCGGAGATGAGTTTGAAGCATCAAGTCAATGACAAAAGAATGAATCTCATCAACATTACCAACTCTGACGGCAACGGTCTCACGGTAGATGCGAAGCATAATATCATAGACGGGTTGGAGACCGGAAGTGAATCCAAGCTTGCATCGACCGGGCATATAGAGCGGCGCAAGAACATCTTTGGTGCTTGCATTAGACTCCGTGTGAAACCTCCAACCACTAGAACGGTCATCTTCACAATTTTCCGGAATAGAATAACCAAGAATCCGTCCAAAGTTGCTCCAAGTGGTAGTGAGTACCTCATCACGAGTCATCCAAGTAATGGAGCGAGCTTTATCCTCATGAAAATAGACTGTGGCAAAGAACTGAGTCACAAGGTACGGATCATAGTTGCATTGGAAAGCCATGATGGGAAGCAAACCAAACTCCTCGCAAATCCCAAGAGCTTCATGAAAGTAGGCATTCTTCTTCAAATGGTCAATGTTGATATACCGTTGATCAACAACCTTCGTCTTGGGAGGATAGACTTCATTGAATATGCGCTCTTGAACCTCGGTGTAGAAGTGGCGGTTGCGGGTGCGAGAAGACCGAGGCCCCAAATAGGGGTTAGCGGTGCGAATAGCCATGTATGCATGAAGGCGGACGCTGCCATAGGACTCAATAGCCTTTTTCCCTTTCTTTTTATTGGCCAAAGAAGCACCACGCGCAGTAGTGGCACGGGGTAACACTTCATCTTGTTCAACAAAATCATCCTCAAGGGTCGGATTCCCTCGCCTCTTCCGACTAGCACCTGTGAAATAGACGAACAGAGCCGAGGGAAATATGGGATAAGGCACAAGCTCATCTCTACTAAAACAAAATTTTGACCCAAAATACACATGCATGATAAAAAATATGGCCACACACAATGGGTAAAAAAAATGCTACATCGTAGAGGTTAAGGGTGCTACATACTAGAGGACATAGATCAGCAATAGATACAACCTCTTAGTGTAAGATTTAGCCAAAAATCTAAGCATGTAGAACCAATAACCAACACACATGTGAGCCAAAAATACGAGCAAAATACACGGGGGGAGAGGCTAATACCGGGAGCCATGGAGGAGGAGGGGTGGGGGAAGGCTCCCACGGAGCCGATCCGGCCGGAGGGGGCCGGAGAGTGGCCGGGGGAGCAAGGGAGGCGGCAGGGCGGCAGGGGCGGCCGGGCGGCTGTGGAGATGGGGAGAGGAGGGGCGAGTGGGGAGGGGTTGGGGAGCGGGGCTCGACCCGCGTCCTCACTTGGAGGCACCGGCCCGAGGCCGGCGGTAGTACCGGCCAGGCCCCAGGCGGTACTACCGGCCTGGTCAGGCCCGGGTCGGCCAGCCTCCGCCCCTTGTTTTTTTTTTTAAACACCCCTGTTTTTTTTTAAAAAAAAAAAAGAAAAACACAATTTGGTCAAAGATAAATATGAGTTTTGGTATGCAAATTTTTTGTTTGAAACGAGCTTGTGCAAGACATAGAAAGTGTTTAGAGATGAGAGAATGGCATAGGATGGATACAAAGAGGGGTATGGTACTATTAACTCAAGTTTGCAAGAAGCAACACAAGAGAAAGCCAAACATTGAGCCAATTCCCATAAGAACAAGGAGATGTCAATAAAATCCAATGAAGATCCAAATTACTCCAACTCTTCACAAAGAAGAGTGTGGTGGCCTAGGCCACCATATATGAGTGTTAAGGCATGGCACCGCGAAGATATATCTTGGGTCCAAACCAATACTCATCATTTAAGCTCACATATCAACATATGATATAACGAGAATGAAATCTTTAATGTTGGCATTATGGGGGAGGGATAGCTCAATAATTTAAACCGCACTCCCCTATCTCCATGCCCACATCTAAACCAAATAAAGTTTTGAGACGAAGGTGTGTTTGCAAGATGGTCAAGCTATACTCCTTGAATCAATGATATTTAGCTCATTCCTCAAATAAGTGAACCTTGCTTCATCAAGAGGCTTCGTGAATATATCGGCAAGTTGATCCTTGGTAGGAACATAGATGAGCTCAATATCACCACGGGCAACATGATCCCTAATGAAATGATTTCGGATCTCAATATGCTTCGTTCTTGAATGTTGCACCGGATTATAGGCAATCTTGATAGCACTTTCATTGTCACATAATAGAGGCACTTTGTCACAAATGACACCGTATTCCTTTAAAGTTTGCCTCATCCATAACAATTGAGTGCATCCACTTGCGGCGGCAACATATTCGGCTTCGGCGGTGGAGAGAGATATACAATTTTGCTTCTTAGATGACCAACACACCAAGGACCTACCAAGAAATTGGCAAGCCCCGGAGGTTGATTTCCTATCATCCTTGTCTCCCGCCCAATCCGCATCGGTGTACCCATTGAGAATAAAACTTGAGCCTTTGGGGTACCAAATACTATATCTTGGGGTATCAACCAAATATCGAAAGATTCTCTTGAGAGCTATCATGTGGCTCTCCTTAGGAGAAGCTTGATACCTTGCACACACACCAACACTCAACACTATGTCCGGTCTAGATGCACAAAGGTAAAGCAAGGATCCAATCATGGAGCGATATACCTTTTGATCCACCTCTTTACCATTGGGATCAAGTGCAAGATGACATTTGGTAACCATAGGAGTGGCAACACCTTTCATCTCGGTCATCTTGAACCTCTTGAGCATGTCTTGGAGATATTTTGCTTGGTTGATGAACGTTCCTCCTCTCAATTTCTTGATCTCAAAACCAAGGAAGAACTTCATCTCTCCCATCATAGACATCTCAAACCTATCGGTCATAAGCTTTGAGAATTCATCATTGAAAGCTTTGTTAGTAGAGCCAAAGATAATAGCATCAACATATAATTGGCAAACGAAAAGCTCTCCATTGACTCTCTTAGTAAAAAGAGTGGGATCGATTAGCCCAACATCAAACCCACGGTCTACCAATAATTCCTTAAGGTGCTCATACCAAGCTCTAGGAGCTTGTTTGAGACCATAAAGAGCTTTATTGAGCTTGTAGACATGGTTAGGGAAGTTGAGATCCTCGAACCTCGGGGGTTGCTTGACATAAACCTCTTCATGCAAAGGACCATTAAGAAATGCACTTTTCACATCCATTTGTTGTAACTTAAAGTTATGATGCGATGCATAAGCAAGAAGGATACGGATGGACTCAAGGCGAGCCACGGGAGCATAGGTTTCTCCAAAGTCAATTCCCTCAACTTGAGAGAACCCTTGAGCCACCAATCTTGCCTTGTTCCTCACAACATTGCCAAACTCATCTTGCTTGTTCTTGAATATCCATTTAGTGCCAATAACATTGCGGCACTCCTTTGGCTTCTCTACTAAGGTCCACACTTTGTTGCACTTGAAGTTGTTGAGTTCTTCGTGCATTGCTTCCATCCAATCCGAATCTTCAAGGGCTTCAAATACTTTCTTGGGTTCCACTAAGGAGATATAAGCATGATGATTGCTAAAATTAGCCAATTGCCTTCTTGTGGAAACCTTTGCCCTTACATCACCAAGAACCTTGTCATGTGTGTGTTCAAGACGCTCAAGTTGCCTTTCTCTTCTTGCTAGACGACGGGCCTCGATCTCCTCCTTGGTTCTTCTTGGCCTTGGAGGTGTCACTTGATCAACTTGATCATTTGGGTCCCCGTCTTGACCTTCAACTTGAGCAACCACAATTTCTTGTGAGTGCTCAACATCATGTGCTTGATCTTGGACATCATTTGGTGCGGAGCAAATATCAAATGGATACTCGTCGGAACCATCATGAATTCTTGGTTGATCTTGACCTTGATCTTGTCCTTGATCTTGTCCTTGATCTTGCCCTTGATCTTGTCCTTGATCTTGCACAATAGAGGGAGGGTTTTGTTCTTGTTCTTGGGTTGGTGCATCATTTGCTTCACTTGATGGGGTTTGTTGATGTTGAGAAGATGAGGGCTCCACCGTGGTAGAGCATAGTCCTTCCCGAGATGCCACACCGTGTCCCTCAATGGGGCGGAAAAATCCCACACCCATTCTTACTATGGCATCTTGAGGTATTTCATCACCTGCACAAACATCAACTTGCCCCACTTGGGAGCCATCATTTTCTTCGAACCTCACACTACAAGATTCAATGATAATCCCGGAGGCTATATCAAAGATTCTATAAGTGTGAGACTCGGCACCGTAACCAACAAATATACCCTCCAAAGCTTTAGGAGCGAATTTAGACAAACGAACTCCTTTGATTTTGTAGAAACACTTACACCCGAACACCTTGAAGTATGAGATATTAGGCTTGTTCCCGGTGAGTATTTCATATGGAGTCTTGTTCAAGCCCTTGCGGAGATAGAGCCGGTTGGAGGAGTGGCAAGCGGTGGAGATGGCTTCGGCCCAAAAGTTATAGCGGGATTTATACTCCGCCATCATAGACCTTGCCATATCCATAAGAGTCCGGTTCTTCCTCTCCGCAACACCATTTTGTTGAGGGGTGTAAGCAGCGGAATATTGATGACGAATCCCCTCATCACTAAGAAAATCATTGAGTGTGTAGTTCTTGAACTCGGAGCCGTTGTCACTTCTTATTGCCATAATGAGGAGGTTGTGTTGGCGTTGCACCTCGGTAGCAAAGTCAATGAATATTTGTTGTGTCTCATCTTTCGTCTTGAGAAAGTAGACCCAAGTGTATCTTGAGTAGTCATCGACAATCACCAAGCAATGTTTCTTCGCACCAAGACTTGCATGAGTAACGGGACCAAAGAGATCCACATGAAGGAGCTCCAAGATCCTCTTGGAAGAGATAATGGTCTTGCTTGGATGCGGAGAGTCATGCATTTTGCCTTCAACACAAGCCCTACAAACACGATCTTTGGCAAAAGACACATTTTCCATTAGTCCCACAATATGGTTCCCCTTGTGAAGACTTTGCAAAGTTCTCATGTTGACATGGGCTAGGCGGCGATGCCACAACCAACCCACGTCCGCCTTTCCGAATAGGCACATCGCACTTGTCGTGGTGGTCCCCGAAAAGTCCACCACATACAAGTTGTGTTCGCGATACCCAACGAATGCGACTTTTAGAGTCTTACTCCACAAGAGGACCACAATATCTTATCAATAAAGACGGCAAAACCCATCTTGCCAAGGGCGGAAACGGAAAGCAAATTGTAACCAAGGGTTTTGACAAGCATGACATCCACAAGAGTTATGTTGTGTGCAACCACAACCTTACCAAAACCCAATACCTCGGATGTAGAATTATCGCCAAAGGAGACGGTGATATGATTTATGTTGGGCCTCAACTCCTTGACGAGGTTCTTGCCGCCGGTCATATGACTTGTACATCCACTATCAAGTACCCATTTTGAACCTCCGGCGGCATAGTCCTACATGAGATCAATTCTTGGATTTAGGTACCCATTTTTCAATGGGTCCTCTTTTGTTAGCAACAAGGGTCTTTGGAACCCAAATAGACCAAGCAACATAACCATCATAAGGACCAACATATTTAGCATAGACATCACCAAAATAATCTTTAAAGAGAACATAGTGAGGGTTATCTATTCCCGCACCATCATCATTAATGGTGTTGCCCTTTCGGGTTTCACCATTAGCTTTCTCATGTGCGGGCTTGGTCTTTTTCTTGTTTGCCTTTTTAGCCTTGGTATTAAAACCAAGTCCCTCCTTCCCATTGTTTGACCTTTGCTTACTCAAAAGATCATCCAAGGAAAGTTTACTTTGGGGAGAGGAGGCCTTAGCAAGTTCATCTTTCAACCTAGCATTTTCCTCAATAATATTTGCATGATCACATGAAGGAGTAGAGGTACTAGGTATGTCATATGAAGCAAGCCTAATTTGAAGTTGCTCATAAGACTCGGAGAGGAGAGAGTATTCACTCTTCAAGGCTTTGTGAGCCTTGTCTAGTTCATCTAGATCCTTCACAAGTTTCTCATGATCAACACCAAATTTGGCCTTTTCCTTTATAAGCACTTTAGTCTTAGCTCTAGCAAGATCTCTAGCTTTAGTGAGCTTGTTAAGTTTATCTTGAGGTTCTTCAAGACTTTCTAGCTTCTCTTTAAGAGATGCTATAGTTTCTTGACATTCCTCAAGAGCATTTTTAAGAGCATGTATTTCTAGAGAGTCTTCTCTCTCTATTTGGCACTTTTTCTCAAGAGTAGCATTTAGTTGAGCCATACGAACCATGAGACTTGAAACATGCTTCTTAGAGTTACCTTGTAGGCTACTAATGAACTCATCAAACTCTAGCATCTCTTGTTTCACTTTTAGACTAGCGGGGTCAACCCCTAGATCATTAGCAATGTTAGGCATAGAGGGGTTAGGAGATGATACCTCGGAAGATTTAGCCATGAGGCAACTTTCTTCCTCCACATGAATGACCTCATTGGGAGATTCGCTTGTTGATGAAGAGTTAGTAGCGAGGGAGGCAAGGGCAACCAATCCATTTGAGGTTGCATCTTCTTCATCATCAACATCTTCATCTCCGGAGGTGTACTCTTCTTGAGTTGATAGCACAATTGATGTGTCCAAGGTGGACCTTGCCATGAAGCAATGTGCATTCTTGAGTTGAGGGTTCTCATTGGGTGAATCAAAGAGAGAGGAAGAGGGAATGTTGGTGGTGACAATGGCGGCCACTTCTCTTGAGCTTTCCTCTTCATCATCATCACTAGCACTTGCAATCTCATCGGAAGAGTATTCTTCATTAGCCACAAGCACAATCCTTGAGGGCCTCTTGCCCTTCTTGTTCTTGTTGTAGAATTTCTTGTTGAGGGGCTTTGAATATTTGCCCTTTGAGTCTTTTCTCTTGTCCTTGGGGATGAGCCTTCCACCATGAGTCTCCCTATTCTCATAGGGACATTCGGCAATGAAATGGCGCTTGTCATTGCAATTGTAGCAAGATTTTGTTCTTGGGCCCGAGCTTGAGGGACCCCTTGAGTTGTTTCTCTTGATGTTGTCCTCCTTGGCCTTGGACGGATCAATCCAAAAGGTGTTTGCATGGAATGCCATGTGGTCATGGTAGTGGTGTTCCAAGTCTTCCGGGTAGGTCATGCTCCAAGATGCCCTATAAGATTCTTGAGGAATCACTTCTTGCACGGGGTTGACCACCAAGGCAAGGTTGGACCCTTTTGTCATTCCAATGGCACGATTGCGGGAATCATGAGAGTTTTGCTCAAGCACCTTGAGAGCTTGCATCTCGTGCACGGCTTGTTGAGAGGTGAGAGAGGCATAGCATTCTCTTCCGACAAGAGTCTTGACATCAATAGGCTCGAACGGCATCATGCACTCAATGTACTTCTCCTTGATCCAAGAGTCATTAATGTGAGAGGCACCAACAATCCGGAAGGCGTCGGCAACGGTGAGAAGTCTTCCATACATGTCTTCATGATCTTCATCCGGAAGCCTCATGAATCCTTCGGCTTTATTCCGAAGAGCATTATACTTGTTCCTTCTTGTGCTCTCGCTTCCAATGCAACTCGCGGCCAAAGCATCCCAAGCATCCTTGGCGGTGGTGAAATGCCGAACACGAGTCAACTCCTTTGTCCCCACGGCGGTTTGAATCATGTGCAAGGCGGTGTTGTTGAGTTGACTATCAACCGCTTCTCTTCTAGTCAACTTCTTGGGGTTGTAAGGATTGAAGCCTTCCTCGATGATTCTCCAAAGTTCATTGGAGGCACTGCAAACATGAGAGCTAAACTCAAATTGCCAAGTATCGTAATCATTAACGGAAAACTTAGGTGGGTCGCCCCGGATGTTTATATGAGGATGGGGAACCGGTATATCGGGTGATTGGAAAGGTGGAGGTACTCGATTGTAGCTCTCACTTCCACTAGTTCCCTTGGGAGATGCAATGGGGGGTTTGATAGTGTTTAAGTTATCACCATTCATGGGTGCGGTGGCGGAGGGTAATACGGAAGTATCACCCTCTACAACCGCATCCGTGATATTAACCTCTATGGTGGGAGCCACGGGACGGGGAGGGGTCAAAAGCTCGGAAATCATTTTTCTCATGCTTTCCGTTTGAGCATCCATGTATGACTTCAACGAATTGATATCATCCATGGTGACCGGCCTAGTCTCCCCTTCCGATGGTCCATCCTCCGGCATACTCTTAGGCGGTTAAGCCCGAAATAAGAGCCGAGGCTCTGATACCAATTGAAAGGATCGTATGCCGCACCTAGAGGGGGGGGTGAATAGGTGCTAACCAATTTTTAGTTCTTTTTCAATTTAGGCTTGACACAAAAGGTAAATTCTCTAGATATGCAACTAAGTGAATTTACCTATATGACAAGGCTAACAACTAAGAAAGATATATCTAAGCAATATAGAGATAGAATAGGATAGAGGTAACCGAGAGTGGAGCACGCGATGACACGGAGATGATTCCCGTAGTTCCCTTCCTTTGCAAGAAGGTACGTCTACGTTTGGAGGAGTGTGGTTGCTACGAAAGCCAAACCAACAGCCACGAAGGCTTCACTCGGATCTCCGGTGAGCAACGCCACGAAGGCCTAGCCCACTTCCACTAAGGGATTTCCTCGAGGCGGAAACCGGGCCTTTACAAGGTTCTTGGGGCACACATCCACAACCGAATTGGAGGCTCCCAAATCTGTTACAACACAACAATCAACAACAATACATCAACACAAATCAACTAGGGATCCAAAGAGGAACACTAGCAAGGGGGCCCTCAACAAAATGAGGGGGAAATGCTGTAAGGGTACATTGCCCCTATGTGTGGTTTTGGTAATTAATGACAACCCCTATGGACTAATGTTTTCATTGAGTTTATATGAAGGAATATTCCATAGGTGCTACTTGTACTCCATGTGTTGGATTCAAGTATGGATGCCATGAAGATAAAGTTATACCTTGTGTATTGGCATCAAGATCATCGATATGAAGATATATATGTGATATGATCAAGAAGAAGAAATGAAGATGAAGTTCTTATGTGGAACTCAATATTAGCCATGCTCTATCTTAAGTGAGTATGTGAAGATACAAGGTTGAGTTGGGCAAGTTCAAGATGAGCGTCTCAAGTAAATCACATACTTGAAGCTTGCCGTCTATTTGATGATAATGGACTAGTGAAGATGTGCATCAATGGAGCTTACCCATCATAGTGTATGGGGGAGCATTTGTGAGTCTTCACGAAGCAACATTGGTCAAGTGAGGCATTCCAGCTTGAGTGTAGCTTGAAGAGTTATCATCAAGATCAAGCGGGATGCGCAAGGCAAAGGTATGACCTTGCTAGGTTTTCCTTTTACCGGTCTCAAGGTGGATGTTGGGAGACCGGATTATAGGATAGATAGCCGCACTATTAAGAGGGGCTTTCGGTTGAGTAACTTGATCACATCGTCTTAGGGAGCTCAATCCTTTGCATACTTTGCATATTCTTATTGCTTCTTGGTGTTTCTCTGTGTGAGGTTCTTGAGCTTGTTGCTAGCTTTACAACAAGCCCAAGTTCATCGAAAACGGAATCCGCATGCATCTTCTATTGCGTTTTCGAGTTTGGACGTCTTTACCGTTTCTTGACGGTGGGAGACTCCCTCTCTAAAATCATCTAAAATGTTCTGTGAGGAGTCTCCATATTTGTTGGGGTTCTATTCGTCGTTATCTTTCCAACAAAATTGGTTTCATGTCAATCGGAGTTCGGGAGCATTAGTTATCACAGTTTTTGTATACACATGTTTTCCTGCTCACCCGGTCAGGGACCCGGTCGGACCGGCCCATGCGACGGCCGGTTCCGGTCTGCCGCCCGGTCAGCCGGCCTCCCAACCGGCCTGCCCGGCTTGCCGACCGGTCAACCGGGCGCCAACCGGGCTCCAAACGAAGAGCCAGCAGATCCGGTTGCCGCCCGGTCAGCCGGGCCACAGACCAGCGAGTCCGGCGCACGGTCCGGTCGACCGGGCGCCAACCGGGCGCCAACCGGATGACCTCGGGGTCCGGCCTACCGACCGGTTTGGACCGGCTGGTCCGGTCTGTGGCCCGGTCTGACCGGGCCCTGGACCGGACGGCCCGGCCCCAGGCCCGGTTGACCGGCCTCCTCGACGGTTGACTCAGCCCAACCTTTCCCCAACGGTTATATTTGCTCTTGGGCTATAAATAGCCCTTCTTCCACCTTGGGCTGAGTTAGTTCTTCCTATTCTCTCTCCTCCATTGTTGCATTTGAAGAACTTCCACCTTGGGCTGAGTTAGATCTACACTTCCACCAATCCTTTTCTCCTCTAAGTGAGGGAAACTCTTGGGATCTAGATCTTGGAGTCTTTTGTTGACTTTCCCCATTGTTCTTCCTCTCCAATCTCATCTTAGCATTTGTTGCTTGGGTGGGATTTGAGAGTGAAGGACTTGAACACCTCTAGTGTTCTTGCTTTGCATCATTGCATAGTGTTGAGCTCTCCACCACGATTAGTTCGAGTGAGAGACCGTGAGCTTGTTACTCTTGGAGGGAGACCTCCTAGTTGGCTTGGTGGTTGGTGCTCCGGTGATCTCTTCAAGAAGATTGTGAAGAGGCCCGGGCTTCTCCTTCGTGGAGCTTGTGAAGTGGTTGTGGAGCTTGCCATCTCCGGAGCGGAGGAAAAGCTAACCATAAGGAAAGGGCCATTATCCTTCGTGGGTGTGGTTCGGAGAATAGGGTGAGCCTTCGTGGCGCGGGGAATCCTTCGTGGGACCTCCACTCCTCCAAACGTGACGTACCTTGTTGCAAAGCAAGGGAACACGAGAATACATCCTCGTCTCCGCGTGCCTCGGTTATTTCTATACCCGAGCTCTCTTTCCTTGTGATAGCCATCGTGCTTGAAGTACATATATCTTGCTATCACTTGTGCTACATATATCTTGTGCCTATCTTGCTTAGCTCTAGTTGCTATTGTTACACTTAGTTGAGCTTAGCATATTTAGGGTTTGTGCTTGTAAACTAAACGATAGTTTAATTCCGCATTCTTACAAGACAAATCCGCAAGAGTTTGTAATTGCCTATTCACCCCCCCTCTAGGCGACATCTCGATCTTTCAAATGCAAATTGCTTCGGTGAAGATGTAGATCGGGGTCTTCTCCTTCGATTCTCCAAAGCACAAGGGATTTGGGTGGTTGAGGGAGGAGATCCGATGGATTTGATGTTCTTGGTGGCTCAACAATGGTGTATGTCTTTTTTGGGAGGAGAATGAGCAACCCTAGCACAAAGAAGAAGAAGCCTTTAAATAGAGGCTGCCGATTCAGCCGTTGGAGCGTTGGAGAGGGGTGGCCGGTAGTACCGGCCAGTTTGGGCCGGTACTACCGCTCCTTAGGCGACGCGCGCGACCATCAGGAGGCGGCCACGTGGCCAGAGGGGCTCGGTCCGGGGGGGGAGGCCGGAGCCTCCGGCCGGGGTACCGGCCGAGGTACCGCCGGGGCTCCAACCCCCTGGCTAGTATACTGAGGCGCCCCCGCGCCACCGGTACCATGGGCGGTACCATGGCCGGAGCCTCCGGCCGTGGCCAGGCCGGCGGTACCGCCCAGGCCTCCGCTCCTTCTTCTCTTTGCTTTTCTCTTCTTCTTCTTATTTCTTTCTTTCTTCTTTTCTTTCTTTTCTCTTCCGATATCTTGCACGCTCTTCACACCTTGGGCATCTAGGGAATGTAGTACCCTACAAATCTTATAAACCGAAATGTTCATATATTATCATTGTCATCAACACCAAAACTACATATAAAATGAGATACGATCTTTCAGGAAGAAAGGCGAGCTGTTCTTGACGTCCCTCGTTCCACGAAGCAGTCCAGGATGAAGAGGAGGCGACGGCGGTTCTGTTCCAACGTTCAGGTGGCGTCGGGGCAGACCACGGTGACGGCGGCGGTCGACGATGTTCTCGGTAGGATCCTCTCTCTCACGTACAGGGAAAGATGGAGAGGGGCGGCGGCTTGGAGAGGAGGAAGAGGGGAAAGGCTAGGGTTGCAGGGGAGGACGTGAGGGATTTATATGGAGGAGATGCGATGCATGGTGGCCGTCCCATCACGCTGCAGGGCGACGTGGATAGTGCCGATGTGCTGCCGTACGAAAGAGACGAAGTCCTCTGATGAAATGTAACCAGGAGAGGTGGCGTTGATGGTGGGCTTTGGTGGTGGTGGGCTGAAACAAAGAGAGCCAGGGTTGCTACTTGAGTCTCGGTGGAGGGCAAAGGTTGGCCAGGAAATGGCAAAATGCCACGACGTGATCATGGGCCTTATTGAATTACTGGAAGTTTGCAAGGAGAGGTTTAGGAAGACGAACAGAACAAGGAAGATAGAGAGATAAAGAGGATAGACTATAAACTTTGAAAAGCGTTAATACTTAAACCAAAACAATTTCCAAGGTTTTAAATATTTTGTTTGGGGTTTTGTTAAATGAAAAGGAAAAAGAGGATGGTTTATTATAAAAACCATATGAGAGGGGAAAAGAAAATAATTAGGGATTATAAAATAATTTTATTTAGTAAAAACATGGGTGATATGATGCATGATGTCATGATGATGCACTAAAAGAAAAAGAACAAACAATTCTAATAGGGTATTATCCTGGGCCGCTACAGTGGAGTAGTGTAACGCAGGGTGAGCTTAAGCGAAAGCACACACTTACAGGAGTTGCATCGGTCGAGCCAAGGAGTGACCAGAATGGGACAAGCCCGATAGAAACTGTCGAACCGGGCGTTCTTCCAGGACCTGTCCTAAAGATGTTTTAATACCCGTGCTATGAAAGAACGCTAACCATACAGTGTGGTGTGATGCAGATTCGTTTCGTTCCTGTGTACGTCTTCGCGGGTGGGACTACGGAGTGATCATTGTTTTTTTTCCCTGGTAGAGCTTTTGTTTGATAATGATTTTTACAGAAATACATTGTTTCTTCAAAGGAAGGCAAATATCATAAAACCATAGCCAACATGTAAGTTCATCAAAAGGCTCAAAGGCCATGGATCTAGGGTGTAAACGGATCGTATCGAATCGGATCGGATATTGCGATTACCATATCATTTAACATATTTTTGTAAGGGATTTAGATCGGAGCGGATAATAGTCGGATTCGGATTCGGAAAGCACGTGGAGGAGTTACATCGGTCGAGCCAAGGAGTGACCAGAACGGGACAGACCTTCCTCCAAAGCCTATCCCAGAAGTGCTTTAAGACATGTGCTATGAGAAAACGTCAACCGTAAGTGTGGTGTGATGCAGATTCGTTTGGTTCCTATGTACCTCTTGCGTGTGGGACAGTGATCATTGTTTTTTTTCCCTCAGTAGAGCTTTTGTTTGATAACAATTTTTACAAAAATAATAATTGTTTCTTCAAAGGAAGGCAAATATCATAAAACCATAACCAACATGTAAATTCATCAAATAGGCTCAAAGGCCATGGATCTAGAGATGTAAATGGATCGTATCGAATCGGATCGGATGTTGCGATTACCATATCATTTATCATATTTTTGTAACGGATTTAGATCGGAGCGGATAATAGTCGGATTCGGATTCGGAAACTGATTATATCAGATTACCGATATGGAGCGGATTCGGACCGAACTCCGATGGAAAGTGGATTATTAAGCAAATATACACATAAAAATACATGTGTGTGTTTTTTATGTAAAACATGTATGTAATTATATACTTTAGTGAAATATACACATTTGTAGGTACAACAAAGCAAATTGCGCACTAACAACATAGTGTATCCGATGAATAATAACTATAATGTCTAAATATTTATTGTTGGGCTAATTTTATCGGATTATCCTCTTTGTGGACCTCGGATAATCCACAAAAAAGGTGAATAATCCGTATCCGTTGGATAGTGTCAATGCCCTATCCGGTACTGTATCCGCTTCACCGCTATCCACATATGTATCCATGTTCGACGGATTTCTAAAATGCATACCATATCCTCAATAACGGATGCAGATGCGGATTCGGGACGGAAAATATCCATACCATTTATACCCCTACATGTATTAACACTTTTGGAAAACTTACTTAAAAAAACACTTTTGGAAAACTCCAATGCCATTGTTCTAAATAAAATTGGCCTAGAATGAATTTTCTTGGGTTTTATTATTATTATCTATATTTTAATGATTAATAAAGGTATAAAAATAAAAGCTAACTGTTATTGGGCCGTTTTCATTATGGATAGAAGGTCCCTTGGACATCTGAGGCTCTCTATTCAGTCCATAGGAACGGGCTTTTAATGTCAAGGCTTGCTACAATCCTGACACCGATCCAACTAAAGCCGCAACCAAAATGTGGTGATCATTAAGCCCAGGCCTACATGCCACCACGGAATCCACTAATCGTATAGACCTAATCAGGCCCAAATTTAGCCCAGTGCATCACCGCGGTGCGGCCTGCGGCCCTCCGCTCATGCTCCAGCGGCGTCTCCCCTGTTCCCGACGCTTCCCGAACCTCGGCGGCGGCTCCGCCTGAGGCGCCCGCGTGTCGAGCTCTCTCCCGGCCTCTCCAGAAAATGCCTACCCACCTTCTTCTACCTCCTCCCCCGCCTCCTTCTCCCCACTTCTCCTCACTCAGTTTCGCGCACACCTTTTTCACTTCCTTTTGCGCTACCACCGCCAAGGAGCACCAGCGAGCAGGTCCGGCGAAGAGAGTCACCAGCGAGTGTCCGTCGCCCGGTCCGGTAAGGCATCTCTGAACCCTACGCGTGCTTAATTTTCTCCATGCCTAGTTAATTAATTCGGAGGGAGGGAATAGCCCTGAGTTTTCTTTTTATTAATATCGAGTGAGTTGCCCTGAATTCATTCTTAGGCGCCCAATTTCTGATCTATGTTATGTCGGATTTTATTTTTTTAATTGATTATGTCGACAGTGGGTAGTACCATGTAAATGTGGTTTACTGAGCCACAAGGTTTACATAGTTTGTCCTAAGTTTTCTTCTGCGTAGCTTGTATGTAGCCTTGGTCCTTGATGAGTAGTTAGGAAGCTAAATTGGGTTCCTCTTTTTCTCTGTCACAAGTTAGATGGGTTAGGAGGGAGGCTTGGCTTAATTGTACACACTTGGCTTCACACTAAAGGGGCCTTGATGGTGCCTTCATTCATGATTTATTATGGAGGAGGATTGAGTTCTCTCTCTGCTAACTTCTGTAGTTTTTTTGGTGGTCTGATTGTCTTTACAATCTGGAACTGCATATCCGTTCATGATTGTATACTCTGAACCACTTTCTTTCATTGTATGGCAGGGGAAAACTGCAGAAGGAAACAAACTAATTAGTTCAAATTATACAATGGGTGTTCATAATTCATGATGCCCTGTGTGACATCCATCATGTATAATTATAGAGTATAGATGAGTAGATGACCAATAAGGATTTTTTATCTAATTATTCATATTTAATGTGCTAATAATGTATAATTTTGGAACATATTGTTTGCACCTTGTTGCATGATGGAAGTTAAAACTTGACTGTTCATTCTATTTGTTGATCCGGGTTTGCTAGGTAAAGCAGGTAGTGGTCCATCCATTTCTTAATTTAACATAAGAAAAGCTCGACGTTCTGCTGTTTAATTTCCTTCGTAAGCTGGTGTTACTGGCTTGTATTTAATGAAATTTGCTGGCAATTCCTATTGATGATTGGAATTACCTTTTGTTCAACATTGGCTCTCAAATGTTTTAGAACTTCCGTTCTGGAAGTCAGACTAACTCCTATCTTAGATGATTCAGTATTTACTATCCATTATTTCCCCTGTTTTAAAGAGTCTGTTAACCATGTCTAACTGGATCATCTGTATGTATATTTTCAGGATGGCTGAACAATTCTACACTGTGACATCGGATAGTGAAACCACTGGGGAGGATCAAGCACAGCAATCATTCCCTGATGTTGCTATCGGCATTGATATTGGCACTTCAAGATGCAGTGTTGCTGTTTGGAATGGTCATCAAGTGCAGCTGCTGAAAAATACCCGAAGCCAGAAAGGGATGAGGTCATATGTCATGTTCAAAGATGACACCCTTTCAGCTGGTGTTACTGGAGGAGCAACCAAGGAACACGCACACGAGGAACGAGATATCTTGTCAGGAAGTGCAATATTCAATATGAAACGTTTAATTGGGAGAATGGACACTGATGAAGTGGTTCAAGCTAGCAAGACCCTCCCTTTTCTTGTGCAGACATTGGGCATTGGTGTGAGGCCATTCATTGCAGCCCTAGTCAACAATATGTGGCGGTCCACAACTCCTGAGGAAGTTCTTGCCATCTTTCTGCTTGAATTGAAGGCCCTGGTGGAAATGCATCTCAAACATCCAGTCCGGAACGCGGTTCTAACCATTCCAGTTGCATTCAGTCGGTTCCAACAGACCAGGATCGAGAGAGCATGTGCAATGGCTGGACTGCATGTGCTGAGGCTTATGCCAGAACCCACCGCTGTTGCGCTTCTGTACGCTCAGCAGCAGCAGCAGCTTCTGCATGACATCATGGGAAGTGGCATCGAGAAAATTGCCCTGGTATTCAACATTGGTGCTGGTTATTGCGACGTTGCGGTGTCTGCCACTGCTGGAGGTGTTTCCCAAATAAGAGCACTTGCGGGTTGCACCGTTGGTGGGGAGGACATTCTTCAGAATGTTATGCGCCACCTCCTACCCAATTTTGACAGCTTATATGGTAATGCTGGTCAAACAATGGACAGAATCAAGTCAATGGGTTTACTGCGTATCGCAACTCAGGATGCGATACACAAACTGGCCTCCCAGGAAAGCGTTGAGATCAATGTTGATTTAGGGGGAGGCCATAAGGTGTCCAAGGTTTTAAACCGTGCAGAATTTGAGCAAGTGAATCAGGCGATCTTTGAGAAATGTGAGAGGATCATCAAGCAATGCTTGGCAGATGGGAAGCTAGCACCGGAAGACATTGATGACGTGATCCTGGTAGGAGGATGCTCCAGAATTCCCAAGATCAGAAGCCTCGTCCTGGGATTATGCAAGAAGGAAGACTCCTACGCGAGCATAGATGTTCTGGAAGCTGCTGTTTCAGGTGCCGCCCTGGAAGGGGCCATTGCTTCAGGAGCCACTGACACTTCAGGGAGCTTAGACCTGCTGACCATCCAGGCCACCCCGATGAACCTCGGGATCCGTGCCGACGGTGATGGCTTTGCCGCGATCATTCCAAGGAACACTGCAGTTCCTGCGAGAAGGGAGATGCTGTTCACAACAACTCGTGACAATCAGACGGAGGCCCTCATTGCTGTCTACGAAGGTGAAGGCAAGGAGGCGGAAGCGAACCATCTGCTGGGGTACTTCAAGATCACCGGCATTCCTGCAGGAGCCAAGGGGTCTGTCGAAATCAATGTGTGCATGGACATCGATGCGGCCAACGTCCTGAGGGTGTTTGCTGGCGTTGTGAAGCCGCAGGGCGAGGCTGCCCCGCCGTTCATGGAGGTGAGGATGCCCACGCTCGATGACGGGCATGGCTGGTGCGGGCAGGCACTGGCCAAGATGTATGGTAGCGACCTCGACCTGGCCCTTCTCCTCCCAAAGAAGGTCCAGCCGTAAGACTTGCTTATCAACCTCTTACCAGACTATAGTTGTGTTCTAAAGTAAATTAGTTTGTGAACTGTGGTTGGATGACAGTCGTGGGAGCCTCCTATGCAGTACTGTATGTGTGGAAAATAAATGGTAGTGTCATGTACTCCCTCCGGTCCGATTAAATCGACGCACCGTTGTGAAGGCTGCTAGCATGTTCATCGATTAAAAGAGTCCAGAGGTAGTACTAGTTTGTTGTGTGTAGAATGGGATGTTGCTTCCTCTGTTGTGAGTTTTCTCTGTACTCGTGAACATCCGAAATTAATAAGAGGTGTTTCATGTGCGGCATGTAGAATTTCCTAAGCTACTCGCTTCAGAAACTGGCAGGTGCTTGGAAAAATAAACCTTCGGCCGTTAACATATACACATACTGCAGAAGTTTTTCATGATGGCTGTCTACATTTCAGGAGGAATAACTGACTTAATGGATGGCCAGTGACTGGATGTCTACTGGCTGCAGCATCAGACGTCCAATGGGCGGCCTGGAACGCGCTAAATCATGCGTGTAAAGATCATGGGCAGACACATCAGTGCTGGACTTACATTACGTTGGCACTACTACACGGTAGGGATTTAGGGGCACTTTGTCCTAGGGCACTTTTCAAAGTGCCCCTAAATACCTCCCTTTAGAGGCACTTTGCCTAAAATGCCTAAAATCCCTTTCTGGCTCTACCTAAATGCCTCCGTTTGGAGAAGTGCCCCAATTGCTATATACCTATTGGGGCAGTTCCGAGAAGTGCCCTAATTGCTATACACCTATTGGGGCACTTTGGAGAAGTGCCCCAATTGGTATACACCTATTGGGGCAGTTTGGAGAAGTGCCCCAATTGGTATACACCTATTGAGGCAGTTTGACAAGTGCTCCAATTGGTATACACCTATTGGGGCAGTTTGATAAGTGCCCCAATCAGTGCATATGAAATGACCGAGCGGAGCAGCGGAAAAGGCAACGCTTGTCGTTCAGAATAGAAGAAACTATAAGGACTAGAATGAAAACTGCCTTGAAAGATAGATCTCTCGTCTGTCTCGCGTTGTAAAAAAAATCAAGCAATCGAGAGGTCCCCTCTCGCGCCCGCGATGCCGCCGCCACGGCGCCACCGTCTCGCCGTCGTCCCCGCCAACGCCGGCCGCATACGACGCCGGCACTCACCGGCGAAGCTGCGCCTTGGTCCGCTCCACTCGGATCCCCATCCGCGCCCCTTCGTTCCGACCCCGAGTGCGACGAGGCGGCTAACCCTAGCCGGAGGGTTCGGCTCGGTCGCCGTCGCGGTTCCAGCACCACCGCGCCTCCCGCTGCTCCCCTCTCCTCGACGCCCCGTGCTCCTCCTCGACGCCCCGTGCTCCTCCTCGACGCCCCGTGCTCCTGCTCCTCCGCCTCTTTTGCGTGCGGCTTGGCGTGACCGCGCAGTGGCGCCGCCCGGTGGCAGTGCTGCTGCTATTGCCGCTCTCGCCTCCTCTTCAAGGCTCTGCTCCTTCAACCGTTAGTGTATCTCAACAAGCTCTGCCACCTCTCTCTCATCTCTCACTCTGGTTTATTTCGAATGGTATTACAGCTTGCCTACCATGTGTTTGTGAAAATGCTTCTTAGGCATGGGCAATTTATGCCTGTCTCTTTTGTGCCGTTTACTTCTCGTGTTCGTTAGCACGTAGGTTTGGTGGTGTATTATAGTGTAGAATTAACATGCGTTCTGCCACTTATTGAGTTGATAAATAAAAAGTTGTGATCCCCATCCATTCTTCATGTACTCTGCGAGTAGGTTTATCAACCAATGGACGACAGTATGATAATTTGTTCCAGAATGAAAACCCTACCTCTAGGTGCCTTTTGTAGTCTTCCAATTCGCCAAAGTTGTGTCCGGTCAATTCCTCATCTAACCGTTAACAGAGATCTCATTTAGATTTTAGTGATTTAACAAAATTCAGTCCCGTTTCGATGCTCTTTTCTTGCTACCAACAAAAGTAGATTATCACTCATGCTATCAGTAATTGTTTCCATTCATTGACCCAAATTTAACGAACTGTATTGCAGGAACTGCAATCGTTTTGTCGTCCCCAATCGTCATCTCTTTAGAACATTCTTGCAGGAACCTGAGGCTATCCAGGCCTCATGTCCTCCGCTCCGTCCGATCGATATTGCCCCCGACTCAGCAAAGTAAGATGTTTTGTTAT
Source organism: Lolium rigidum (assembly GCF_022539505.1). NCBI lineage: Eukaryota > Viridiplantae > Streptophyta > Magnoliopsida > Poales > Poaceae > Lolium > Lolium rigidum. Next base: position 73,890,973 of record NC_061510.1, read on the forward strand.
ATCTCTTAACATTTTCTCGGAAAAAAATACTAGTGCTTTCTTTCCTGAGAAAACACAAAAGCTGTGCGTTTTGATTCATTGATAAATAGATGTTGTTTACAAGCCCCAGAGGGGCCACACCCGAGATAACAACGCGCTGCCCTACAAACTAGGTCGGAGAAAATTTCTAAGTGCTTGAAATGACAGGTGAACTACAACCATCGTGTGTGAACAAATAAAATGGAACAAGAAGTATAATAAGATGATGTTGCATTTAGTATCTGAAAATGAGTACTGTGTGCTAATGTAAAAGTTAAGTGCGTGGCACAATCATATCAAAAGGCTGTAATATGTGATGTTGGCTAAAATAGTGAAGGATCTTTTTTAGTTTTAAGAAAGTCTGGAAGCCCCATGCAGTTCCGTAAAGAGAAGTTCATTAAAACTGATTTCATTTTTTTCCCAGGGATTACCTGCTTAGCTTACGTGTAGTGGGGCTCAAAAGTGTTGAATGTGTTCGTCTACTGACATTACATCATAATGCCTTCCCTGTAAGTTGTTGTTGGAGTAGTTTTGAACTTTTGGTTCATATGCAGTCAATTTCATATTTACACACCAATTCTTTGGCCACTCAGGTTGACACCAATGTTGGCCCGGATATGTGTAAGGCTGGGATGGGTGCCCATTCAACCTCTTCCTGAATCTCTACAATTACATCTCCTCGAGCTGTAAGCGTCCCGATTGTATAAACATTTATTTCATCATGTATTTTCAGTTACATTTTTCTTATATCGATTTTTTTGCTTGTCAAAGGTATCCTGTTTTGGAGACTATATATATACAAAAGTACCTCTATCCTCGTCCGTGTAAACTTAATCAAGGGACACCGAGTTAAAACACTATTATCAGCTTCAATGGATTCTATGATAATTTCTTCAAAAATCGTTGAACATTTGTTTTACCGTGCTTCAAGTTTTGTGGCTACCGAGTTCTCGATCTCCGTTTACTGGTCATACTGCTTAAGCTCATCGACAATAAGACATGGTCTCAACAACAATATGTGCTTCTAAAATGAAGACTTGAACCGAACTATGTTGAATTTTGGTTTAACTAGTGTACAGTTTGCCACTCGGATGATAGAGCAACATTTTTGGAATTTCTAAGTAGGATTTTTTAAAAAGAAACTAGTCAACTATACTTCTTTTGCTTCACAATATATTTTGTCATAAATTTCCCCTATGCTTGCTGCAAGATTCGAGTATGCATGTACAATTATCCGGAAGCTTAAAACTGATACTTAAAGGTCACTTTGTCTAAGATGCGAGAGAGGGCTAAAGAGTTGGATAAGATGGGCCGGTCTATTTGTATTCCGAGTAAAGGCCGAACCAACATGAACACATTCGGAGTTTTGCTCCCCAGGTAAATTTCTCCTTTGGAAATGATGTGATTATCTCCCCCATTATCTTGTTGACTATCTTCATCAGCAATCCGGTAATATCTCCGAGGTATCATCTCGGAAAAAAAGACATCAAGGACTCGGGTCCGTTTTCACGATGGAGCAGATCTCGAGTATCCCAGCGAGTCTGTCTCCTTCGTCGAAACAATGAATTTAAAGTTCTTAAGATTTGGCTAAAAGGTTTTCGGACGGTAAACTCGTAGTGTTTTATACCTTCATCATCTTTTTCACCCTCTCCGATTAGTTATGCAAAACCTGACAGTCTCGGTTGTTATGTTGATAGTGTGCTTTTTGGCTTGCAGTTGCATAGTAAAAAGGAATGTCTGTGTACCATTCTCTATTAGTGCTTACTTCCTTAGCTTAGATAGTGGTGAACAACACGAACAAGTAAAAGGGCTTAAGCAATATTTTTTCCTATGTCTTTTCATTCACGCAACAAACATGTACCATGCACTGACAAAATGACTCAAGTCAAGTATAATTCGAATTTTGTAAACTAGAATGTATAGATAAATACTTAATTTATTTAGGAGGTCCTCAATACACATCTGAACATGACCAGACTATTCTGCCTTTTACAAGTCACAGTGCAACTCACGAAACCAAGAAAATTAAGTATAGACTGCTATCGATAGGCATCCTCACAGGAAATTCTATTGCCCTGCATATATCTAAAGTTCTAAACATATTTACCATGATTGATGTCCATCGAGTACTGAATATTCCTCTGCCGCCATTCCATGTTTCAGGATTCTCAGAAATTCTCACGATTCGAATTCTTTTCGAATCTTCGCTCTCTGCATGCTTCAGAACCTCTCATTAGTAGGACACATCAGAATATAGTAGAGCTTATGATTCTTTAGAAAATAGCTTTAGGCTTGGAGAACTAATATGATACTTTAGTTTTTTCCCTCAAAAAAATATATTATACTTTAGTTTTAGCTACTTTCCTTAATTTTTTTCGGAATTCTTTTGGTAAATATCATATTGTTATTTGTAGGCATTAGTGGTCAGTATTTCTGGTGTATAATGTCTCACCCTTCTACGGGACAAGAGTGAAGCATTGTCGGTTTTTTCTTATTCTACAACCATGTCATAGGAAGAGCACACTTGCTCCATTAGTTACTTAGTGCACTAGGTTATGAAATAAATTCAGTAAGTAGATACCAAGGTGATGCTCAGCTACTCATTCTTCCCCGATAATCTGCATAGATTGTAAAATTATTGAGATACACATTACCCTGATTAGTTTGTCGATTCATGCTTCTGTATTTATGAAAGATGCTTCGAGCCAAGCTGACTTAATTGGTAAAATGATGCATTGTTGAAATAAAGCTAGGTAATAAAATAGATAACAAGGGCGTTCTCCGATATTCATACATGGACATTTACTTCGGACCACGTCTTTGGAAACCTCTCATTTTCCTAAATTTTTTGTTATAAGAATTTATCTTGTAAGATGCCTAAAGTATTGTTGTATTGCCAGTTTGACACCATCCGTATCTGCAAGTTGAGCACAAATGATTTCAACAACACTAGGTTATCTGCTGGTAGCATTTCATGTTGTAGCAGATAGTTTGCATTGTCATTAGGCTGTTTTGAACAGGCCTGTGAGGATAGAGGCTGATTCGGTAAGGTCTGATGGTAGATATTTTTTTTTCTTCACTAAAGCTTACAACTCAAATCATTTTAGTATTTGGTTAACGTGATTAAAAAACCAAGCGCATATAGATCAAGGAATTGATTATGTATTTATGTGTCACTTTCACTGATCTCATTACAGTCTAGAATATATTGTTGAGAACTATCATTAACCATAACTTAACAGTAATATATTTGCTGGTTTTTAGTTTGCTCGAACTAAATGACAATGGACATACCTACCTTGAGAACGGTTTTTGGAGGTAAATTTGGTCTGTTCTTAGCATGTTTCCTCTTGAAATAGTGAATTTAAGTGATCATAAAAGCAACGACTACAGTATAATTTATGCATTTCCTTTAATATTTGCAGGAGATAGAACACTGGATCTTGGAATATGGTTAGCTTCCCTATTTGTGACTTGCATGTACTGAACATTTCGTACCACAGCAGTTGCACATACTGAACATTTCTTATTTCAAACTTTGAACTAATCGGCACTACTTCTCTAGCAGTAGCACTATCATCAGGCACCAGCACAAAAACCCCGACATACCCATAAAAATCTGTTGTACTCTGTCCGCCTGAAGAAATGCCAAATGCACCAGAAGATACCAAAGCTTCAGGAACCACGCCGACCAGACGACAGCTGCCTCGAATGAAGAAGTAAGTAAAGATTACAGAGTTATTACTCGGATTAAATAGGAATAAAGTTTGCCCAGCATACAATTTCTGCATAGACACGTCTACTAAACAACAATTTCTTCTGAAGGATGCCAACTGCACGACAGAAAAAAAGAAGATGAAGGCCAAGGCATCAGCTACTACACCAACCAAGAAATACATCGACAAAAGAACTCTTTGTACACAAATAAAGAAGTTATTGCGAGGTAAACACTAAATTTAACCACAAGTTGAACACATCATTGCAAAACATGCTAGCTTTACCTTTTGGTTTATTCTCGCAGCAACAGCGGAGATCTGAAACAGATCAATTCAGCTTGAGAACCTAAAGCAAAAATATAGTACTGTGAGCGTACCTACCGTCCTAAATAGCGAGTGCTTTCCACGCACTGTTTGCTAGAGTTGACCACTCTGGCTCTTATGTATAGTAATATTTTGAACCTAATTATTGTTTCAGCTAGAAAGAGACTTCGGCATGTCCCAAAACTGGCATCCGATGCTTACTAATCTACAATATCCCCTCTGCTTGTGAGTCGCCCTGCGTATCGGAGGTAAACATTATAGACTCGACAAAAAAAAATGCTCTACCACACGTCTGAAGCATTATTCTTCAAATACATCGCTTTGTAGACTATCAAAAGCACTCTCCATACTAGATAGCACTAACAGTTTATAACAATGTGGCTTTGGTAATAATATGATCATCTGGACATCAAGTGACGTTGTGCAACCTGGCTGGCTGGTGAAGTACCTATGAGGTATCAATGCCAAAATAGTTAGGGAAATGCAATGTAATCTTATTAAGGTTTTTTGTTTACTTGAAACTTATCTCACATTAGGTTTTCTAGGAAGACCCAGTATTTTTGACTATTTCTTACTCATGATGCATTTATAGTACTCAAGGCATTTTATCTATTGAAGTCGTGCTTAGCCCCCTTGGGCCGGAAGACCTTACATGGAGAATGGTAGTTCCGTCATTCTTCTAGGCATCTGCGTGTGGCGTGCTTGTGTTTTTGTGAGTTCTAGGGCCGATATAGTCACGGTTCCTTACATACATTTAATTGTTTTTGCTTTGTTCTATAAAATTATATGCTTCATCATAATTCTCTCGTTATTCGAGATGATTACACTTCGCATCCAATCTCATACGGAGTATTTATTATTGACATTGGACTGCTCTTGTGCGAAATTTTATTTCGATCGGTTATATCCCATAAGGGCGCGTAATTAGAAACCCGAAAAATCCTTCCATATTTTTCTCGGCGGATGAGTGCCAAGCAGCTATTTTTTTAAATGTCCGTAGTTCCCGATTGAGTTGAAAGTATGTCAAGGCATCGTGTGAGTGTTTTGGTTATGTTTAACATATGATATAGAAGAGTGTGGTAGTTCAGTTATCACCATACTCTCTTCCATTGTACCATCATAATTAGGTATGATATAGAAGAAAGTGTGGTAGTGTCCCAAACTTAGTTACAATTTAATTTCCTCCACAATCTGTAGGTATCACACAATTTGTATGAAAATAGGCCGATTTATATGGACCCTTTCTGTAACTCACTATCAGGTTTACTTTATATTTCTTGGAAAGAATACATGTTTCCCTTCATCATATGGAGTTGCCAACTATTGGTACTGTGAATTATATTAAGATAATTTGCATGCTTTAACATCTTAATCTTCTCTTCAGCGAGATGGTGAGCTCTTCCCTATTTCCCGGTGGTGCTGCCGATAAGTGAGATGTACGTTTTGTTTCTTGGATATGCCTGGTGAGTTAATCCCTGTTTTGCTCTTTAACGCTTTGGTTACATATGCTTGACCTAATCTTCTCTAAAATGTGATCATGATTTTGGTGATACCGTGACTTGCGTGCTATGAAAATTAAGGTTATTAAGATGAATGACGTTTGTATAAGGCTAGGCATATTTCAAAATTATTGATGAAATCCTTGAGGGAGTTTTATTGTTGTATTGTACTGCGAGTTTACTACCATATTAAAAGAAGGATTTGAGTGTGGAGCACTACATGTCAATCACGGATTAAAATGAACTTCGGATACAGTTGTAGTTGGAAGTGGACAGAATATATTTGAATAAAAAGACCTAAAGATCAGTAGGTTGTTGTGAAACTTAGTTGCTACTAGAATTGAGGCATGGGTCATGTATTATTTGAACGAGTATTGATTTGTATCTGCTAACTGTGTGAAGTGAAGTTGTAAAATAACTATTCTTTGAAATCTGTTTTGACCACTCACAAGTTTGTTTTTTTGTAAAATATATTCTTATAATATGCAAGTCATGTATTTGCCACTAAAAATTAGGATTTACTAAATTTTGAGTGAACTACTGATATGTTGTTTCTTTTCTAGTTCAAATGTTCTTCCTGTCGTCGTCGTGGCACATACTCTGGAAGCAATTCAGTTTGCTCTAGGCCTTACCGATGGCATTGTTTATGTCATGATTGGAAGGTTGCAGTTTTGACTTAAACTTTTAGTTGAAACCTGATATTTAGAATGCTGTGAAGTTACATGTATTACAGATTTGTTATGATGTGTTATATAGAGTTCTGGATTATGTATATGTATTAAAGAGTTGGATACTTTTCTGGTACATTTGTATATTTGGATTATGTGCATACATTGCTGTTTATATTTGCCTCTATTGTTATATTGAAGCATTTTCCTAAATTTGCCTCTAATTATGTTTTGGGGCATTTCTTAGAGTTGCCGTTAATTGTGTTTTAGGGAGATCTCAAAGTGCCCCTAAAAGCTTTTTGGGGTAGTTCTCAAACTGCCCCTAAAAACGTTTAGAGGCACATCGCAAACTGCCCATATAAGCCTTTAGAGGCACATCTCAAAGTGCCTCTAAATCTATTTAGAGGCATATTCGGAAGTGTCCCTAAATACATTTAGAGGCATATCTTAAAGTGCCCCTAAAAGCTTTCTCGAGGCACGTCCGGAAGTGCTTCTAAATACATTTAGGAGCACATCTCAAAGTGCCCCTAAAAACCTTTAGAGGCAGATCTCAAAGTGCCCCTAAATGTATTTGGGGCATTTCGTTCAAAGTGCCCCTATTTTAATTAGGGACACAAGCATCCGGGGCACTTTTCATAGTGCCCCTAAAAGTAATTAGGGGCACTTTGGCTATCTATTGAGGCACTTTGAAATGCCCCTAAATCTATACCGTACAGTAGTGTGGTGCAGACGGTGCACGCATCGATCAGTGCTGATTAGGAGAATATCGGGTGGACGACTTGCAAGGCTGCGAGTGACGATTGCCCGCTGCCAGTGCCACGAGGTCCAGCACGCGTGAATCACCTGCTTCTAGTCGCTCGATCATTTTGGACAGGTAGACGCCGCACCAGAAACAGAGCCCTCAAGAAATTCCACCCTCGCGCCCTTGACTTGGGCGCCTGTGAGCTTCAGAGGACAAACGCGATGCCGCAACATTCGACCTCCACGGCGACTCTGAGCTCCAGAATAATATACCAACCAGATCGAGCAGCTCAGACTTGTTGTTCAGTATAGCGATGTGAGCAGTTCTATATCAGTAGTTCTTTCTAAACTGGGTTGCCGACTTGCCGGTGAATCGCGACGTGTCAGGAGGAGATGGCATGTTTACGTCGTCAGTTACCGCAGAGTCAAGCCCGAACTGGACCGGCCGCTCCTAGTTGGAGTAGTTTCCGACTTTGCCTGAGGGTGACCGGCCGTTTGTTCCTACGCGCCGAAGCTCAAAATTCAAAGAGATCGTTAAGTACTTCCCAACGCCTACGGCCACGGGAAGAAAACACGGTGCTTGAAGCACGTACTACGTGAGACACCCATGCGCGTGGCGCCGATTACGTACTCCCTGTGTTATACTAGTATTACAGTACAAGAAATTTTTCACTGCACTGATACACCTCACACTTGCTTGTGCGTTGCCGTGGCGGCCTGTGTTGCGCCCAAGTGTCGTGCTCCGTCGTGAGCAGCTGAAAATTCGCCGTCGGCGGAAACTCCAGTTTTTTCTCGTTCTATTTGCTTGTGCTGGTAGCACGCGCATCGAACGTCGCAATCCGGCTGAACGAACAAATAAAAAAAAGCAAGCGGCGGTTTCGCACGTCGTTTAAAATTCGAAAACGGGTGGGAGAGATTTGGCGTGTAAACCGTGACAAATCATCTGTTTCCTTTCGATTTGACGACGGCTGCATTTTCTTTCGACGTGCTCAGAGCATCTCCACAAAGCCATTTGACCTCTCCATCTATCCGTTTTAGACCGGGGGAATACACCGACCCCAAATGGCAGCCTCCCCAAACATGTCCGCTGCCCTAGCCGCCATCTTGTCTCCGTTCTTGGCTGCCAACAGCGTCGCCGCCGAGGCCATGTTCCTGCTGAAAAAGGAACCTTTGTCGCAGAGAAAGAAGCGGTAGGATCGGCGCCAAAGGGAGAAGGAGGAGAAGAAGGCGCTCGCCATGACCACCGCTGCCCAAGCTGAAGCCAACACTCGGTTTGCCGCCAGGATAATGGTGAACCAACAAATGTCCTTGCACATAATCACCCGGGCAGGAGGTGGCTAAAGCCTTGCTTGCACACCAAGCCCCTTACGCGTGGCGTCTTGGTCCTTTGGCATTTAGCCCACCTAGAGCATTTTGCCGCCATTGTCATCTCCAACCAACGTGTTTCATCCCGGGAATTGGCCGTAGCCTTTCCCCCCAAAAAGGTTCTATCTTAAACCTATGATCCACACCATGAGCTAATTGCCAAATATATTCCTAACACTATACGATGGGTATAAGATATAACCTATCTGGATGATTGGTTATACAAATCTAGCAACTTGAATTGGAAGAAAAAGTGTTTAATTGTCTCTTCATGGTGATAGAAGATACACCTTTTGCTTCCATGCTAATTGCACTTAGTAAGGATGTTTTTGGGAGGTTTACACCTCGATAAAGATACCACACAAAAACTTTTTTTTAATGCTTCTGCACAAAAACTCAAGTTCATGTAGTGCGACCAGCTGAACTAAGACAAACTAGGTTTCAATTAAAATTTCCAAAAGGGAGTGAGTTTGGCCGTGTAAAGCGCACCGAATAATATGTTTTCTTTGGACCAAGGGAGGTTGTATGTTTTTTGTGCTTTCGATGAAGGTTATGTATTCTTTATTTTTCAATTAAAGGTATATGTTAATATCGTACATATACCAATTACATCTAACGTATGCACCAACAAGATGCTTAAAAATATCCAGGGCGTACACAACCAACATAGAAGATAAAAAGAGAAAAAGAACCCGTCATGGTGATCAACCACCCGCAGCAGCGCTCTAACCACCGCCAAAGAGAACACTCGAATCACAGAGGAGGTTCTCCAAATGTAACGCCTCAAAAAAGAAAATAGTGCACAAGCGGTGTCGTTGCTCAATCAATGATGTTCGGTCTTTCGCCCTAGAGAAAGGCCATGTTCCCAAACAATACCTTTAAGAAGGCCACTGCAGACACAACAAATAAAGGCACAACAAGTCACGTACCAGGAAGCTCACACGAACTCGTGTCTGGTCTGGACGAGAACATATCTGGCAAGCCAAGTCCGAACAAATGCATGTGAAGCAAACTCTTCATATCATACAAGACCCCGCCCTCGCCACTTGAAGGTCCTCCAATCACGCCATGGCATTCTCCGCATGTGTTAATCCCTTGGAAATCTTGGTCCATACATGTCCCAAGGTGTCAACAGAAGAAAGAACTTGGTGATACCCCCCATGAAGCTTGTTAGGTTGATTTTGCGTGTGCACACGACCGACCACTATCCAATCAAGGTGTCCAAGGAGCGCCAGTATTTGTTTTTCTTCCGAAGGAGAACCCCGGAACTCGCCGATGGCCAGATATAAGAGGACCGACCGTAGGTAGATCGGTGACTTCACACGAAGACCACTAGTGCCACCGCCTAACCAATTATTCGGCAAGACATGAGATACCGAGATCCACCATATCTTGCGGTCCACCTCCAGCGGAAGGAGGAGACCACCGTCGCCATGTCCTGCCCCACCGCCCAAGTGGTGCGGGCAGAGCCACAAACCATCATTGCCACACGCAGGAACCAATAGGGTGCAGGAGCTCGGGCTCCCTCTAGGCCCATGCGGGTCTAGATCAAGCCCAACCGCCTCGCCGCTGCTGCAGACTAGCAGGAGCCCCGCCGCCACCACAGTGCGTTGGTTTTGCCCGGCGGAGGAGGAAATGGAGGGGGTGAGGGGAGGGGACCTTGAGCGCCGAGAGGGGAGCCCGAGCCTGGTGCGGCCACACTTATTTTGTATTTTGAACCTAATAATTTGATTTTGGCCAGACGGCATTAGTTGTCGCAGGGGCTGCTGAGTGTTTGGCCGTTGAATATTCAGGTGATAAGGATAGTTGACTTATATTATACGGGTACGAACTGAGCATCGATCATCAATGAGAAAACGTGCAAGTGTATTCCGGTTGCTGGATATAAAGATCGCGGCGAAATTCGATTTTGCACAGATAGGTTATGTCGAGTGTGACCGGTCGTTAGCCCACATGGTTTAATTCCACGCAAAAATAAGTGGAAAAGAATCTTCCCGTGAGCTAGCCTAACGTGGATAATGAGTTGCGTTTTTCAGTAGCAGCTGCGGCGTGTGCGTTTGCTCTCAGAAGTCAGAAGTACGCGGGAACTGATAGCGAACAATTATTGGAACAATGATAAATTATAGAAGTACCATATGCTGTATAATAATGTATTCATGTCGAGTTGTCCACGAGGCTAGCTAGACTTGATAATTGTCCAATTCATACTATTTGTCGCAAATACGAAATATATCTAGATCTAAAATATATCTAGATACATTCAAACTGAGAGCATTTTCAAGTCGTGTCCTCTAAAACTTGTTTCGGCGCGTCGAACATATAACCAGCCCCAATCGCGTGTCCCAAGAGTCTTTTCGCACGGCGCAGCCAAATACAGTATCCGGCGACACGAGGCCATCCTGCTCCACGGGGGACGTTGCGTGCACGCCGGACAGAGCACGGAAACGAGTCATGAGTGGCAGATCCGACGCGTCATTGAGACACGAACGAAGCGTTGTACTTTTCCTTAATGGAGACGGAGGGTAGGTGAGACGTCCCGTCGTCGTTGCACCTCTGTTCGCACGCCACGGCTAGTTCCCGCGCTATCTTCCCGCTGCTACCTTTCCCGCGTTTTCTTCCTGCCTCTTCTGGCGTTGCCGACGCCTGTAAAAGGCCGCCTCCGCTCAATGGACGTACCACAGCCGTGGGCATCCCTTTCTCCACCGCCAAACATGCCTCGTCGCCTGCATACCACCTACGCAATGGTAAGCCGCACCAGCGGCGGCCAGCTGCCTCCACCACTGTCTCCACCTCCACCTCCATCTCCACCACCACCACCGGTTGAGTACGACGCAGACCCGGAGCTAGCGGACAACGGTGAGTGGGAGGTGGCGACGCAAGCGGCCGCCATAGATGCGTTTCTCGATGATGAGTTTGTCGCGCTCGAGCGTGCAGGAGCTGGAGCAGCAGCGCGGCGGGATGAGATGCACGAGCGGTGGCGTGCGGAGGAGCTGCGGCAGCATCTGCGGAGGCAGGAGCTCCAGCATCGGCAGCGGCGGGAGGAGCTGGAGCAGCAGCTGCGGGAGGAGGCGGCGTCCGCGGATTTGGCGGAGTGGGAGGCGAAAGCGGCAGCGGCGGAAGCGGAGGACGAGGACGAAGAGGACGACATCGACTGGTCCAACGATGGGCCAGGCCCGGAGGAGCAGGCGGCGTAGCAGCAGGTGATTGTTGAGTCCTTCAAGTCGTTGAAGGAGCTACAGGACGACGCCCGTGCCCGCGAGGAGGGCACCGGTGAGCGGTGGCGCCGCATCACCGACCTCTCCATCCAGCGGGCACCGGTTGAGGAGGCGGGCTGCATCTTCTTTGCGGAGGAGCGACGGCAGCTCCTCGCGGACGCGACGGAACGACGTGCTCTCGTCACGCTCCGAAGGGAGAGGCGGCGCGCGGTGAACGAGCAGCGAGGGAAGGGAGGCAGCGATAGGGTGGGACTGTCGAACGCACCGACGGGCGGCCAATAGGATATGGTTTGGATGATCCTAGACGTTTTCATTGAAACTTGTAAAATATAATTAAATTTGAATGAATTTTTTTTATTTCGTCCATATTTATTTTTTTGAGGCCTCTAAATAGGAGGTGCGACTGGGGAGAGGCGTGTCCAAGCACGGTACCACTCCAATGCGTCCCCTAGACCGTTCGATCCGGACTGTTTTAGGAAGCGACTGGAGATGATCTGAGTAATATGAATGGGAAGGAGTAGCACGTTCTCCGTGGACAATGTATGATTATGGTGTACGATCGTATCTCGACGCAATCCTGTGTGATCCGAAACTAAACGTAAACTAGCACCACTTGGCCGCCAAGATCTTTTCCTCGTGTAGGCAAGAAATGTCTATTGCCACAAGGAACAGTAGCTCGATCGGCCGACCATGAGTCAAATTGCTTACGTAGTTACGTCTGTGCTGTCCACAACGGCTCCACATCGTCACGCATTTTTCCCAAGCGAATCCGTCCACACGTGCGTGTAATTTTCCTTAAACTAATATTCAAAGTCAAGGTCCTCCATTCACATGCATGAATCATCAAGTAGACAAAGGAAAGAAAACAGAGCGGCGCTCATTGTTGACACTCCGAAACTTCGGGCGTTTGGATAGATGGTTACGTACACAGACATATGGGCCCATCCAGAGGTCTCGTTGTCAAAGAGGTCGGCGCCCGATAATATCCTCCAGCTTCTCCGAAGTACTCTAGTAGTAGTTTTTTTCCTTTCCAAAAGGGGGCGTAGTTTGGATAAGCTATAATTTGTGGGCGGAACGGAAAAGTCGTGCCGCTTATTATGCACAGTCCCTGGCCCGTGGGCCGTGGAGCCGTCCGTTGACTGCCCATCAAAACAGCCAGCCGCCGTCGTGCATGGCCCCGCCGTACGATTCGCCGAGGCGACGTGGCCGTGTCTGGCCGCTCGGATCCCTTTGAAACTTCTCCGTCGATGGGCTTCTCACTCTCTATATATACCCAGGGACTTTGGAGCCTTGTCTCTCATCTTCCCCACTCTCTCTCTCTCTGGCTGGCTAGCCCTTCCTCTGGTTCTGTGTAGGGAGAAACACTCGCTAGCTAGCTACTTGTCTGTTGCTGATCTCGTGTAGCTAGCCTCACCGTCGAGCGGAGATGACGGGCGGAGGGATGTCGGTGTCGGCGCCGGGCGGCGTGGAGTTCGAGGCAAAGATCACGCCCATCGTCATCATCTCCTGCATCATGGCCGCCACCGGCGGGCTCATGTTCGGCTACGACGTCGGAATCTCAGGTACCAACCTATACCATCTCCACGCGCGCGTGCATATATACATGGCGGAGCGATCCCTACATGCCGTCGTCTTCGATCATGTATGTTTGCGCGTTCCTCCATTAACCCTCGATTGATGTAGTTTGGACTGCAAGTTCGTCTTCTTATGACGAAGCAGATAGCCACACATACTCCTACAAGTTCGTCATTAACCTGCAACCCATCATTGATCACCATTTTGGCATTTTGTATAGTACTCCTCCAGCTTTTGGAGTACTTGGAGTAATTGTATGTATTGACTCGGCTGTGAACGCCTCCAGCTTTTGCGCAGGATTATGCTCCACCCTGTCTAACAGCTAGTTTGATCCTGTGATGATCCCATCTTAATTTGTCTATCATATTTGGAAGAAAAAAATTTGGTAGAGTGCTGTGAGCTAGCCACCTGCTTTGGCAGCCTGTTAAGAGCAAGTACAATAGAGTCCAGTCAGCTGACTATAAGACATTAAATAATATATTTTAGATGAGTTGGAGGAGAGAGAAGAGGAGAGAGAAGGGAGGTGAAGCTACTTATCGATAACCAGCTACTTGCACGTGCTTCTAGCAGCGCTTGTGAGAGTGAAAGGTGGACCATATATTAGTAAAGTACTACATTTTTATAGCCAACTATTGTACATGTTAGCTATATGATAACTATAAATGATATGACATCTTGTTATAGCCAACAGTTGGCTATACTATTGGAATTGCTCTTCAGTTGTTATAGCCAACCAATCTGCATATGAGTCAGTAAAACCGTCATGTGTGGACACGTTGCCTGTTGAGATTCAAGCCAATAAATTCTTACCAAGTTTAAGTAGAAAACCTTATCCATTTCACCCAAAGAGTCCAGCTCAGTCAGCAACCAAAATTCACACGTAATTAATTTCTGTTAATTAATCGAAATCTAAAAGGAGAAACAATTTATTTCGCAGGCGGTGTGACGTCCATGGACGACTTCCTGGAGGAGTTCTTCCCGGCGGTGCTGCGGCGGAAGCAGCAGGACAAGGAGAGCAACTACTGCAAGTACGACAACCAGGGCCTGCAGCTCTTCACGTCCTCGCTCTACCTCGCGGGGCTCACCGCCACCTTCTTCGCATCCTACACCACGCGCCGACTGGGGCGCCGCCTCACCATGCTCATCGCAGGGGTCTTCTTCCTCGTCGGCGTCGTCTTCAACGGCGCCGCGCAGAACCTCGCCATGCTCATCGTCGGCAGGATCCTGCTCGGCTGCGGCGTAGGCTTCGCCAACCAGGTGAGAGCGCATGCATTTAATACACTATCCTTTACATTTGATACTCTCGTAAGTCCTAATTAGTCAGTTGAGTCAAAAAAAAAAGTTTTTGTGCAAACTGAAGTCAAACATGGAAAGCTAGCGGTGGCTGGTTTGCGAATTTGTATAGCACGCGCGTATGCCCGGGGCATGATTTTCCGCGCCCTCGGAAAATGACGTGCTAACTCGTCTGCAGTTTCTTCTTGTTTGGTGGCAATCAGTCACCGTCCATGTGCTAAAGTATATTTGGGCCCAACTTAAAAAAAATGTCTGCCTTATAAAATCTCATACGTCCAGATTGGTACGTACTAAAAAAAAGAGTTAGGTTTCTACACGTACGTACAGTGGCGTGCCATGCTGCAGTAGGTACATCATACGGGACCTTTTTTAAGTTTCTACACGTACAGGCCGGAATTTAAGGGTCAAACGCGTAGAAACTATGTATACTCTCGTGCATGACTTGTGTTGGTGCACGTTGACACCTGCCATTGGCGGCGCCACCACACCATCGCCTCGCTAGCTAGATAAACCTTTTTAAGTTTCAAAGATTCCGATGGATGGTCCGAGGGTGACTAGCTAACGCCAAGTTCAGAATCTACTGGACCGAAATGTTTGGAGAAATTTGAGCCAAGCCGATACTGATAGGTGATGCACACTTGCAACTTATCTCCGTGGTTTTACTAGTCTCCGGCGAACTGATGGTGTGGCTGCCTGCTCTTCAGTTGTCCAAGTCTCTATCAGCTTGGACTAGAGATGCATATACGGCTTTGGATGCTTCCCATTTTGTCGAAGCTGGCCGGTGTATTCAGTTGCAGCAGACGCGGTTGTTCATGCATAGACCACACACACATATAGCGGCCAGCCCTAGCTGCTAGCTGGTGGAAGGAGTGGTGCCGCATAAACTTGAGGGAGGATTTCGCCGAAATTGTTACTGTCCTTGGCTCTGCCTGCAACTTGCAAGAGATGCTTGATTTGGTGGTGTACTTGCCTTGGATTCTTCTGGTTACGTAATTTTCGAACGTGAAAACCAAGATCAACAAGGAGATGCGTGTGTGGATTGTAGACAATCCTAGAGCAGCGATCTTTCGTCGGTTGAAAATGCCGAGAACCTGTGCACCTGCTTTCAGATGGTAGGACGATGCATTAGATTACTATACAGATCAGTGCACTGATTGACCATTAGTTTAGGTACGTGTTCTGCATACTAACATACAAAAAGAATAACATTGTTATACACGAGAGGCCTCTGGGCTCAATTATACGAGCAGGCAAGACACGAGCATGTGTGCTAGAGGCCTAAAACTCGAGCAGGAGTAGATAATCGGTCCAACAATTTTGATTAGTTTATTTCACAACTACTGATTAGGATTATTTATTAAGATTCCGACAGTGGTAGGTGGTTTCTGATACTCCCTCCATCCTAAAATATAAGGCGTCTAAGGATTAGTTAAAAGTCAATGTTTTTAAAGTTTGACTAAATTTATACATAAAAATATAAATATTTGCAATACTAAATCATTATCAATAAATTCACCCTAAAGTATATTTCTTAATATGTCAATTTGATATTGTAGATGTAAATATTTTTTTTCTAAATATTTGGTCAAAGTTTGTAAGGTTTGACTTTTGACCAATCCTTAGACGCCTTACATTTTGGCATGGAGGGAGTACTTACTTTATTTGTACAATCACTGTCACATTTTTTTAGATATAAGCACAATCACATTCACTTTTCTTTTGAGAGCACAATCACATTCACACGGTACTAGTATTGTTTTTAGTGGACGGTACTAGTGAAAAAACAAAGGAAAGAGAGACGTATGGGCCCAATGGGCCTCTTTAAGGCCATCTGAATACTTCATGTTTTTTAAATGAGACTGTTCCGTGATTTTGCCGCGTCATTTCTGAATCTCCAACTGACGAGAACACACCTCTATGTGCAGGCCGTTCCTCTGTTCCTGTCGGAGATCGCGCCGACGCGGATCCGCGGCGGGCTCAACATCCTGTTCCAGCTGAACGTGACCATCGGCATCCTCTTCGCGAACCTCGTCAACTACGGCACCAGCAAGATCCACCCGTGGGGCTGGCGCCTGTCGCTCTCCCTGGCCGGCATCCCGGCGGGGCTCCTCACCCTCGGCGCCATCTTCGTCACCGACACCCCCAACAGCCTCATCGAGCGCGGCCGCCTCGACGAGGGCAAGGCGGTGCTGAAGAAGATCCGCGGCACCGACAACGTGGAGCCCGAGTTCAACGAGATCGTGGAGGCGAGCCGGATCGCGCAGGAGGTGAAGCACCCGTTCCGGAACCTGCTCCAGCGCCGTAACCGGCCGCAGCTCGTCATCGCCGTGCTCCTCCAGATCTTCCAGCAGTTCACGGGCATCAACGCCATCATGTTCTACGCGCCCGTGCTCTTCAGCACGCTCGGGTTCAAGAACGACGCGTCGCTCTACTCGGCGGTGATCACCGGCGCCGTGAACGTGCTGTCGACGCTCGTGTCGGTCTACTCCGTCGACAAGGTCGGGCGGCGGGTGCTGCTGCTGGAGGCCGGCGTGCAGATGTTCCTGTCGCAGGTGGTGGTGGCCATCGTGCTGGGGATCAAGGTCACCGACAAGTCCGACAACCTGGGCAGCAGCTGGGCCATCCTGGTGGTGGTGGCCATCTGCACCTACGTGGCGGCGTTCGCCTGGTCCTGGGGCCCGCTCGGGTGGCTCATCCCCAGCGAGACCTTCCCTCTCGAGACGCGGTCGGCGGGGCAGAGCGTCACCGTGTGCATCAACCTGCTCTTCACCTTCCTCATCGCGCAGGCCTTCCTCTCCATGCTCTGCCACATGAAGTTCGCCATCTTCATCTTCTTCTCCGCATGGGTGCTCGTCATGTCCATCTTCGTCCTCTTCTTCCTCCCGGAGACAAAGAACGTGCCCATCGAGGAGATGACGGAGAAGGTGTGGAAGCAGCACTGGTTCTGGAAGCGCTTCATGGACGACGACCACCACCACATCGCCAACGGCAACGGCAAACACAACGGCTCCGTTTAAGCGCCGATATATATCTCAACTGTTCTGCAGTCGCCTCCTCGGGTGCAGAACTCGAATTAGAATTAAACAAGATGGATGCTGAGCTTTATAGATCGATGGATCTCGTGTGTAAAGATATGCATATACTTTCAATCGCGTGCTCAACTATGAAACTCATGAGAAGAGCAGGCAGGCCTTATATATGTACTCGTTTAGTACTTTAGTAGTGTAGAGCACAAGCGCCAAGTACTCGTTTAGTATAATTAGTACTGTATCATTTATGTGTTTATTTTGTCTTGGCGAGTTCAAGCAGATTTGGTCTCTGACAGCAGATTCGTTAATAGACATCAGTAATGTTTCCCATCCACATCTCTTTTAACCAGCTAATATATATATCTCATCATCACCATCGTCGAACTCTGTGTCCATCGCGTTGCAAGCTGGAATCACAGCTAGTCAGAGGAACACAGTTCAACCCAGTGTCATGACTTGATTCCGATTAAAAATCTCAGGACAGCATTTCTCAAAAATTTCTCCCACATTGAACAGTTAAAGCAGAAACCTCCGAGGAATAAGATCAAGAAATTACTTAGTATGGCGAGATAGCCTTGGATAAAATGAGCAGAAATCCGTACATCTGTTAGCCATTCAGACATGGCCTAAGCAGCTTCCCAGTGAGAACCACTAATGTATCATAATTTACACATACAGTTATATGCCCTACATAGACTACCACCAACCTGCCTCTAACATACTTCAGCAGCGCATCTTGCACCCAGTAAAATTTCGAGCCCAGGAGCTTCCGGACCTGTTGGCTTAAATCAGGACTGTTCCATTGTACGAAGTCGTACATAATTCAAAACTGGAACAGCAAAGCTGGTTTGGTACATTCACAGGAATAAGATATGCCCGTTCGGTTCATTCACAGGCGAAAACACTCTTGCCACATTCTCCCATTTGTGATGCTTGCACCTAGCATCCTTGTTTTCTGAAGAGCAATTCTTCAAGGAAGATGACAGGACGTTTGCCAACCAGCTATGTAAGCCACAGTATGCTCAAAGGATTGTCCTCCTAGAAAAAAGAGAAATTCAAAAGTTAATATTTCCATTTATCGAGCACGATAATATATACCTAGATGAACGCTCAAAAGAGCCACCCTACAGCTCTAGATTCTAATGATGGTGTTCCTCATGAATTTCCAGTTGCATTCAAAAGTTAGCCTGATTGAAGATTAATTTGTTACTACGTCTGATCCAAAGTTGTAGATCATTTCATGTAGATCCTTCCCCACTCCCAATGCACTTCCTTTCATCTTGTCCCAATTTCGTCCCCTCTTTAATTTTCGTACAAAACTGAGCTTACAACTCTACAAAAAATTGCGTTTGGGAGGAAAGGAGAAAGTAGTTAAAATAAATGAAGGGCGATATTGGCATTTTACCAACACCCTTAACTCTCGTGTACCATTTTAACGGACCTGTATTTTGGATAGGAGGTAGTATTTTAAAACTCTATACTTTTACTACAAACATCAAATACAACATGTTTTGGCCACTTGCATGAATTATAACACCAAATTAATCCAAATACACCGTTGGGTTTGGCACAAAATTGTCAATAAACTAGCAATAGAAGTTCATTTCATATATCTAAAAGCTTGAATAGTGAATACACAAGTTCCTTTGTCTTTACTCAGGAGCCTCAAACCATGTCAATTATGTAAACCGATTATAAGCCACATGCCCACACTAGTTTAGCTGCATCGTGGTAAGCTACTCTCATGGAAAAAAAGCTGCATTGTGATAACTCAGTGAATCAACGGGCCATGCCATTACTGACAGCAAATGACACCGCCTAAATAAGAAAAGAACTCCATGATAGGTCCATTAATTTAGTAAGCAAACCTTCGAATACAATCAGTGGCCTCGTTTAGTTTATTTCGTAGAAACTTACAACAGTAAAACACCACGTGTGTGTGCAGATATTTATTTAAATAGTACAGCAACAGCTGAAGTTAATAGTACAATATTGCCTATGTGAATGGTACACACATGACATAACATAGGAACTGGTAGCAGGTGAAACTTCTATATAGATATGTCAGCTTGAAAAATGATTATACTATAATCTTAAGTTAATGATACTAAATAATAGAAAAGAAAAGAAAGATGTAGGACAACACGAGAGAATAAATAACCTTACTATATGGCAGCTTAGAAGCATCAATGGAACAAACCAGGAAAGATTTATAACTTACACAGTACGGAGGCTGCCTTCAGTAAGCTCAGCAACTTTTCATAACTGTAACTAACCACGGGAAGTAACCTTGTTCATGTCCTTAAATTTTGTTTTGCTGCCTCCATTTTCAACATTAATTCCCTGATGCTATCTTCCATCCTTATTTTCGTGCTGAGAAATTGATGGCGTGATCTTTCGATGACTTGAAGTTCTTCAAACTTTTGCTTGCGCCTCTCTTGTAACTCATTTATGCGGAGTTCAGATATTTGAGTAGTATAATGTTCCTCGATGTGGGCATATTTTAGCATCGCGACATGTTTCAGACTCTCAGCTTCTTTACGTGCTTCATTGGCACGTTCCTGGTACATATTTGCCTCAGCCTGCTTTAACCTAACTAGGCCATCCAGTTCATCAGAAACTGGCTTATTACTGTTGACCGCCTGAAGCTCTGTTTCAGCCATTTTTCTAGACATTGATTGGCTCCCAGGGGTAGAAAGGAGACCTGCTTTTTCTAGGAACGGAACTCCTTCTAAGGTAACTGATGGTAACCATGTTGCCGTTCGACTTGAGCTAGGAATCCCATTTGTTCCTTCAGCAATGCTACATGGAATGCCCTTCAGTGGTACTAATGGACCACTGCCCATACCCAGGCTAGGATTGTTATCTGGAAATGGAAAATAGAGTGTTAACATGGTTGCCAACAGATGGCAGCTTGTGCTATATTTAGACATCACGGTGATGAAAGCATGGATCACAAAATTTACTGTAGTACTGCCACTCTCAAGGATCTAATGTGTACTTTCAAATCCTTAATGGAAGAGCCTACAAGCTAGGTACTTGTTCTTGGTCTGAGCATCAAGCAAGGGCGATGCTAACACAGTTACTACTCTTCTTTATATGTCAGGAAATATAAATAAATGCAACAGTTCAACAAGCATAGACATGGCAACTATTACTTCTCATTACATATGATGAGTTGCTTACCAGAAAAGAATGCAATGACATATTTGACGACTTCAGAATAATAGGCCTTGTTTTCTAATTTAATCAGCATCTGCTTGACAAAGTTCCTGACTCTCCTACCCTTTGCATCATCACTCGCTGAGAAGATTCTTTCGACATACTGAAGCTCTCTGATAAGAGCCTCCATCCTCCATTGCTTAGCACATGTTCGAAAGACTTCCTTCACAAAACCATACATCTCTGATGCATGTCCACAAGCAGCACAATTGAAGTGCATCTCGTTAGTGCCATGTGCCCTAGAACCACTTCCCCCCTTCCGAATAAGGGAGTGTCGTAAGCCACAATCTGTGTGGCACCAATGGAGGCACACATCACAACCTACCCAGCTACATGTATTAGATGCCATGTCAAACTTCAAGCAGATAATGCACATGCAGTTACTACAGAAACCAGTCTTCTGTTGACAAATTTTACAATCACAATCAGACACTGGTAGAACGCTTTGGCATGAGAGATTGCGGCATTTCAAATTCAGAAAAATGTCAACTAAATCAGATGTAGCAATGCTACCACTTTTCTTTATAACATCCGGAAGACCAGTCCTTATAGCAACAAGTATCTCCAGCAACACCCGTGGACACCTTTGCAATATTTCACTATTCAAGTCTGATCGTTTTTTAAGTGCTTCCTGCAATGCTAATACCTGTTCTCTTTTACCTGCATCAATTATGATCTCAGAAATGGCCTCCTTCAAATATGCTCTAGAATTACTTGTCATCTCTTGAAACATCCTTGCTGTATAATTCAGAGGTTCCGAAACAATCTTGGAAATAACCTTCTCAACAACACCAGCACCATTCAGCACAAGCCGCTCCTCGTGCTGCCGCTCACCCCTTGAAAGACTGCTGCTACTTCTCTCTCTCGTGAGCTGCCTTCTTTGTTTATTATGTTCTGGTCCAGCATCAGGAGAACCATGATTCCGTGTGGGTGACAAGACGTGTGAGATCCCATTGTTCTGCATGTTCGCACCAATGAAAGTATTATCTGATAAATGACCATTTTGGAGTACTCTCTGAAGTAGTGGGGTAGCATCCCCTTTCTCAGTAGATCTGTTTGCTGACAACTGAGTTTGCCATCCTGTGTTGTTGCCCACCTTATCAGCTCCTTGAAACAAAGGTTTACTGCCTACTGAATGCTCACAGTTGTCCAATGGCTGTTGGGTAAGTGAGAAACTAGGATTGTGAACTAGTGTAGAACTGGTCAACGGTATGGAAGCTGTTATTCCATCTGAATTTGTGCAGAATGACGATGATGAGGATGATGACTGAGAGCATGGTCCATGGGCTAGAGAATCAGGTCTGGGAATGAAGGATTTGAATTCAGGATTCTGTAAACCACCCGACAAGCTTAGTGAAAGATCAAGTCTCCCTATCTTGAGAGTGTCGTCTTCCTTCTTTACAGAAGTAACTCTTGCAGTTTCCGATGAATCTTTTTGGTCCATGTCAGGGGGGCGCAATCCCAAGTCAAAACTTCTCTCAGCTAAACTAGCAGTACCTGCCTTATTAAGCACATCAAATGCTATACCCTTTCCTTTATCTTCAGCCCTTGGCTTCACCGTAATCAGATCCAAAGTCATGCCCTCTTCCTTACTGTCCGTAATATGGTCCTTAGGTGGTTGAAGGAAAACACTAGTACCTACTAGGTTGGCCTCTAGATCAGCATGTTTTACTTGTTCTGCGAGTATTTCATGCTCAAGAACTGCCTCTTTGTGTACGACTTCGGTTTCACCAAATGCAGCCATACTTTCACAAGTATAGCTCTCATGTCCCTCTTCCACTGGCTGGGGTGCGACAGATTCAGTTGTTTCATCCGTCTTCTTACCACTCATACTTTCAATGTTAGTTTCTTTAATTTCTTGAGTCTCTTGAAACAGAGGAGTAATGACCTCTTCCTGCAGCAGAGTAGAAGAACTGCTCTTTCCAGCTATATCAAGAGCATCAGTAGTTCCTTCTTGCGGGGATACTGTCGCATGAATTGCTTCCTCCGGCATACCAGATGAATTGTTCTGTCCTGCCACATCAATTGTACTGGCTGTTAGCAGGATGTCTCCTTCATGCATCGCTTCCTTCAGCACACTGGAACAACTGACCTCTCTCGGCGCATCAACAACATTGGCAGCTACTATGTTTGCTTGTTCCTGCATGTCCCCCTGCAGGGTAGCAGATGAAGTGCAATTTCCAACACCGTCACTGACATCGGCATCTCTATCTCTCGCTTCTTCGGGAAGAACTTCCTGCAGCATACTCGCCGAACCGCCCTTGCAAACAACATCGACATCATTAGCAATCTCACCTAACGGCGTCACTCCTTCCTGTGTCTTTTCTTGTTGTATGCTAGATGAAGTGCCCTGGCCAACTTCATCGACAGCAACGGCAGTTTCATCTTCGCGTGATGCAGTTTCATCTTGTGCTGTCACTTGTTCCTGAGCAGTCTCCTTCAGTGTACCAGACGAAGTGCTCTGCCCACCCATGTTAGAAGCATTGGCGGTATCAGGCCGTGTAACCAGTTCCTCCTGCCGCATACAGGAAGAAGTGGTCTGTCCACCTTGATCGACGGCACTGGGAGGAGCCTCGTCTCCTCCGCCAACCTTTTGTGATGCGGCATCAGATGCCGATTTCTGATGCTGTGCACTCTTTACTTTGCCTTCTTCTGCAACCGGCGTAGCATCCCCGCTCTTCCGTTCCAAGTTGTGCGCAGCTTGAGTTCTGAAATCCACTCGTAGTCTCGGTCGAGAAGATTCCACTTTCTTGGGCTCGCATCTGTCATCGGCACGGATCGAGTCAGCCCGCTTGTGATGCTCCGGCGCAGCGTGCGGGGCCTTGGTGCCGGGATCTGGCGCGACCTCCCCTTCCTCGATCTCGCTGGCGCCGCAGGTGGGCTTCCTGGACTTGGCAGCAGCATCCACCCTCCGCCTGGGCTCACTGGGAGATCGCCGCGGCGGCGTGGGCGGCGACGGGGCCTGCCGCCTGGCGGCCGACCTGTGGCCGTCCACGCCGTTGTGGGGGTCCCTCCAGCCGCCGCTCGGCCGGCGCCACGCGGAGCCGCCGGCCCCGTCCCAGCGCGGTCGGTCGCGGTCGCGGTCGCGGAAGCCGTCCCGCCGGAACCCGGAGAAGCTCTCGGAGCGGTGCATCGCGCCGTAGTGCCCCCGCGGCGACGCGGAGGGGTCCCGGTAGCGGTGGTCGTGGAACCTGCCGCCGGCGCCGAGGGCCTTGCGGCGGTCGAGCTCGTCGCTCTCGTAGTCGGGGCGGCGGCGCGGCGGCGGCGGCGGGGGGGAGGAGGGCGGGCGGTCGTAGAACCTCCGCCTGTCGCTGTCCGGGTCGTCGTCCGCGTACGACGGCGGCCTCTGCCGCTTCATGCCACCGCGCGCGGGGCCGGGGTGGCGAATCGGATGAGGGTCGGATTGGGCGAGGACGGCGGTGGGTTGGTGGTCAGGTGAGGAGAGATAAGGAAAGAGCGGCGGAGAGCGAGGGTGGCGCTGATCTCATCGGCTCCGGTTTGCTTCCGGCTGACTCCACCTCCCGGCCACCACTCCCCTGGCTGCTGGCTAATGGCAGTCAACGGGCGTCACCTAGATTTGGACCCGGGTCTCGGAGCTGAGCTTTCTTTTTACTGCCGTGGGTTTGGTTCGGCGTGCGACTGGCGAGCGGGAGTGGTTCGGACGGGGCCCGCCGTCATGGATCGGGAGGTGGGTGGTGCGTGGGGGAGGGAGTCCCCGGCCCGGCTCGGATCCCGCACGGGGAGGCGGAACAGGGGACGCGGGGCCGGGTGTCGCGGCGCGGCGGCGCGTGGCGGAGCGGGATGAGTGGCGGTGGTGGAGTGGTGGGGGATGTGGCTGAGGCCTGGACTGGCGATGGCTCGTGCCGTGTGGAGGAGCCGGGATCGGGAGAGACGCAAGGTCAGCTTTTTGACGGGTGTTTGCGTATGGCGGATAGCCAGCGGTACCATCAGCAGCAAAGAAAAATTGCGACTTTTGTCTCACCTCCGCACTGCACTTGTCCAGCCACACCGTCATCACCACTGGTCCACTTTCCAGTGGAGTATACTCTCAGGCTCTCAGGGCATCTCCAACCGGGCGACCCATCCCGCGCCCGCGCGTCCGGATGGGTCGAAACGGACAAAACCGCGGCCCAGCGCGCGGACCCATCCCTAAAACGGATGGCCGCGGCGTCCGGGACGACCCAAACCCGGCCCAAATCTTGGACCGAGTTTGCGTGGCCGCGGACGCGAAAGGCCGGTCGCTCGCGTCCTCCCTTGTCCGCCCTCGGCCCGCTCGTCCGCCTCCCAAAACAGAAAACACTCCACCGTACTCCCAAAACCTAGAGATGGCCGACGAAGCGACCGCCGCCGCCACCGCCCCCGACACCACCGCCACCATCGAAGAGGAGGCACCCGCGGCCGTTGCCGCTCTCGCCGTGGAGGCGGCTCCCGAACCGGCGGTGGCCGAGCCCCACCGGGCCGCGGACGAAGAAGGCGAAGGCCGAGCTCACCCCGGAGCGAGAGGAAGCTCGAGAGCGAGGAAGAGGGGCGACCGGCGCAGGCGCCGGACCAACGGAAGAGGAAACCGCCGCCGAGCCGGGAGCCGGGCGGCCGGCGGCGGAAGCGGCCTTTCTCCAACTCCGAGACGGAGGCGAAGAGCGGTCTCCTTCAAGAGCAAGCGAGCCATGCTATTTACGGCCACCCGGCGCTCGGCCGGCACATGATCATCCCCGCACCGGCGCGGCCTCGGTGGGGAGCTCGGCCTCCTCCGTGACCCGGCCCCTTCCTCCAAGGTCAATCGCCCCGCCGACCGCCCTATTTGGGCACGAAATGGGGGCGCATGGGCGGCGGCGTACCGGCCACGGGATGGGTCACCGGAGGTGGGCGAGTCCATGACGGGGCCGTCACCTTCGTCCATTGACCCGAACCGTGCGCCGGCGAACTCCAAAGGCCCGAAGAACTCCGGGAGCCGCTGCGACGTCCGGTGCACGCAACCTCGTTCGACGATATGTCGGCCGCGCGCGCGCGAGCACCGTCCGCCGTGCGGCCCCTCCGTCTTTCGCGCGGACAATGCCGACGACCCTTCCATATCCTTCGACACAACAGGCTCCCCAGCCACCTCCCATTGACACACGAGGAGGCACTCGCCGTCCCGGCAGAGCATAAACATTGAGGAGGAGCCGTTGTTCGGTGAGGGCCTCACACAAGCCGCAGCTGCACAAGCTCGAGGTCGCCGGGTAAGCAAACGAACCGCCAACTACACGGAGAAGGAGGACAAGGTGCTCGTCGATGGATGGTTGACCATCGGGCAAGATGCGTTGACGGGTGCCGAGCGTAAGGGGTCCGCATTCGGCGCCGGATCTATGAATACTTCCATGAACATCGCAAATATGGACAGGAGCCATTTGAGAGCGACCGCAGCGAAATATCGCTCCAAAAGAGGTGGGGAGCAATTCAAACGGAGTGCAACAAGTTCCAGTGCGGCGTATGAGCACGCGAGGCGGCTCCCGTTAGTGGCATGGGTGTGAAGGACTTGGTATGATTCATAACCTCAACTTATTCATCCGATGTTTGCACATTTGTTTATCGTTGTTGTCTCGCTTTGCTCTAGGTGTGGCGAGCTTTGGAATTCTACAAAGCCAACAATGGAGAGAAGACCTTTGCCTTCCCTCATTGTTGGAAGGAACTCCACGGCACCCCCAAGTTCCGGGAGGGGTACGAGGGCTACATGGCGACCTTGACCGGCAACAATCCCGCCAAAGATGCCACGGTCATTGACCTTGATGGTGGGCAGCCTTGCGGCAGCCTCCGCTTCTCGTGCAAGTCGTCCACGCGGCCACAAGTCAACCAAAGCCGACATGAAGCGTGATGCGTCGTCCATGCTATTGTATGGCACTTTGAAGGAGATGCATGCGGACAGAGAGGTGTCCACGGACAAGAGGGATGAGAGGAGGCGCCGGGAGAAAGAAGAGGACAGGAAGAAATTCTTTGATGTCCAGCAGAAGAAGCTTGAGATTGAAGAGGTCAAGGCGAAGACCAAAGCTAAAGAACTTGAGCTCAAAGAGAGAGAACTTGAGCTCATAGCAATGGCAAGGGCCAAAGAGGTGGAGCTGAAGGCGAAGGAAGTTGAGCTCAAACGCCAAGCCGAGGACAACCTCATCATGAACGCCGACTTGACCAACATGAGCGAGGCAAAGAGAGCTTGGTTCGAGAAGAGACGAAGGAGATCCTCGAGCGCCCAAATTGAGTTAGACAATCTCAATTGCAATTTTTATATTTTTCTCAAACTATGACACATTTTATTTGATTTATCATGGTACATTTGATAATATTGTATGGTATTTGATAATATTTTATGTTTCCTATATATTATTTTATGTTTACGAGATATTATTATATATCAAAGTGAATTCGTGGCCGCAGGACCTATTTTCCAAAGAAATAGGCCAAATGGCCAAATGGGTGGCCGCCGCGTTGGGCGCAGGACGCGACCCAAACGGACGCGCGGACGCGGGGCTCCGTCCGCGCGTCCGCTCGGGCACGCAAACGGCCCAAAACGGACGGCCCAGCGCGTCCGTTTGGGTCGCCCGGTTGGAGATGCCCTCAACTCAGAGCATCTCCGCCAGCAGTGGAACCGGAAGCGCGGGCTCCAACAGAATTTTTTTAATCAAAAATAAAATAAAATCATAAACATGGATAGAAATACGAATTTACGTTTTCGAATATGAATTTGAAGTCTAGGCCATCACCGTCATTCATAGTATGGCTGTCAAAAAACAGGTTGGGCTTCAAGGCCAAATGATCACACGTACGGCTGCACCTCGATGATGTCTTCCTTGTCGCCGATCACTTGTGGCACCTCGTTCACTGGGACGAACTCTATGGACGCCGACGGGGGTATGGAAGCCAGTGCATACATGTACGTCGGTGTCGATATCGGCATGGACGTCGGCACATGCATGTACGTCGATGGTGTCGATGCTGCCATGGACGGCGCCGCAGCTTGCACCATCATCACCTCCTTATCGATGTGCTCGCGGTACATCTTGTGACACGCTGAAAGGACACAGATGTCGCCTAGAGGGGGGTGAATAGGCGGTTTAAAACTTTTACGAGATGGGCTTAACAAATGCGGAATAAAACTAGTGTTTACTTTGTCAAGCTCAAAGCCTATATACTATGGTTCACCTATGAGCACCAACAACTTATGCTAAGCAATATAAGCAACTAGGTGATAGCAAGATATATAACTTCAAGCACGATGACTATCACAAAGTAAAATGCATAAGTAAAGAGCTCGGGTATAGAGATAACCGAGGCACGAGGAAGACGATGATTTATCCCGAAGTTCACACTCTTGCGAGTGCTAATCTCCGTTGGAGAGGTGCGATGGCTTATTGCTCCCGAATGCCACAAGAGGCTCACCTTGAGGTGTGGTTGCTCGATGCACACCAACACCACAAAGGCCTCACCCCAAGATGCGGTACTCACACCACACAGCGAACGCCACGAAGGCGTCTCACCTTATTCTCCGGTGACCCTCGCCACAAAGGCCTAGGTCATGGTTCCACTAAGAGATTTCCTTCGAGGCGGAAACCGGGCCTTACACAAAGGTTGGGGCACACGTCCACAACTTAATTGGAGGCTCCCAACGAATCTCAACAAAGGCCTAGAATCCGTCTAGGGTTTCAAGAACCCAATAGTAACAACCTTCTTGCTTTCACTTCCACGAATCACCGTGGAGAACTCAAACCTATGCACCAAATGCAATGGCAAGAACACCACAAAGATGATCAAGTCATTCTCTCTCAAATTCCAACAAGGCTACAAAAGCTATTGGGGGAATAAGAGAGGAAGAACAAAGAGGAGAACAAAAAATTCTCCAAGATCTAGATCCCAAAGATTCACTCACAAAGAGATGATATGGTTTGGTCAAAGTGTCGATCTAGATCTCCTCTCTCTTTTCCCTAAAAAGGAGGCAAGAATCATGGAGGGATAGAGAGATAGGGCAAACTTATTAAGATCAACAATGGAGGAGAGAGAGAGTAGAAGAAGCACCAGCCCAAGGAGGAAGAAGGGGGTATTTATACCTCCAAGAAAATCGAGTTGTTGCAGGATATTTGGTGGGCAGATAATCTGGCCTAAGTTAGGGGCGGATAATCCGCCCCCCCCCCCTCCCCCGGAAAATCCGGGTCCTGGAAAAATCCGGCAAATGTCCGGCCCTTGATCCAAGGGATTACTGTGCCGCACGTCGAAAAGTCCTTAGCCGATTTTCAGGGGCCGGATATTTTGCAAATAACCGGCCCGGATTATCCGGCCTAGCAAACTTGTAAAATCAATATCTGAAGTTTGGTAGCTCCGGATAGAGTTGACGTGGGCATTACCCTTCGGGTAACCAATGTTGCCCTATCCTGTATTTCCTAGTTGGAGGCCCATGAAGGCACTCGATGGCAAGATGGGCCACTAGGACGGTGCAACGGAAGATTCCTTGAAGTACAAGACGCGGAAGGAGCTGAACAAGGAAAGTCTAGAGATAGATCTACTGTAAACCTAGTTGTACTCGATTAGGCCTCTTGAGACCTGGCCTCCTACATAAAGGCCAGGAGAGGGGCTGCCGAGATACAACCAATCTTAGCGATCTTAGCCAACAGAAGCTTAGAGCTAGGTTACCCTAGTACTTAGCCATCTCGACGAGATCACAACCGAACTATTCGGCACCCCATTGTAACCCATTATCATCATAATCAAGAACGTACGAGCAGTGACGTAAGGGTTTTACCTCATCGAGGGCCCCGAACCCGGGTAAATCGCTCTCCCCGCTTGTCCGTGAACCGATGTCTCGTGTCAGCTTGCAGGATTCCATCAACCCTAAGCCCCTATCGGAGGGCATTGCCGAGGAGCACCCTCGACAATTGGCGCCGTCTGTGGGAACCCTGTCGGCACAAGATCGGTCATCGGCAGATCCAATCATGACACCGGCGACTTCACCGGCAACTTCATCAGCAACTTCATCGACACCGTCATCGCCAAACCTGGGAAGCCCGATTCGGTTCGGCTCCTATGAGTTCACCCCACACAGCGATTCCTCCCGCTCAAACTTCTCAGATCTACAAGGAAACACGGAGATGACCTTCGGCAGCGTCGACTACAACGTCAACGCGGAAGGAATCCTTCGACTGCTGGAATCACCCACTTCCAGATCGACGAGTCCAAGCGCGTCATCATCACTCGACCTTTCGGCTGGTCTGACAGGCTCGACGAGTTCACCCGCGCCCTGGACTCCCCGTTCCGTGTCTTCCATATCGGTAGGATCCGACGATCCCACATCTTCGGAGTTAACTTCGTACTACTGCTTGAACTGCGACACCAGGAACGGGCTGGGATCGAGCGACACGCCGTTCATCTGCAATGCCCAGTATTCATCGGGAGAGGACAGTATCGACAGCATCGTCCAAGGAACCACCCGAAGAACGACACACCATCAGGTTTATGTCGCCAATAACACGGGAAACACAAGGCACAGAGGAGACGGAGACCATACCCCTCGTTCCAGTAGACGGGCAAGTTTCGAAAACAGTGCCAGCAACCACGACAGCGACTACACCATCGCAGACGAGGAGTGGGCAGCCGCCAGGGCAGCAGTACTCAACAACACACCGCTCCCCGCAGGAACCTCGGTTGGAACCCTCAATGCTTATCGCTCTATACTAGAGAAAAACCGGGAGCACCTATCGAAAGAGCAAGCCACCCTCGAGAGACGCCTATCTACGGCAGATTGATCCAGCGAACGACGAAGGGGCTCGCAAGGGAGCGCTTCTCGAAATACTCAGGGGGCAGGCAAACACCGGTCGAGGCTATCCAGGCTTTCGGAAGATGACGCTAGAGAAATCACGTCAAACCTGACCAAGTCCTTTATAACTACGGACACCGCAGGCATGCCACGGCCGAAAACCGCTGCAGAGCAACAGCCAACCTCGTTGCGTACCTCATCAACCGCGCCTCGAAGGATCCATGGCTCAAGCTCATCGAGGCGCCCTGGAAAGTCTCGCGATATTGGGAAATAATCTAGTTCCGCAAAAGGAAAAGACCACGGTGCAGGCTAGTGGTTCAAGACATCATGCGAGAGATGCACGGGATGAAATCACCCAGAGCAGGATCGACAAAGCAAGGCGACGACGCGTCACTAGGAAGGACAACGATAGTGATTCTTCGGATGAGGATCAGGAGTACGACGGCGAACTCAGGGGAGCCGACTGTTTAAGTTACAAAATCCGCGAGACGATGCCGCCCAAAAAGTTCAAACCCACTCCTACCGACGCTGCCAAATACGATGGGCAGCAGGAACCAAGATCTTGGATAGACGACTACCTGCAGACTGTGATTCTTCATAAGGGGAACCAGATAGCAGCAATGCAGTGCTTGCAGCTCTACCTGAAGGATTCAGCGCGAGCCTGGCTAAGGGGGCTACCGAAGGGTTCCATTAAATCATGGGACGACCTAGTAGACGCCTTCGTTGCCAATTTCCAAGCAACATACAAGAGACCCGTCGGAATTGAAGAGTTACGAAATTGCCAGCAAAAGCAGAAAGAGTCGATGCGCTCATACATCGGGAGGTTCACCAAACTCCTAAACGCTGCCGAAGATGTATCTGTCGACAGAGCAATCGACGCTTTCAGCGATGGCGTCCGGCGTGAAAGTTACATAGAAGAACTCGGACGCAAAAAGCCAAAAACCATAACCAAGTTAATGGAAATCGCCAACAGTTGGGCTGATGGTGAAGACAACGTGCGAAGGCCACGACAAGCAGCAGTGACGACGAAGACGATGACCAGCCGAAGCACGACTCGGGTGGCCGAAGGGATCGTCACAAGAGAAGGAAGAACCGCAACTATGATGACAACAACCTGGTAGCCGCAGGGTACTCTGATCGGCAGGACGATCGATATGACGAAAGAAGAGACGATCGACGGGACGGTAATCGGAACAACTCGGGGAACCGTGGCAACTATAAACCACGGCAGCAGAGGACTCCCGAACTACCCTACGCTGAGCAGATCAACGCCCCCTGTTACCTGCACTCGTATGTCGATTCCAAGGATAGCAAAACGAACTCGAGTCACCTGCTCAGGGACTGTCGGCAGTTCCTTGACATGCACAAACTCATCCAGCAGTCAGGCCAGCAACCGCAACCGCTACCACCACCACCCCCACCTCCACCGCAGCATCAAGTCCAGCAGGCTCAACCTCATCAACCCAACGAGGCGTTTCCACCACCACGTGGGCAGATGAGCATGATCCACAGGACAGGTGTCTCGAGAAGAGAGATGAAGAAGCTCACCCGAGAGATTAACTCGCGTGAAAGCATCATGGCAAACATCCCCGAGTATGTCGAGTGGTCCTCTCGTAACATTACGTTCAGCCGAGCGGATCACCCGATGACCATACCAAAACCAGGACACGCTGCCTTAGTAGTCGAGGCACAAATCGGGGGGTTCAAGATGAGCAAAGTCTTCATGGATAGTGGAAGCGGATTAAACCTGATATTCGTCGACACAATTAAAAGTATGGGGATCACCATGAGGATGCTAGAAGAAACAGACACTTGCTTCCATGGGATCCTTCCAACCGCACCGGGCTACTCTCTTGGCAAAGTTTACCCGAATGTCATCTTTGGCAAAACCGACAATTTCAGGAAGGAAAAGATCGAGTTTGAAGTAGTGAACTGGGAGTCATAGTGTCACGCTATACTCGGGAGACCAGCTTATGCCAAGTTCATGGCTGTGCCGCACTATGCATACCTCAAGCTGAAAATGCCTGGGAACAACGGGACAAACATCACAGTCTATGGAAGTTTTTCACGCTCGGACAATTGTGATCGCGACTTTCAGAGGATTGCTGCGAAGTTTGGGTCCCAACAAGAAATCGTCGACCCTCTGACCAAGCTGTCATTGTGAGAAATCAAGGAGGAAAAGATGTCAGGGAAACCAAGAAGAAGCCAGCTGACATTGCTCTTAAAGCTTCGGCAGCAGAAGCTTTGGCAGCAAAAGTTTCGGCAGCAAAAGGTTCGGCAGTTGATGGCACAGAAGACATAGGAGATAGCAAGACGCTGGCAACCATTGCCCAGACCCCTGGCGAAATCAACAACGCTGCAGCAACCACTAACGTGGTGAAAAAGCCAGAAGATGAGAAGAACCCCTTCCTTGCTTAAGCAATTTATCAGCGTTTAATTGTTTCCCCTTTATTTTAAACAGGGCCTTCCTTTTTCCGCCCTCTAGTATCGTGCTTACCTTATTAATGAGAATTTAAAGCTTCGATCCTTTGTTTAGCATTGCAGTAATTCAAAACGTCTAAAGCCGCATCACTATGCAACATAGTACGTGGCAGAAGATCGTGCTCCAAAAAGAAAAGCCTCTACGAGTGCTAAAAGATACAAAGCAAACAAGGATGTTAATCCTTCCCTCTGCTATAGATGCCTCTACGAGTGCCGAAAATAGCAAGAGTTTTGGAAATACACACAACCCATGTTCGATATTTTACTTATGGAAATATCAAAGAACAACGGGCTCATCGGCAGAATCATTGCACCCGAAAAATTCGGGAGTGACTGTCGAAACATACATCGGTTGAAAGCAAAGTTGCACATACAACGGGTTTAGCAAGACCTGCAACACGAGCTGATCACTCAAACGTTTGCTGACCAACGAATACGAAAAAACGCTTAAACGGACAATTAAGATTTGCTCCCTCAAAAATTGCCAACGGCAACAACACGGTAAAAGTACATACACATGTATCTACCGAATAAAAAAATTCGGCTTAACACTTGGATGAAGTAGCCAAAATAACCTATTTACAAAATAACCCTAATCCCTGAAGTTACCCTTGCGGAGTTTCTCTTTCTTCAGGTACCTTCGAATACTCCTCGAGCTTGTCGACAATTATATTGGCAGGCAGCAATACCTTCGGATACGTAGTATCCAAGTCACCAACCGCGTTGGCAATGGCAAGCAGATTTGCCGAGGGATAACGTGCAAGCACAAGGGCAAGTGCAAACCTGGCCCCTGCGAAAACTTGAGCTCGCACCAAGTCTCGAATCTTCTTGGCATTTCCGAACTCAGACATCAAAGTCAGCAGCGTAGGGGGAATTGCGTTTAAAGGGAACATCGTCTTCCAAACCACCCTCATAGCTTTGTAGCACTTGTCGAAGAAATGGTGGACTTGCTGAACCCGATCCTGAAATAGTGCGACAGCCGAAGCCTTCGAGTGTTCCCGCCAGAAAATCTCTTCGGCTGAGGGCAGCTGGGTTAAAGCGTGCACACGCTCGTGAATCCGTTTGTTCTCTTCCGCACGGTTCAGAGCTATGACGGCAAAGGAATAAATAGAGGATCAGACAAGGCGTTGTTGACAAAAGGGCGCAGGGATCAAGAAACTTACAGGCTCAAACTCTCGGTAGCTTTATGCAGCCTCGCAAGAGCGTACCGCTCCACTTCGGCTGCAATCTCGCTCTTCTTATTGACAATAGCAGCTAAGGCATAAGTGCTGCGCAGTGTCCTTTTCCATCCGAGTGATCCGATCCTTCATACGCTCGGATCCGATCACCTTCGGAAGAGCACCCGAAGAGTCGTCGACAAATGAGGGCACTGGGAAAACCTGCAGGAAACAGCGTTAAAAAGAATGACGGATATGGTCAAATTGAGCACCCGAAGTAACTCCCATCGGGAGAAGTGCAAGTAAAAATATCATAATAAAGTTGTGCTAGCAACATTGCCAGCATGGAGTTTATTACAAACATAAGTTTTGCAGCAGAACAATGTTTCACATCAGTTCGAAGATAAGTTTGTTACAAAAATCAAAGGGCTTGGGTCTGAGTCGATAAACTGGGTCCAGCCGATGCCTTCCTTGATGAAACTAGCTCAAGGAGCTGGCGAGCGCAAGTAAGGGCAGACGTTTTAAAGGCGCTTAAGTCAACAAATTGCCCATCTTGCTCTTTCGGCAGCTCCTTAGTCATTTCTTCGATGTCAGCCTTAAAGCCGTGACCCATCATAAGTTGGAAGGCAAGGAGGGCACCATAGGTACGCGAAGTACGCTTGAATACCTCGATAACCTCCTTGGTGTCAACCGCGAAGGCATCGATCAACTGCCCCAGAGTTTTGTCCTGCTTGATCTTGGGGAAAATCATCAAGTGCATCCGCGCCAGGGCACCTTTTCCCTTTTCAAGAAGCTCCCGCGTAAGCTGGTGGGAGGCGAGAGCCATCGACTGTAATATCCCAGGTTTAGAGGCAATAAAATGAGAGAACACCAAAGTGTGCATTGCATTCATGCATAAAAAAAAATCCGGGGAATTTTCGCGCTTTCAAATAAAACCTGTCACAGTAACTGAAGTTTCACTTGACTTGCTGGAATTGAAGTTGCTCATCAAGTCAAGCGCTATAAACTTCACCGTGATCTTTGTCGAAACCTTGTTTTGGGTAGAGATGATTGTGATCTATGGATTAGATCAAATGGAATTAGATTTACAACAACACATTCTTTAAGAATCAAACCCTAACTTATTAACACTTGAAAGTTAGCAACTATCTTTGTGTGTAATTTAAATTCACTTATAAATAAGGTAAACCACGTGGTCTTAAGTGCATAAAAGCCACACATTCTTATTTAAATCATAACTTATTAAATACATGGAATATCATAAAACTAAATCCATTTACATTACAAATTATAGTTCAAACTATTTGAATAAAACTAATTATGAGTATTTTGAAACTCATATGATCATGCCTTGGTGAAATCAAATCCAACTATCCAAATTTGAGGAATAACCCTCAACTTTGACCTTTTCACCAATATTATAATATAAATCCAATCAAATATAATATAGTGACTCATCAACTATAATAAAACCATCCACAAGATATTTAGTAGGAAATGCCACTTGGCTATCCAAAAATAAATCATATGAGAGGATAATGATCTTGCCACATGGGATGAAAATATCTACATGACTTGCTTTCCAAGCTTTGCCACCTCATGCTCAAAGGATTGCTATGGATGAGAGCATGACAACCAAGCACCTTACTCATCAAACCAACACAAGAGTCACCATCTATGTGTCATGATACTAGAGCTTGCCCAAGCCTATAAATAGAGCCACACCCTTCATCCATTTGCTCATCAAGTACCATGATACATGGGCACAAACACATAGAGCCACTCCATATGAATTAGCTAGGATCAAGATGAAGAAGCTAGGAGGTGGAGGCATACCACAAGAAGAAGGTTTATCAGATTTCCTGAAGAACAAGCTACAGAATATTGCAAGGTAGAATCCCTAGGCAAACCATATATTTAGAGGATCATATCATCATATCTTGAGTAGGACCCTAGGCTATTACAAGACATTTAGAAGTGAGAGAGATTATAGATGCTAACCATAGCCATGTCTATCCTAGAGAATTTTAGAGTAGTATTACATCTTACTTGTTTAAACCAACCTTTAATCTTGTAGATAAAAGCCATGTTTCATTAGTGAAACATAACCAAAGCTTATGCTCATATTCTAATCCTAGTTGTGTATCACATTGGTGATCACTACTTAAACCCTAAACTACATTTGAATTCCAACCCATGGATTAACTTGGATTATAATTAGAACCCTGCCATACCTCATGCCTATTTATACTTCAATTTAGTGAAGCTTATGCAAAAACTAAACCTTTCACATAGAATTCACTCCACATAAAATAATATGTCCTAACTTGTGTATCATGGATCACAAGTATAAACCAAGCCATAGATACTTAGAACTAAATACCAGGTGGTGAGTAGAGTGAACCAATATTCAATTCTATATTGCCTCCCAAGTAATTGCTTTGGAAACCAAATGAAATAGTAGGATATAAAATAGAATCACCTTAACAAAGTGAATTAACCCTGATGAGCCTAGGATCTATTTCAAGTAAGCCAAGACAGAATTGCTAAGCAAGATTATTTAACACAGAGTGAAGCCAACCCTATTCTTAAATCTTTGGAAACAATTCTTCACATAAAATCATGAACCAATCCATTCTCATTACCATTTAATTTAAACTCTAAACCATGATATAAAATACATGGGAACAATCAATATTGTTAAGTAATAACAAAACTTAATGACATGTTTACTATGCTTTGGTTATAAACTTAAAATAGGTTTGATTTCCAAATTTAAAGAGTTGAGATAAATACCTAAACCATTTCTATTTAATTCAAGTCTCACAAAATCTCAATTGAATCCTAACCAAATTATTTGTTTTAAATGATAAAACCATGCAAGTAAACATGATTATCAAATTATCTTAATACTCAAATATTTTAGAACCTCGTAAAACAAAACAGAATTCAAATTTGAATTCAAACCAATAAATTAAACGAGAAAATAAAAACAAGCAAATAAAATTTGAAATAAGAAAAGGAGAGAAGACTTACCCGGCCTACCCGGACCGCAGCAGCCCACGTCGAAGCCCGAGCACCAGCCCAGCCCAAAGCCGGATACCGTTTCGGTTGCTTTAGAATTCGTGCAAGGGAGAAACGTCGTCGTCGTCTTCTTCTCCGAGGCCGACACCGCGACAACGCCAGTAGGCGCCGACCTCGTCGACGATAAGGACGCCTCGGACGTCGCAGAAGGTTCTAGAGCTCCACACTATCGCCCTCGCGTCCGAGTCTATCCATCCGCATCAAGATTCACGCCCGAATGCAGCTCATCGTCGCCAGTGCATCTCGGCCAGTACCGCCGGCGAGCCGACGAACCAGACCTCGCCTCGCCCTATAAATATGCCCGGAGCTTCTCCAGGAAACCCTAGAACCTCGCCGCCCCTCCATTTCTTCTCGGTCATTCTCTATCTCTCGCGTTCATCCACCCACGGTCGTCGGAGTCGAAGATGAAGCCGTCGACCGGAGCCACCCCGGAGCTCGTAGCTTGGTCGAGGAGGAGCGCCTCGTCGAGAGGAGCATCCGGGCTCAAGCAATCGTCAAGGGAGCTCCGGACAACGTCAATTTCGGTTTTCCTTTCTCAGTACATCGTCGGTAATGGCGAGATTGAGCTCAACTCCGGCGGCCAACGTCGTCGTCGACCACACCGTCGTATTCACGGTAAGCTTGCGCATCATTTGGACCTACCTTTGCTTCCTGGAACCATCTGTAGCTTTCAATCGATCATTCGCCGGAGAGCACCGCCGCGGGACATTGTCGCCGGCGTAACTCCGATGATCCCCTTGCCAAACCAACACCACCATCGTGTTCAGTAGCTCGAGGGAGTCGGAAAAACCTAGTAGTCCGTCCCGGGGGCACTAAATCAGCGGCGCCACCGTGTACTGTCCGCCGGCGTTTAAACGCCGGTGATGCCAACGTGGCAGGTGGGGTCTCTTGGCATCATTGACTGGTCTTTGCCCGCGTGGCAATTGACCTAGTCAATGGACCCACCAGTCAGTCTCTGCGGGTTAGAACCGAACCGGTATGTTTAGTATTTCATTCAAATTTCAAATTCCAGAAAATAACTGAAACTTTGCAAAATTGTATAAAATTCATTTCAACTCAGAAAATTATGAATAATATATCAAAATGCTCACAAAAATAAACTCTATTCAAATAAAATATAAAACAAAAATGTGTGTCAAAATAAAAATTCACTTATTTTTAATTTTGTTAATTAGGCCTTTTCAATTATTTAAAATACAAATTGAATTCAATAATTAGTGAAGTTTAAAAAATTAAATTGTAACTATTCAGTAACTAAGTAAAATGTTAAGATTAATTTTATTTACCATATTTGCATTAACTTAATTATTAGTGGTAATTCATAAACCCTAATTGCAAATTACCATTTACCATTTTCTTTAAATAAGTAATAACTCAAGAAAATATTATAAGCCAATATTATTTTGGTAAATACAAAACTTATTTACTTAAACATCTTTAGTTAACAAGTTAAATATTTTAAACCCTAACAACAATTATTAAACCCTGATTCTTAATTAAACCAAAATAGGAGTTACTCTAATTATTAAAACTTGTAAAAATTAATAAAATGTTAAACCATTACTAATTTTGATTCAAAGTAATTAGTAACTACAACTCTATTTATCAATCATTATTTTAGGAGTTGTACCATAATTTAGAAACCCTAGTTTCAATTTAGTAAGACTTTGATTTCATTATTTCATGTATTCATCCATAGTAGTTGCAAACCTAAAACCCTAAGGATTTAACCCATGTGATCATTACACTTTAGAAGTAACTCTAAAACCCTAATTATGTGCACATGTGATCATGTGAGATTTACTTAACATATAGAACCCTAATAAGCAACAATTGAATGCATGCTTATGATCCACTAGCATAAAACCAAGTCACATGAGATTATCATTTCATGTTCCTATTCTTAATTAAAACCTATATGATTCACTAGTGCCACTTAGGTATAAACCCTAGCTTGTTACCCCATGTTAGCACCATTGATCATCAATCCTATATACCACACCATTAGGATCAACCTCAATCATTAAACCCTAGTAGAACCATAATGATAAACCCTAGTATCAACTTTGTGTAGCAAATCACATCACATGTTCCTATCCAACTAAACCTTACTTAGGAAATGATAAACCACTTAGCTTAGAAACTATTAGAGATTATTTGGTAAAGCCAATATGAAGTCATAGTAAACCCTAACTCATAGCAACACCTTGATAACCATCCTTTGATATGATGCTTAGGAGAAACCATAGTAATAAACCTACTAATACTTGCTACATGTAGATCACTTCTACTTAAGCACCAACCAGTCCTATTAGTAAACCCTAATAGCACTTAGCTCCTATTTAAAGTAGTTCATATTCTTATTTTAACCTGTTCTTCAAAAGTTATTCTTTTGAAGTACAAATGTCAATCAAACCTTAGAAGCCATAATTCTTATTTGAAATACTTCATTATTTCTTAATCAACATGTTCTTCAAAAGTTATTCTTTTGAAGTATAGTATAAGTAATCATCAACCATGATCTGTAGAACTTAAAATTGACAACTGTTCTTCACATATTATTCCACTACTATTCTTTATGTGTATGATTGTTATGATGTCTTATATCACTTGATTATGATGCTAATATAACCAAACCCTAATAAGAACCTTGTTTGAGAACCATTCTAAAAGTGCAACCAATCCTAAAGAAATCTTTACAACTCATACATCCTAAATCATCGAGGTTAGGTTACGCTCGGGACGATTGCATCTCATATTATGCATTATAGCATCTTTGCCAGTTCTTTAAACATTGTCCTTACCGGACAATGATGGTATTTCAGAATTTGGAGTTCTCACGTATCGAAGCTTTTGCTCGCATAATCTTGCGATCAAGAAAGGCAAGTTCATCGCTTGCTCATGTCATTTGATTATTTTTATCAAATTATATGCAAAGTACTATACTTATCATTCTTGCATTGAAAGGCAAATATTATTTTACAATTATGAATATGACTATGTGGTGGGCAATGGAACCATGGTATGTGATGTTTGGTGGAGGTTCCATTGCACGGGTACTATTCATCTAGGATTAAGTACCAATGCCGTCCAGATGATTCTAGCGCCGTACATATCGCGTTAACCATAAGATCTATAATGGCTCGGGGAAGTCGGTTGTATCTTTTCCCTCTCGCATGCCAACGGACTGGTGATAAGGGTTGCCCGGATCGGTCTATCTTTGGTAAAGGTGGGGACATGTGGTCCCGCACGGTCTACCATTAGATACAGGAGAGGGTAGACTTATTATTGGTCTATGAAGGATTGTAAGGGTTGTCCGGATCGGTCTATCTATGGTGTATAGGACAGGGCATATTAATTGTTCGGAACGGTCTACCTTATTGGTAAAGGTGAGAACAAAGGCCTGGGTCGGTCTACCCATAGATATAGGAGAGGACAGACTTACAAAAGGGTGGGTCTGCGAGATCGCGGAGAAGGCAGTGATTGGCTTGGATCTTACACCTGGCCTCACACCAAAGGAAGTGTGGACGGAATCACGTGCCCGGTTGGCAACAAGGATAAGGTCTCTTATGGGAAAAGTAACGCACCTCTGCAGAGGATACTGAATTGTGACTGTCACTCCCTGTTCCGGGAAGGGAACCGCGAACGCGGCAGGAAAGGAACTCCACGAAGTTCTGGTCAACTCCGTGAAGACTGACGGGCATAGTTTTCAGAATAAAATAAACCTTTTGAAGAAATGTTTACAAAAACTTGCATTGGCCTATGACTTTCTGGTCTATGGCTGTAGCTAGTGCATGATACACATATTTCCTAATATGAACTTGCTGAGTACGCTCGTACTCATTCTATCTCGTTTGAACCCCCTTCTTAGAGCAAGGCACCAAAGGAGAAACTACCGTGGAACTCAAAGACAAAGGAGTCAACTGCAACAAGATGAAGAATCCAATCAAAGAAGTCAATGGAGTCAACTTCCGCATCAACTATAATGGAAACCTAGACTAGTAATAGAAGGGAACCTTTCCCTAATCCTAGCACCTAAGTAGCTAGAGTTCTATATAGCAAGCCAATTAGCTCTTAAACTTGAGTTAGCAATAAGATAGATTACGAGTCGTTCTTCTGGAGCTTTATTTGAAGTTTTACCTCACTGTATAGTAGGAGGTTGTGTTGATCTTATGTAAACAGCTCGTGTGTACTTCTATAGACATACCTTGGACTCGCATATGTTTCGTTGTACCACTCGAGAGATGTAATATGGGTGGAACGGTGTTTCACTTGTGTTATGTCAACGACTTGTGTACTACACCATGCGAGTGGTACGCTGGGTCATCACAGCTGGTATCGGAGCAAATGCTTTGACCCTAGGATTAAAACCCTTTAAAGGAGACCTATAGGTTTGGTAGTGTCTATAGGAAGTTGTCTTAGTTAAACCAACTATTATTTTGACTTGAGATGGGTATTCACTTGAGAATAATCCTGACACACTTGAGTCAAGCTTTCTTATCTATATTTCTTAAATAAGGTTAATTAGTCATCTTGCTTCATTCCAAATAATTAGAACACCATTGAAGCTTAAGATAATGGGTGGTAGTAGACCACGGTTGGTATACAATACATGGTAGTCCAAAGAGAGGATACAACCATAAGGAAGATATCCTATTGGAAGAAGTATACCAATGCAAGTTATAGTTAAGTAAGAGTCATTAAAAATGTCAAATGACGGATGTTAAGTAAGGGAGATAAGTTATATAAGGTAGTATATGTCTATGATGAGTCAATCATAGGAGGTAAGGAAGAGTGATAAGAGTTATACAACTCTACTTTTCATGGTAAAGTTGGTAATCATATATGATTCACTTGAGAATCATGGTATGATGGAGTAGAACATCATAAGTACGATAACAAAATAATGATAAGGAGTAAGGATTTAGGGAATAGTTCGAAAGCTTAGGCCTTAAAATCCTGGAAACTCGTACCAAGTATGTTAGAATCATAGTCCTTAATTTAAAGAGTGCTTATTTAGAGCATATCACATAGAGAAATCCTAGAGTTATAGGTGGTATATTCTAAACAATCATTTGTTTAGAGTAGACATATTAGAAATAATTGTATTATAGGAGGTAGTCTTCAATAGCACATATAGGGTATACTATTTTGTTAGTACTTCCAAAGAAAACTAGGTTAACTTCAACTATCCCAAGCCATTTTGTTTCAAGTTTGTCTCATTGCAAATGTGCAATTAAGATAAATGTTGAGACAAATAGTAGAAATTCACGTATAAGTGCTAAGTATCACGACCTAAACCTATCTTATGTGGTGTTATATACTACACATCTGAGCCTGATACTTAGGGATGTCTTACCCAACTATTATATTCAGGTATATAAGGATGTGTATTATAAACACAAAGCTGGATTTTCTTGGATTTTCTTGAATCTTCATTGATTGACTAGATCCATACATGAAGTTTGACTTTGATATGCAAATGCATGTTGCAATATCAAGCTCTTACTTGATGTTATAGGTCTAGAGGGTAAAGGTATTCGTGTGAGGGAGTGACGAAATCTGAAGATTTTGAAGTCAAGATGATGGTTTACTTAAAGAAGGAAGTAAAATTGTAAGAAGCAACCACAATACTCTAAAGGAAGGACTAATCAAAACTCACTTCTATCCTTAAACAAGGAATACTTCAACATGGAAGTATCATGGAAGTGAGAAAAACAGTGAATATGGAGCAGTAGAAGTGGAGCCATATTCACTATGGAAGTAGGGAATGCAAGTGAAGTCACTTATAATACTATTTTCATAGTGTCAACAAGTGGTTATCTTGCAAAACAAACCCTAGAAGAAGGAAAAATAGACAAGTGAAGTCGCAGCTGGTATAATAAGGCCGCAGCTGATATAGGATAATCATGAAGAGAAAGTATGTGAAGTGAGGTACATCTTAACTAAAACTATGTAAGTAGCCATAGCTGGTAAGTAGATAATGACTAGAACCATAACATAGCCACAACTGGTATCCAATAAGCCACATCTGGTACTAGGTAGTCTGCAGCTGGTACCAGATAGCCCACAGCCTGAACATTTCTTTACCCTAAAAGAAAAGGGGATTCCGCAGCTAGTATTTCACAGCTGGTATTCCATAGTTAATAAATATTTAGTCGGAGGACTTACAATGGATGTCCACAATTGTGTGGATACACCACAAAGAATTATTCGTGAGACCCTAGAAAGGTACAAATTATAAGCTAGACCAAGATCAATCTTTTAACCTTGGAGTTTAATGATTAGTAGAAAGGAAGTTTGAAGATCATTAGTAAACTCCAAGGGGGAGAGGAAGGCTGAAGGAGAAGTATTAAGATATAATATTTGGAGTATGATGGACCAGGAAGAAGGTCTGAACTGAGAGGAAGTCCGATCCTATTTTCATAAGATTGGTGGAAGTATCCATATAATAGTACTCTCAGGAGGTTGTCAGACCAGAAGCCGAGGTTCATATCTCGAGGAAGTAAGGGTTAGACCTTAACTTGAGTGGGTAATTGGGATTACTCGAAACCAAGAGAACTCAAGTAAGTTTAATATGATGAAGTTGGAGGAAGAAGATATCGGAGAACAATCAAAGCCTAAGAAGATACTATACGAAGGAGTTTGACCATACCAAAACTAATGATTATTAGAAAGATTCCTTTCATGGAACCTAAAGAAACCAAAAGGAAGATAACTAGTATAAACTAGAAGCCATGATGGGATGGACTAAATGAGTCTAATCCATTCGTAGGACTAAACAACCAGGACCATGCCTATTGTAAATACCTTACCAAGTACCATTACTTTAGTTATGGTAGTAAGGGAAAACAATACCTTACTTTAAACAAATCCTTTAGAATTAGGTTTGGACATCGCAACTGGTACACCATAGTGCCATATTCCATCGCAACTGGATTACCGCAACTGGTAGAACCAAGTTTTAAGTACCTAAATAGGAAGATGTCACCATAGCCATTAGTAAAGTCCATTAACTCAATAAGATGTCCTAATCCAAGAATCTTTGGAGAGTAAGCCTATAAGCTTAGAGTGTTGGAAGAAACCATAGAATTGAAGAAAATATCAGTGCCAGTCATTCGAAGATTCCAGGAAGGATCTGGATAAGGGATATATCCAATTATATCTAGTATGATCACCATGGAGTTGAAGGATGGTGATCTGTTC
Source organism: Lolium rigidum (assembly GCF_022539505.1). NCBI lineage: Eukaryota > Viridiplantae > Streptophyta > Magnoliopsida > Poales > Poaceae > Lolium > Lolium rigidum. Next base: position 73,935,335 of record NC_061510.1, read on the forward strand.
AAGATATTTCAACATTCCGAAACATGAGAGCGTTCAAACTTCGGGACGAAGTTCAGTTTAAGGGGGAGAGGCTGTAATATCCCAGGTTTAGAGGCAATAAAATGAGAGAACACCAAAGTGTGCATTGCATTCATGCATAAAAAAATCCGGGGAATTTTCGCGCTTTCAAATAAAACCTGTCACAGTAACTGAAGTTTCACTTGACTTGCTGGAATTGAAGTTGCTCATCAAGTCAAGCGCTATAAACTTCACCGTGATCTTTGCTGAAACCTTGTTTTGGGTAGAGATGATTGTGATCTATGGATTAGATCAAATGGAATTAGATTTACAACAACACATTCTTTAAGAATCAAACCCTAACTTATTAACACTTGAAAGTTAGCAACTATCTTTGTGTGTAATTTAAATTCACTTATAAATAAGGTAAACCACAGGGTCTTAAGTGCATAAAAGCCACACATTCTTATTTAAATCATAACTTATTAAATACATGGAATATCATAAAACTAAATCCATTTACATTACAAATTATAGTTCAAACTATTTGAATAAAACTAATTATGAGTATTTTGAAACTCATATGATCATGCCTTGGTGAAATCAAATCCAACTATCCACATTTGAGGAATAACCCTCAACTTTGACCTTTTCACCAATATTATAATATAAATCCAATCAAATATAATATAGTGACTCATCAACTATAATAAAACCATCCACAAGATATTTAGTAGGAAATGCCACTTGGCTATCCAAAAATAAATCATATGAGAGGATAATGATCTTGCCACATGGGATGAAAATATCTACATGACTTGCTTTCCAAGCTTTGCCACCTCATGCTCAAAGGATTGCTATGGATGAGAGCATGACAACCAAGCACCTTACTCATCAAACCAACACAAGAGTCACCATCTATGTGTCATGATACTAGAGCTTGCCCAAGCCTATAAATAGAGCCACACCCTTCATCCATTTGCTCATCAAGTACCATGATACATGGGCACAAACACATAGAGCCACTCCATATGAATTAGCTAGGATCAAGATGAAGAAGCTAGGAGGTGGAGGCATACCACAAGAAGAAGGTTTATCGGATTTCTCGAAGAACAAGCTACAGAATATTGCAAGGTAGAATCCCTAGGCAAACCATATATTTAGAGGATCATATCATCATATCTTGAGTAGGACCCTAGGCTATTACAAGACATTTAGAAGTGAGAGAGATTATAGATGCTAACCATAGCCATGTCTATCCTAGAGAATTTTAGAGTAGTATTACATCTTACTTGTTTAAACCAACCTTTAATCTTGTAGATAAAAGCCATGTTTCATTAGTGAAACATAACCAAAGCTTATGCTCATATTCTAATCCTAGTTGTGTATCACATTGGTGATCACTACTTAAACCCTAAACTACATTTGAATTCCAACCCATGGATTAACTTGGATTATAATTAGAACCCTGCCATACCTCATGCCTATTTATACTTCAATTTAGTGAAGCTTATGCAAAAACTAAACCTTTCACATAGAATTCACTCCACATAAAATAATATGTCCTAACTTGTGTATCATGGATCACAAGTATAAACCAAGCCATAGATACTTAGAACTAAATACCGGGTGGTGAGTAGAGTGAACCAATATTCAATTCTATATTGCCTCCCAAGTAATTGCTTTGGAAACCAAATGAAATAGTAGGATATAAAATAGAATCACCTTAACAAAGTGAATTAACCCTGATGAGCCTAGGATCTATTTCAAGTAAGCCAAGACAGAATTGCTAAGCAAGATTATTTAACACAGAGTGAAGCCAACCCTATTCTTAAATCTTTGGAAACAATTCTTCACATAAAATCATGAACCAATCCATTCTCATTACCATTTAATTTAAACTCTAAACCATGATATAAAATACATGGGAACAATCAATATTGTTAAGTAATAACAAAACTTAATGACATGTTTACTATGCTTTGGTTATAAACTTAAAATAGGTTTGATTTCCAAATTTAAAGAGTTGAGATAAATACCTAAACCATTTCTATTTAATTCAAGTCTCACAAAATCTCAATTGAATCCTAACCAAATTATTTGTTTTAAATGATAAAACCATGCAGTAAACATGATTATCAAATTATCTTAATACTCAAATATTTTAGAACCTGTAAAACAAAACAGAATTCAAATTTGAATTCAAACCAGTAAATTAAACAGAAAATAAAAACAGCAAATAAAATTTGAAATAAGAAAAGGAGAGAAGACTTACCTGGCCTACCTGGACCGCAGCAGCCCACGTCGAAGCCCAGCACCAGCCCAGCCCAAAGCCAGATACCGTTTCGGTTGCTTTAGAATTCGTGCAAGGGAGAAACGTCGTCGTCGTCTTCTTCTCCGAGGCCGACACCGCGACAACGCCAGTAGGCGCCGACCTCGTCGACGATAAGGACGCCTCGGACGTCGCGAAGGTTCTAGAGCTCCACACTATCGCCCTCGCGTCCGAGTCTATCCATCCGCATCAAGATTCACGCCCGAATGCAGCTCATCGTCGCCGGTGCATCTCGGCCGGCACCGCCGGCGAGCCGACGAACCGGACCTCGCCTCGCCCTATAAATATGCCCGGAGCTTCTCCAGGAAACCCTAGAACCTCGCCGCCCCTCCATTTCTTCTCGGTCATTCTCTATCTCTCGCGTTCATCCACCCACGGTCGTCGGAGTCGAAGATGAAGCCGTCGACTGGAGCCACCCCGGAGCTCGTAGCTTGGTCGAGGAGGAGCGCCTCGTCGAGAGGAGCATCTGGGCTCAAGCAATCGTCAAGGGGAGCTCGGACAACGTCAATTTCGGTTTTCCTTTCTCGGTACATCGTCGGTAATGGCGAGATTGAGCTCAACTCCGGCGGCCAACGTCGTCGTCGACCACACCGTCGTATTCACGGTAAGCTTGCGCATCATTTGGACCTACCTTTGCTTCCCGGAACCATCCGTAGCTTTCAATCGATCATTCGCCGGAGAGCACCGCCGCGGGACATTGTCGCCGGCGTAACTCCGATGATCCCTTGCCAAACCAACACCACCATCGTGTTCGGTAGCTCGAGGGGAGTCGGAAAAACCTAGTAGTCCGTCCTGGGGGCACTAAATCAGCGGCGCCACCGTGTACTGTCCGCCGGCGTTTAAACGCCGGTGATGCCAACGTGGCAGGTGGGGTCTCTTGGCATCATTGACTGGTCTTTGCCCGCGTGGCAATTGACCTAGTCAATGGACCCACCGATCAGCTCTGCGGGTTAGAACCGAACCGGTATGTTTAGTATTTCATTCAAATTTCAAATTCCAGAAAATAACTGAAACTTTGCAAAATTGTATAAAATTCATTTCAACTCAGAAAATTATGAATAATATATCAAAATGCTCACAAAAATAAACTCTATTCAAATAAAATATAAAACAAAAATGTGTGTCAAAATAAAAATTCACTTATTTTTAATTTTGTTAATTAGGCCTTTTCAATTATTTAAAATACAAATTGAATTCAATAATTAGTGAAGTTTAAAAAATTAAATTGTAACTATTCAGTAACTAAGTAAAATGTTAAGATTAATTTTATTTACCATATTTGCATTAACTTAATTATTAGTGGTAATTCATAAACCCTAATTGCAAATTACCATTTACCATTTTCTTTAAATAAGTAATAACTCAAGAAAATATTATAAGCCAATATTATTTTGGTAAATACAAAACTTATTTACTTAAACATCTTTAGTTAACAAGTTAAATATTTTAAACCCTAACAACAATTATTAAACCCTGATTCTTAATTAAACCAAAATAGGAGTTACTCTAATTATTAAAACTTGTAAAAATTAATAAAATGTTAAACCATTACTAATTTTGATTCAAAGTAATTAGTAACTACAACTCTATTTATCAATCATTATTTTAGGAGTTGTACCATAATTTAGAAACCCTAGTTTCAATTTAGTAAGACTTTGATTTCATTATTTCATGTATTCATCCATAGTAGTTGCAAACCTAAAACCCTAAGGATTTAACCCATGTGATCATTACACTTTAGAAGTAACTCTAAAACCCTAATTATGTGCACATGTGATCATGTGAGATTTACTTAACATATAGAACCCTAATAAGCAACAATTGAATGCATGCTTATGATCCACTAGCATAAAACCAAGTCACATGAGATTATCATTTCATGTTCCTATTCTTAATTAAAACCTATATGATTCACTAGTGCCACTTAGGTATAAACCCTAGCTTGTTACCCCATGTTAGCACCATTGATCATCAATCCTATATACCACACCATTAGGATCAACCTCAATCATTAAACCCTAGTAGAACCATAATGATAAACCCTAGTATCAACTTTGTGTAGTAAATCACATCACATGTTCCTATCCAACTAAACCTTACTTAGGAAATGATAAACCACTTAGCTTAGAAACTATTAGAGATTATTTGGTAAAGCAAATATGAAGTCATAGTAAACCCTAACTCATAGCAACACCTTGATAACCATCCTTTGATATGATGCTTAGGAGAAACCATAGTAATAAACCTACTAATACTTGCTACATGTAGATCACTTCTACTTAAGCACCAACCAGATCCTATTAGTAAACCCTAATAGCACTTAGCTTCTATTTAAAGTAGTTCATATTCTTATTTTAACCTGTTCTTCAAAAGTTATTCTTTTGAAGTACAAATGTCAATCAAACTTTAGAAGCCCTAATCCTTCTTTGAAATACTTCTTATTTCTTAAACAACATGTTCTTCAAAAGTTATACTTTTGAAGTATAGTATAAGTAATCATCAACCATGTCCTGTAGAACTTAAAATTGACAACTGTTCTTCACATATTATTCCACTACTATTCTTTATGTGTATGATTGTTATGATGTCTTATATCACTTGATTATGATGCTAATATAACCAAGCCCTAATAAGAACCTTGTTTGAGAACCATTCTAAAAGTGCAACCAACCCTAAAGAAATCTTTACAACTCATACATCCTAAATCATCGAGGTTAAGTTACGCTCGGGACGATTGCATCTCATACTATGCATTATAGCATCTTTGCCGGTTCTTTAAACATTGTCCTTACCGGACGATGATGGTATTTCAGCATTTGGAGTTGTCACGTATCGAAGCTTTTGCCCGCATAATCTTGCGAGTCAAGAAAGGCAAGTTCATCGCTTGCTCATGTCATTTGATTATTTTTATCAAATTATATGCAAAGTACTATACTTATCATTCTTGCATTGAAAGGCAAATATTATTTTACAATTATGAATATGACTATGTGGTGGGCAATGGAACCATGGTATGTGATGTTTGGTGGAGGTTCCATTGCACGGGTACTATTCATCTAGGATTAAGTACCAATGCCGTCCGGTGATTCTAGCGCCGTACATATCGCGTTAACCATAAGATCTATAATGGCTGCAGGGAAGTCGGTTGTATCTTTTCCCTCTCGCATGCCA